>NC_064925.1:157357615-157715115 GCF_023897955.1 Schistocerca gregaria
TCTTTCAAACCACAGCAGGATTCCAAGTGACCTTGTTTTTGTTCAGTAGTCAGCAGTTGTGGCACGAATCTGCTGTCACAATTCACTTCTCTGAACTCCAAGTCACTCCTGTCAGCTCCATAGTTGCTCCAATGTCAGTCGACAATTGCAGAAATGTTTTCAACACTTTCATGTGTTTGGGCCATGGAAGTGTAACCTGAATGAGATTTGTCATCAATTGACATTTTACAATTTTTGAAACAATAAAACTGCTCAAACACTTGAGTTTTCCCCATAGCATCATCTCTGTACACTGTTTTAACATTTCATGAGTTTGTGTTACATTTTCTGAGAAAAAACAAGAACTTCATAGCCATACTGCTGTTCATGAAAATCAGCCATTGCAAAAACAACAACCACACAAACAGTTATCACAATAACCTCTGCCAAAACTAGTCCTGACCTTCTTCAGTGACAGCAATCAACCTACTGATTCTGGAATGTTCGATTTATGGGCCCCTGGAGGCAACATGGCGTACTACAAAAGTTCTGCCCTCCCAAATATTAGTTACATGATTTTATATATACCATCTTACTTCAGTTGTCAGACATTATTAAACAGTCTACATGACTCAGGTTTGTCTCAAAAAGCCATTTAATTTGTGAAATTCTGCTTTCTTTCACAGCTCTGGCCAAGAATGGAACTGCTACTGGAGGCAAATGGTGAATCTTTCTTAGACAGCATGTCCTTTGCCTTCTATGTGTTGTGGTAGCCAAGTGTGATTAGTACAAGTTTGAACTGAATTTTGCTCAACTATCTATCCAATTAGACTTTCTTAGCCAAGTCAAGCTGGAGTGCCCTACCAGCCATATGTGACAATTCGTACGATAACATAAGATGGCATAAAACAACAACTGTATCAATGATAAAAGCAGATAAATCTTAAGTTCCAAATATTTTAATGTCTTCAAAACTATTAACTTGATTTCAGAGAGTGAAATATGGTTCAATTTGTCCTTTTGAGATCTACAATACTAGCAACAGAAATTAATAAAGGGTTACGTTTTAGAACTGAAGTTGACACTAATATCACTATAATCAAGAGAGTTATAACAAGTTATTGTATAAAGTGTTTAGTGAGAACTTTCGTGCCCTTCATTTAAGTAAAATTGGAATTATGATACGTGAAATGGTTCCAGAAATGCGGGGGTGAACATCATAGTTGACTCACCTGGTGTCATGGTAATCAGAGACAATTAACGTAAATGAATCGAAACATGTTTCAGCAATATAATAGTTTAATGAAAATTAATTATTTATTTAAAGCTTTACAGTGGAATTAAATATTTATTTACATATTTATAAGATCTAAATAAAGTTGGTCAAAAGCAGACACTCTCAACAATGAAAAAAAATCACAGTTCGATATTACACTGTATCTTGAAACTTCAGAACAAATATTTTTCCAATTCCAAAAGAAAGGAAGGAAGTGAGAAGAATACCTGCAAAGAGGAGAGAGTGCAAAGAAAAGTAAACATTTAAGATGCAAAGCAAAAGTTTACACTGCGATATGACAGTCGAAACTAGTAGTACTAGCTTGTCAGAGACAGAAATGCTTGAAATGTTTATCAATTAGCAACATATGCCATAACTTCCATTCAGGAAACAACTGTCAGAAATGAATTTCAGTCAAACAGAGGTACGGTGCGTAAAAGGTATACGTACCTCTATGAAAGGTCATTATGACAAATCTTGAAGCCACAGGCAAAAATTAAATGAAATTTAAGCTGTTGTCCAGAAAGGATAACAAAGTGTTTCAGAGGAAATACAGGAATGTCTTTCAGAAACAGAGGAGAAAATTACTCAGGGTTAACTGTAAAAAATATGGAGTGAAGCATAAGTTAATTGCTTTTTAGTTCAAATTGTTGTACATGATATGTCATAAGACATCTTTGTATCTTGAACATCTATGGTTTACTCTCTTTATTCCTGATTTCTGCCATGGAGATCTGACATATTTAACCTCTCTAACAGCACTACTTTCAGTTGATGATTAAGTAACAAGATGCTGAGCTTTTGCATTTGGAATTTAGTGGATGTTGGAAGAGCAAAAATGTTTAGTAGTGCAGCATGCATACTGTTTCATTGCATGCCTGTGCTGCTGCCAGAATGAAGTATATTTGCCCCATCACATTTCTCTTTCCTTCATGTTATTTTATTTTCCTCTTTCCCTTTAACTAACAGAGAATGAAATTTTGTTTATGAAGATACAAAACACAGCATCAGCTAGATGTATCACTGACAGCATCTCCCTGATTGATAGTTTCAATGCAAACAGTTATATCAAATGTCTTCAACAGAATTCATACTTATGTAATTCCATTAACTACAGTTCTTTGGTTCTGTTTCCTACAAATATTATTTTTGCTGATTTCATGGCAAAAGTATACTGTAATTTTGAGAACAAATACAACAGAAATATCTAAAAATAGATTCTAATCAGTTCCCAGGTATTTTGCTAAGATAGATATTTTCCCAGTTCAAGAAACAATCTTCAGTTAAGCAGCAGTGTACAAAAATACAAAAGCTATTGTTGTACTAATAGCAATACTTGGTCATGTGGCATTTGTTCATTCACCTCCAGACATGAACAAAGGCACCAATTGATTCTAACAAACAAATTTATGTGCACAGGAATGTGTAGTTCAGTACAATTATCATATCTACCACAATTTTAAAGTATACATTCTTTTTTGTAGTGCATATGTCAATAACCAACTAGTACGATTCTAGGCAGACATTTACACTTGTAGCAGCAGCAATCATTCATAGTAATATCATCTATATTACAAAAAACGTTTTATGCTTTAAGATGGGTCCTTTGTACTATGTTGGCAATATGAGTTCTCATTAGTTGTTTATGTTACAATAGGCTGAAATCACATGCATCAAATTTTATACTGTTCATTACATTCACACATTAATAAATTATCTGAACACAACTATCATCCTTTTCTTCGTTATTCACATAGCTGACATTTACAATCTGTAATTTATGTTGACAGTATGGCAAGTTGTTAGATGTTTTCTAATGTATTGATCTGTAACCATATGCAAAAGTTCGCTTCACGGCTCTCAGTTTTGGATTGCACAAGGTCATCTATTAAATAATATGGCACAACAGAAGCCATAGTTGCACAGTTCCAAAAGTGTCTGTGGCATCTGCAGTATTGTGACAAAATCAGCATAAAAATACATGTATATACATTTAAGACACATTGAACATCACAGAATATTTAAATAAATGACACTGCTAACACTGTCACACATTTTGTAAAGAGTTTTCACTTTATGTCTGAAATATTCACAGTGAGCTCTTCGATTTTCAATTGTATGTATAACTTCATATTAGACATTCCTCTGCCATTCAGAGGCACTGCAAGTGCTACCTGGAAAACGTCCTACGGCAGTAAACTTCAAGCAACAATGCACAATATCCAATCAGTCGGAGAAAGAAGAATAGCGATATGAGGAATACTGCATCCACCCAGTAGCTCCCACCATCCATGTCCACTTCTTGGAGGAATCTCTTTGGTTGTGAATAATGACAATAGTCACTGTAGCACTTCAGACGAGGACGATCATAGCCATACATAGCAAGCATAAGTCCCTCTAGACTGTACTTCATGTAACTCATATGAAATAGCCAATCAAAATATGATGGGGCATCCTTCATGTACACAAAAAATCCTGAGAAAATGAGAGATGGGCAGATTGCAAGAGGACCAAATACCATGCTATTCTGCAAAAAAAACAAGAAGAAACTCATCACTATCTTAGCTTACTTTGCAACAGATATCTTACATTCAAATTTATATTCTCATTGAACTAGCAAATAATCTGTAGGTTTCTTCTAAGGAAACACTTTATTTGAGTAAGGGCCGAAAGTCCAGAGAGTCTTGTAATTTCTTTTTGAAAGCTGGTGCGTATCAAAATGGGAAATAATTAAATGATTGAAGTGCAGTGGATTTACACTGTAAGAAAGATAAAATATCACTAAAGTTGTGCCCCTGGATACACAATTCTCAGATTACACTGAGATAAATTAAACTTTAACAATTAGTATAACACTATTTCAATAAATCATCATCATATTTTAACGAATATTTTTCTAACATTTTTTTTTTATTTTTATTTTTATTTATTTATTTATTTATTTTTTTTTTCATTTACGTCAACTCTTACCTGAACTGTCATAGAAATTCCAAATATGAGGCCAATACTTTGAGATACTAGACCAACAAGAATGCACATTATGAGGAATAAAGTGAATCTGTGAAACTCATAGGGCTGTGAAGTCATGAAGTAGGCCACTATGACATATGCAAATGTGCACATAATCTGTAAAGCACAATAAAACATATAGTTAAATAAGTAAAATTTTAAGTAATTATGGTTTGTCTGTGATAAAGATTCACTACATGAGAATTAGTAGTTGCATCATTCATAAGTAATCTGTTATCATATTTTTTAACAAATCTGTGTCAATAAGTGAAGTATTTGCTAGTAGTTAAGTATAGCAGTAGTAATGTCTTATAATTATTAGTATAATCTACTTAGTTTACAGATAAAATGATAATAGTGCAACTCCCATTATACTAATTACGTACATACTTAAAGAGAAAACATAAAAGTTTAATTTAAAATGAAATTTCTACAAACATTTATTCATTTTATGATTTACTTTTGGCTTTCAAATCAAACTACTGCTATTGGGATGGCATTACTCCATACTGGCTGTTTTCATACATCTAAAAAGCAATAAATAATTTACAGTTTTGTTTCTTTATTCTTAGATAAATGCCATTTCAAGCCAGGCAGGTGCACACAATCTTAAATTGAAGAATGCATTTGACTGAACTCACTGTATGACAAAAAATTACAGTACAGGTAGCAGTACAACTGCATTTCACAAAATCATAGGATTAATAAGTAGAGAATTCTGAAACACCTTCAAAATATTGCTTTTATGGTGAAATAAGTTATGTGTTGCTGCACTTAGGGGACCCTGAGATGTGTGAGTTACTTGCAAGCAAAATTTGTTGGTGACTTCTGATAATTTCTATAGCTCCTAATAACATATACTGAGGAAGATTGTTTTGTTTCTGGAATATGAAAGATCTCTTTGGTGATTTCACATGCTTTGCTGCCTTGCCTTTTACTTTGTTAGTTTCTGATATGTAGGATTTTCATTTTTTCTCTGATGTCACAGAAACATAATCTAGGTCTCCCAAGAGGTCTTCAACCTTGAAGGTGTTCTGTACACAATGTCTCAATCTCCACATGAATCATGTACTTTTGTATTTATTAGTTCATCTAATATTCTTCCAAGAATCATTCTCACAATTTACCTTTCAAATATTTTCAGTTTCACCACTTACAATTGCCTCTTTCAGCACTGGAACCCAGTCCCCCTCAAAAAGATACATAATATCTTATATAATGTGTCATCTGACTCATATATACATTTACTATCATCTTTAAAGATTCTTACTTCAGAAATATCTCACTTTGTAGTTTTCTCTGAAAACAGCCATTCTGTTATGTTTATTGACACATTTCTGAGGGCACTCATCTTGGGATATTTGGTCAAAGGTCATTTATGGTTTTTTCTGGTGTTTTGCTGCCACAGGTGACTTCCATTATCAAGAATCACTCAGTAGTTCTCATGGCAGACCAGAGTTGAGCTTGTGGCTAGTAGAAGTATGTACTTCCTTTACAAGTGTCTTGATGTCTTCCACTGGTCATCACCACTGTAGTTTTCCCCTTGTTTCTTGCAATGGATTTTTGCTGCAGCAGGCAAATCCAGATGTGATTTAGCTTGAGTCTTTCCTATTTCTTGATGAAACTATCATCAAGCTTGTGAATTTTGGTGGTTTTCCTGAACAAACAGGCATGTTAGTTCTTGTTCACTGTGGATCCTGTATGTCAGTGAATTATATTACATTGCTGGCCTCACACAGCTCATGTTGCACTGTGGCTTATTTCTCTGTCTGTCTCAACGTGCAATGAAATGTTTGTAAAATGATCCTGGTATTGCTTGACCATTCATTCATTCCAACGGAAACATTTCCACATGTATACATTATGCAGTATACTTCAGTCACTGAAGTGTATACTGTATATATTTATTCTGTGCACATGTGAATACATTCATATTGTAATGACTAGAAGATCTGTCTACACCAGTATCATAGAGCATAACACCATTTCAAGTTGGAACAGGTGGAGAAATCATCAGTGGAGGAGTACACACTATGTGAGACACATCACATACCAAAATTAGTCAACATACGGGATCTCACAGTGGATAATAACTACCACATCCATTTGTTTAGAGAAGCTATCAAAATCCATGAACATGACAATAGTTACAAAAAGCTAGTTGAAATCCTCAAGACAAACTGAGTCTAGATTCACTTATTGTAGCGAATAACCATTGCAGGCAACAAGGGAAGTCTACAGTGGCAATAACCAGGTAGAAACCATCAGATATTGGCGTGGCAATCAAACATAACCATTTGCTACTGGCCCAACTCCTGTCTGCCGCCAGCAATGGAAGGTGTATCTTTGGTAACACTAGCCATTCACGCTAGTGAAAAATCCGAAAAATCATTAAATTACTGTGAGCTGAAGAACTTCAGAGAGGCACAACAAGAAAACATATTCATAACTGCCTGTGAAGGACTCAGAAATTTTATAACATTGATTTGTCTTACGTGTATTTCATATGAAATTTACTTGTAGTCTTTGCTTATTCACACTAACCTGTGTTGGAATGTCTGCTAAAGTGACAGCTGCATAGTATGATCCTAAAGAGTACCAACGATTGAAATGTTCTCTGGCAACAACAGGTAGCTCCAAAGGAACTGTTGATAACAGAAAAACATATTTTAGTAAATCATATATGCACTAAATATAATTACAATTAACTGTACGAATTTACTATGAGAATAGAAAAATACAGAACTTCCATAATTTGATTCAAATAATGGTGTGGTTGATGTTACAGTGAACCAAGTGGGGGTATCTGCAAAGCTTTCACATGTGAATCAGTTTTGTGGGAAGGACTGAGCTAAATACTAAATGACTTTGTGTTAATTTTGATCATAGGTTTACCTGTTGCCTTAGTGGAAATAGTGTGAGTACGAATATCTCCTGTTCTTAAAGGAAATTAGTAATATTTATAGCTCACCAGATTAAAAGATAAGCAGCAGGCTTGGTTTAAAATTATTTGTTCACTGTCCTGCAAAACAGTGCAGAAATCACAGCTCAGCACCACTGTGAATTGTGTTCTTGAACATGGGATGGGTTAGTTGATGTTCATAGGCAGCTGAAGATTACCCTGACTACTGTCAAATGACTGGCAACTGATGTGAACTAGTGTGCTGGGAAAGTTGTCAAGAGTCATACACCAGAGGTACCAAAGGTTCCCAAGTACTGTCCTTGTCTGTAGATAATGTCTCCTCTGCAAGAAGTGAGGGATCTGTCATTACTTGTCCACTTGACTGTGAGCAGTGTCCTGTACACAGTACATGGGAACCAGGGAGAACTCAAGGTGTTATACTGATCACCCTAAACAAAAAGTTCGAGATGCTGTCTTTCACTGAACCCGAAACTAAACCAGATGGACTCACTTTGCCTGTTTTGGGGAAACCTGCTTTATCCTGTGTCAAGAGGAGGCAAACACAAAAAGGTATAAACATGTGGGAATAATGGGAGACATTAGGAAAATGGCAGCAAGGAATAGGAAGGAACACCAGATGCATTCATTATTTTTAAGTCAGGCAACTCTCCATCCTGCTCAGGTAACGACAGCTGTAGGATATCCAGAAGTATTAGCATAAGATCAGAAAGAATGTCCCTCCCCCAACCTGCAGGTGAGAGTATTAAAATTCTAGTAGTTAACTGCCAAAGCACTTGCAGCTCAATGCCAGAGTTTGAAGCTCTGCTGAAAAGTAGGAAAGGGTCACATAATATAACATGCAGAAAGCTGGTTAAAACCTGAAGCTGATAGCAATGAAGTTTTTGTGGAAAATGTAAGTGTACATTGAAAGGATAGGCTAATGGGAAATGAGTGTGGTGTGTGTGTGCAGTAGACAAGACACTCAAATCCAGTGAAGATTGTTAGGGCAAGACTCCATGTCAGGGGTGGCATAAAATGGTAACTGGATCCTTCTATTGTTGACCAGTCTCAACTTGTGAAGCTACCAAAACTACTAGAGAAAATCTCAGTTTTTTTGTACATAAGTTCCACAATCATACTGTAATTGGCAGTGGAGACATCAGTCATCCAACAGTCAACTGAGAAAATTACAGGTTTGTTAGTGGTGGGCATGACAAGACATCCTGTAATGTTACTAAACGCCTTCTCTGAAAACTATTTAGAACAGATAGTTCAGAACTCCACTTATGGTGGAAACCTAATGGCAAAAAATAGACCTTACCTCTTGCAGGATGTCCACATCAAAACTAATATAAAAGCCCATGAGGAATTAGTAGCAACAATAATTAATGAAGTACAAAGGACCTCTAAAACAAATAGAAAGATATAAATGTCTTGTAAATTACATTTAAAAAAGCAGTAGTGTCATACCTCAGTGAGGAACTCAAAACTTTTACCCCAGGACAGGAGTGTGTAAAGAAGCTATGGCTCAAGTTTAAAAGAATAGCTAACCATGCACTGGATAGATATGAACCCAGTAGAAGAACTCATAATGAGAGGAACCTTTCATGGTATGCCGTCATTGTAAAGATACTTCTGAAGAAACAGAGACTACTGCACAATAGGTGTAAAATTGAGAATAAGGTTATAGATAGAGAGATACTGAGTGAAACACATTTGACAGGTCAAGATAGCAATGTGTGAGCCTTCAATAACTACCATAGCAGAATTTTGTTGAACGATCTTTCGCAAAAGCCAAAGAAATTCTGGTCATATGTATGAGGTGTTAGTGGCACCAAAGTTAGTGTCCTATCGCTCATAGATGAGACATAAACTGAAATTGGGGATAAGAAAGCAAGAGCAGAAACACTTAACACAATTTTCAAATGTTCCTTTAGAAAGGAAGCCCAGGAGAATTGCCCCAACTTAATCCTTGTAGCAATGAAAAGATGAGTACTGGTATGTGAGTGTTAGAGTCAGTGCTGTCAAGAAATAGCTGAAATCATTAAAACTGAACAAAGCTTCAAGCCCCAATGGAATCATTTCAGCTTCTATATTGAACTTGTGACTGAGTTAGTCCCTTTTTTATCTTTAATCTACTGCAGAGCCCTCAAACAAAAAACTGTGCCTATTCAGTGGAAAACAGTACAGATCACAAGCATTTACAAGAAGGTAACAAAAACTAGTCGACAAAACTGCTGCTCAATATCCTTGACACTGATTTCCTGTAGACTCTTAGAATGTGTTTTGAGTTTAATCATAATGAGACATGAACAGAATGTTCATGCCAACCAGCATTGATTCTGAAACCATCGGTCATGTGAAACCTAACTCATACTTTGCTCACACTCCATATTGAAAACTTTCGATCAAGGCAGTCAGGTAGATTCACTATTTCTTGATATCTAAAAACCATTGGCCAAGTACCACATATATGCTTATTACCAAAATTATGGACATATGGAGTATCAACCAAAATTTGTGAGTGAACTGAGAATTTTCTGGTAGGCAGGCAAAAGAATTTTATCCTGAATGGAGAGTCATCAACAGATGTACCAACTACATATGTGCCCCAGCAAACTGTGTTGGAATTCTTGCTGTTTATGTTGTTTATTAATGACCTTGCAGGCCTAGTAATCTCAGACCTTTTACAGACGATGCAGTTATTTGTAATGAAATACTTTCTGAAAAAAAAAACTGCATAAACATTCAGTCAGATATTGATAAGATTTCAAAGTGTTGCCAAGATTGGCAACTTGCTTTGATTGTTCAAAAATGTAAAATTGCGCACTTCACAAACTGAAAAGACACAGTATCCTGTGAACACAGCGTATATGAGCCACAGTTGTAATCAGTCAGCTCATACAAATATCTGGGTGTCAAACTTTTTAGGGACATGAAATGAAATGATCACATAGTCTCAGCTGTGAGTGAAGCAGGTGATAGATTTTGGTTTAATGGTAGAATACTGGGGAAATGCAAGAGTCTACAAAGGAGGTTGCTTACAAATCACTTGTGTGAACCATCCTAGAATATTGCTCAGGTGTGCTGAACCCACACCAAATAAAACAGGAAGTCCTGAACTATACGGAGAAGTGCAGCATGAATTGTCACAGGTTTGTTTGACCCATGGAGAGTATATCACAGAGATGCTGCAGAAACTGAACTGGTGAATTCTGGAAGAAAGACATAAACTATCCTGGGAAATCATATTTACAGTTTCACAAGGACCTGCTTAAAATGATTCCTCTAGGAATATAGTACAACCTACTATTTATCACTCATATAAGTTCATGAAGACAAGATTATATTAATTATAGCACACATGGAAGCATTTAAATAGTCACTCTTCTCACTCTCCACACACAAATGGCATAGGAACAAAAACTGCCATACACTTTATAGTGGTTTGCAGAGTGTAGATGTAGATGTAGACTTCTTTTATCATCTGTTATGCCTCTATAAAATATATGTTTACAGAAATAAAGCAAGGCTACATCTGTTCTGAAAGTTTATAGTTTTAGTAAATGTTTTAGTCACTATATAAAAAAATAAAATCAGTTTTACACACTGACCCTCTTTATCAAGCTTTTCCTTTAGCATAAACTTTTTGAAAATTCTTTCACTGACTCAATGTGCCAGGTCAAAGCAAGATGACATATTCCTTTAGTAGACAATCTTGTAAGGTGAGAGACCAGTTCCAGTATGGACCCTAGAATTGTACATGATGACCACAAATTCGAGATAAGTGTCCCAGTCCATATGTTGGCTGTCAACATAATGAATCATTATCTTTTTGTCTGTGTGCGTAACATCAAAAGTAAGTAGTTCCCTAATCACTGACAACATTTCCTTCTCTGTGGATGAGTAATTGTGTTAACACTCTGTTTAGCTGTCAAGATGCTTATGCTATAGTATGCTCTTTGCCATCTACATTCTGACTGAGAATGCACCCAAGAGCACTATTGCTAGCATCACAGGAAAGCATGAATTCTTTGTCAAAATCAAGAAACACTAGTACCGCATCTTTGGTTAATGCTTTTTTTAATGCCAGAAGGGCACACTCACATTCCAGCACCCATTGAGATTTTAACACTTTGTTCGGTAGATAATAATGGCTGGTCAATTCACAGAAAGTATTTAACAAAAAACTACGTAACCCAGACTAGATTGTAACCATTTCATTTTTTGAAGGGCTGAAAATTCTAAGACTGCTGACACTAAACAAGTATCAACTCATACACCCTCTTCACTAATAACATGTCCCAGGTACTTGACCTGATTCAGTGCAAAATTACCTTTTTTCCATACTTAGCATACTGCTCATAGCCTATTAAATACATCTCCAACCATTTTACATGTTCATTCACGTCTTCCAACAAAACTATAACATCATTGAGACATGCATTTTCCAGGTTTTAGGCCATACATTTAGCAACTTTGGAATGTGGCTGGTGCAATTTTAAGCCCGAATAGTTTCATGTGATGTTGAAAATGCCCCCATGGGACTGTAAAAGTTATTTTACTTCTATTGTCTAGCACTATCTCCAGCCTGTGGTAACCACTGAAAAAATCAGTTGTACAAAAGTATTTGCATGTGCCTGAGTTATGAAGCATCTCCATGGTGTTAGGTAATGGATAGGCGATGGTGGTGGTTCTATCGTTCAGGCATTTTTTGGTGGCATCCATCAATTTTTTCAGAACCAGGACAACAGGTGCCCACCAGGAACTATAATTGGATTCTCTGATACTTTCTACCTACTGTCGGTTGATGAGTGGTTATAATTGCCTTGGCATACAATACAGGTTTCTCTAAAGTGGAGCATTACTTCCTGTTGATATGTAGTGCTGGGTAACCAAGGTCACAGGTAATAGACCTTGTGTGTTAAACAAACTGTAACAGTAGTGCTTCCATAGCTCTCCGGTCACTGCCATGAAGGTGATCCACTTTCTCATGTTATGTGTAATCATTAGTGGGTGTGCTTGTGGCTGTGGTAAGCACATGACCTTCTTCATCCAAATGAACCAATATGGCAAACATTAAGCCTTCTTCATCATCCTTACCAAAATTTTCTATGCTAAATGGAACCATACATTCATCATTCACATTACTTATGCATGCTATGCTTCTGTGTATCATTGTACCACAAAGACCCATCTATTTTCACTGACAATACACTATAATGGGAACCCATCTTTAGTATGCATACATGCAATATTGCAGATCACATAGCAAAAAAAAATTTCCCTTCAAGCTCAACTGTATGCCATGAAAGATCTATTTTAGTATGATGTTTAATAAGGAAATCAAGCCCAACAATTGCAGAATACCCTCTACCAACCTGTGGAAAAACCTCCAATGCTCAAAAAAAGTCTCAGCACTAATGCTAAATTTGAGCAGTATCTACAATAAACCTATGTTTCTTGCCACCAATGAAACTACACAAGCAGCATTCTGTCTTTGCATCTTCTCATGCAGAACTACACTTTATCAAGAATGTTTTCCTTTGGCTGACATGTTCCTGTTGACATTTAATGAATGCTTTTGCTGATACTGAATTAGCTGTTGCATACTCCCACACTCCTATGTTTTGTTACCCACTTGTCTACACTTGTAGCATTCTGGCTATGATACTGCTGTAGGACATGGCCCTAATGCCCACACCTGTGGCTTTTATTAATGAAGCATTCACAAGGCACAGTCACTGCACCTCCTAGTCACAGATGTTTATTACTGTACTTCTCTCCTACTTGAATGCACTTTTTATAGCATCTCTACCAGTCCTTGAACAGCACCTTGAGAATCGCCTCACTTTTCTTGAGCACTGCTTCAGAGTTCTTGAATCAGATGTCTGAATGTTTTGCTTTTAGTGATGAAAAAAAAAATAATCACTGGGTGCAAGATCAGGGATGGATGCCATACATACGTAATGTTGAACTGTTCCAGAAACTGTGTGACTTGATTTGTGACATGAAGCTGCACACTGTCATAATTAAGTCGCCATCCACTCCAAGAAAGTTTTGGTCCTTTCCCAGAAATGTGCTTCCTCAGTTTAGCTAATACTGACATGTAGTATACATACTGACATGTAGTATACTGCTGTAACAGTAGTGCAAGGGAAAACTGTATGCTGCTACATCATTCCATGAGAATCAGAAAATGTGCTTACCATTAATTTTCCTGCAGATGGAACAACTTTTGCCTTTTTTTAGTGTCGAAGAACCTGACGATTTCCACACTGTGTTCACTCATTTTCTGTCAGGATCATAATTATGTCCCCATTATTCATCACCAATTCCAGAAATGCATCCCCTCAATCACCAAAGAGAGACAGCACCTCACAAGTTGTCTCCATTTGCAAAGCCTTTTGTTTGGAGTCAACACACACAGCACCCAATGACCACAAACATGGGACATATGGAGATGATCAACAAAATCATAAAGACACTTACGTATGAAATTCTCAACTTCTCACTGAGATTAAGTAATGTTATCTGCCAGTCCTCACAAATAATCACAGCAGTTACATTGACATTAACTTCAGTCACAGCAGAAGCCAAAACACCAGTCCCACCTTGCTTAACACAGACAAGTTGGCCGCATTTGAAGTCCTTGAACCACCTAAACACTTTTTCATGAGGTAGTGCATCTTCACCATATGTTTGCTGCAGATTTTTGTAAGTTTCAGTGGCTGTATAGTTTAAACAAACACAGGATTTTATTGCACAATACTGCTCCTCTCGCATCACGTCCATTGTTTGATACACGAAATGCAATGAGCGTCTAGAGAATAGAGCATTACTACCAACCTACTAATATGCGAGTATGGTGCCTATGGACACCTTACATAAAAAGCCGCTCTTTTCATATATTCTTGGTACAGATAGGAAACTATCATGGAAGCTACAGGAAAAAGTCACTCTCAGTCTTTGTTGATCTATCTCTTCCAACTGTGTGGCGATTGTATTAGATGTGGCCAAATCAGATGGACTCTCCAGCCCAACATTATGGTAGGAATGCTGCACAAAAATGAATCAAGAGCCCTTTTCTTGGCTTCTTGCCATGGCACCTCATTGTCTTCCTTATTCTACATTAGCTCACATGACTGGACTTTCATCATTTGGATCCTATCACATAATGACTCGAAGGACACATTATGCTTCTGCATAAATGTATTCAATTTCCCCTAAAGAAGTGATTACTGTTCTGCTTACAATACTGCTGTCATCGTCTCTCAGGTGACTATTTGAATGTTTGTGTACACCACAATATATCATGGCAAGTAACTTATGCCTTAGACTTTCCAATCAGTTGCATACTGGTCATATGAAATCAAATTTCATCACACCAACTGCCCAACTTTGTTGCAGCTGAGACATCAACAAGACATGCAGTCATGTCCTCTGGTGCCTCGCCACAAAAAGGAGACATCAAATTTGCTGCTGCAGGATCAACAGAAGGAGAGGATATACTAAGCAGAATTTTAACTTCCTCAACTGAGCAACAGTCCAATTCAGCTTTGATTCTATAGGAAAAGTTAGATATTATTTCATTTTCTTTGTGTTTCAAAAATAGGTCTACTGAGTATTTTTCAAATTATAATTTAGTGACTGCACAAATAATGTCCTATAGATAATACAAAAATTAAAATGAAATGTTAGTGTAGTGTTTCAGGAAATGATATTACCATCATGAATTACATGTTGTACATTTTGAGACCTTTCCAAAGCCTTGGCCACAAAATTCTATTTGGAAGTGCTACAGCATTAAAGGCATTGTTACTGAATGGATGAAGCCTTATCTTCATAATGGAAAACAGAGTGTTTCTTTGTTTATTACTGGCAGGAAACTAACTTGAGAGTGAGAAACATAACATATGGATAGATCGCTCCTCAGATTAGCTAAATCAATAGTTACGATACTACTGTCTACAATTTCAAAGTTACATAAATTGTTTTACAGTGATTTACATCTATTGAAATAGTAGCATTTCCATATCTAGCCAATAATACGTGATACAGTGAGAAAACACAGCCCAACAACATTATTCTACAAAGATAAGTGTTAGTATCTATTTTTACAAAGCTATCAGTAAACTTGTGCAGTTACTGGTTAAGAGTAACATTAGTTACATATAATGTATGTTCTGAACTAACATAATGTCAGTTTCTGTGGCAGTAAATGTATGCTTCTATTCTAAAATTTTCACCAGTTGACATTTAAGATCAAATAAACTGTTCTTAAATATTGTGTAAATGTAATATTTTATGAATAATTTTCTGCACCTAAATTACACAAAGAAACTGTTGCTAAATAATTATTATTTTCAAATAATTTTATCAAAAATTAAATTTAGAAATGCCTTATGTGCCAACCTTTCTTTGAGAAAAACTTTTTAACTATCTTCACTGTCACAATGCAAACTGATGCAGAATCATCAGGAATGGCACTGAATGTGGGAAATATCAGCATCATTTTCCCGAGGGATGTTGTAGTACAGCTCACTTCAGAAATGATGCTGGTCACTTCTGGAAATGCAGTAATTGTCACTACCACTATGGACTAATGGTAAAAGTGCAGCTTATCTTGAAACTTTTAGCTGATTTGGCAATACTGCAAGATGCATTAGCAGTTTTATGAGTTGCAGTCTGCTGTAGTAATCTTGGCCAGACCAGAGGACTGGATTGCAGCCAAGCCTTCCAAATCAGCAAAATGACCCAGAGACAATATTAAGTTTGATACATTCAGATTGGTTGCTTTCAGACAACCCCAGAAGTTCAGAAACAGGTAGATAGTATGGGGCTTAAGCTGTAAGCTAAGTGTACGAAGGAAGATTCTGAGAAGACATTATGGTCTTGTAGTTGAATAGTAATCATCTCAGAACTTTTAATGAACCTTTTGGTAATTAATTACCAGGTAACTAGGGTTTCCCATCAAAGTCCAGGGTTCAGTGATGTCACCTGTGATTTGAGCTCTGTGAAGAGAGATATGAAAAAAAGATTATGAAATAACAGGGAGGATGACATCAGGAACATTTATGAGAATGCTAATTTGACCAGTGTGAAGAACATGTCGTTCTTGAAGTGTAATGGTAAACACTGAATGAAACATTATGTGGAACATCTTAATGTAGAGTTTAGAAAGTCACACAGGTGAGAAGGAAATACACACATATTTGCACAACATTAGATAAGTGTTTTCTGTTAAACATTAATAAACTGTTACTAACCTCCTTAATGCCATTCATGCTTATGTTAGCCAAAATTAATAAAAATACATCAGAAAGAAAGCTGCTACTTTGAAATGACCTGCTGCCTGCTCAGTCATAAATGGTCCAGTCACAATAACGTGACCATCAACCTACATTCAGTGTCAGCTTGCAATAACAACTCACAGATGGCAAGTGGCAGCTCCAGCTGCATTTCTTGTGTGGTGTCATCATTATGAAAGGCTCAGTGGATCAACACAGGTATGTATTTATCTTTGAGGACCATCTCCAGCCCTATATGCAGTCTGTTTTTGCTCAGCATGATGGCACTTACCAGTAGGACAATTCAACAGGTCACACAGCTCAAAAGTGCGTCAGTAGGTGCTTGGAAACAGTGCAGAGATTGTTGTAATGCAGAAATTGGGTAGTTCATGTGATATCCAAAAGAACATGATCACTAGCTTTCAAAGGGTGGAAGCATTTCCAAAATCCCTACGTTTGTAAACTGTTTGCATGATGACATAGTTAAAGTATATCATGCATGGCAAAATGGCACTATCCAAACCTGTGCCAAAGGAACTATGATGCACCACAGGCCATAGATGACAGGGCTGAATGAGAGCTGCAGAGATGGGTACAGGCAAACAGATGTACAACTAATGAGCAACTGACCATGCAGATGAACCAAGGTACTACCATTGTGTCTCCTCAATGACCATTCAAGGCATGTTGCTGTGCATGGGCCTCCACAGCAGGTTTCTGGTTCATGCTCCCATGCTGACTGCTGTTCACTGGTGATAAATGCTGTAATTTGCACACCAATACTGCATCTAGACATCAACTATGTGGTGGCAGGTGGTATTTTCAGATGAATTTCATTTTCTGCTCCATTGGACAGATGGCCCTTGGTGTGTATGGCATGAAACATTTGAAAGTAAACACCCTTCAACAACTGTCGGAAGGGTCCAGGCTGGAGGAGGGAGCAATATAGTCTGGGAAATGGTTTGTGGCATTCCTTGTGTGATCTCATCATTATGAAAGGCACAATGGATCAGTACAAGTACCTATGTCTCTTTGAAGACCATGTCCACCCCTAAAGGCAATTTGTTTTTCCTCAGTATGATGGCATTTACCAGTAGGACAATTCAGCATGTCGCACAGCTCACAATGCTTGTGCATGGTTCATGTGCATAGTTCAAAGAGCACAAGGATGAGTTTATCCTACTCCCTGGCCACCAAACTCCTCAGATTTAAACCTAATCAAGAATCTGTGCAACAACATTGAGATGTGTTATTCATGCCAAGGATCCTCAACTGAGAAACTTAGTGCATCTGGCCACAGCACTGGAGCTGTCATGGCTCCATACCCCTGTCAATACCTTCTGGATCATCAGTGACACTCTGATTGGTAGCTTAAGATCTGTTTGATTACTTCAGTGTTTTTCAAAGAAAGTAGTTATCAACATCTTTGCTGTTACCTGTTTACAGTAAATTACTACTTGCTGTACAGTTTTGCAGTGAACGCAGCTACTTCCCACACATTTAACAAAACTTCTGCTTCCCTGAATCTAAACATTCAAATAATTTTCAGAAACAGTGGCTCCCATCATACATTTTTAATTTTGTTTCTGACAGGTTGTGTTTCTCAAATATTTCTTTGTTACATGGCAGCTCATTGAATATCTTTACTGAGGAGTACATGAATCCACTCACATCTCTAGGCAAACAGGCAAAGTCTACATGAAAACAATTTTTTGTTTTGTACAGTGATTGTGTAGTTCACAGTTCTGCTCAAGTGGATTTTTATTAAGGCCAACAAAGACAATATAGGAGTAAATATACTGGTAGGGAGTGTGACAATCACAAGATTCTTAAAAAGGCTTTTGTAGGATGTACAGTTGCCTACTTTACACAATATTCTCACCGCTCACTTTTGCTGAATAAACACTTCATTTATTTGGTGCACATTGCCCTAGAAGATAATTCCATGAACAACAGGGAGCAAACAGCTGCAAAATATGCCAACCCTGATCTTTAGATCAATACAATGAGAGACACTGCTACAGACAAAACATGCTGAACTCAGCTTCTCAATTAGTTTACCTAAGTATTAGCTCTGTTCTAACTTGCTATCCAACTAGATGCCAAGGAATTTTATACAGAGTGCTTCTTTTAGTGTATAACTATTAATGTCTACTTCTGGTGTTAGCAGCCTATTTCTATTTCTTTGAAATTATGTGGTATGAGTCTTTGAGAGATTAAGACTTCAACTATTAGCTGCAAACCAATTTTATGCCTGATCAACCATCATCTGAACTCTGATTGGAAAGATTGAGTTTGGACCCCTGATTAATATGCTTGTGTCATCGGCAAACATTACAGTTTCTGGAGTAGAATGTTAAGAACATGAGTGCAGTCAGTAATGATTAGATCAGACAATAGAAAATTTGGAATGGATTAACAAAAATGATATGAATTAGAATAGACTGCCATTGACCACAAAGAGGGTTCATTCTTTTAGAAAGTTACAGTCATTTAATCTTCTAATCCAGATTAAACAAAGTTTGGAAACTGCAAGAATCTTTAGTTTCAAATTCAGATTCTTTATTTTCATTCACCATATGTAGTGGAATAGGTTTATCACTGATGACATGATACAAAAGAAACCACTATATTAGCTGTATTAGTTAATGTTCATATTACCTTTACAATTCATTTATCATACATGAACTAGCTTTACAGAATTGCAGTCATAATCTTAAAACTCAATTACTACACTACAAGTGTAATATCCAAGAATTCTCTTAAACTGTAAAATGGACTGTCTTGAAGTGTAGTGCTGTGTGCAGTGTAATGCCATGCTCAAGTGTTTATTATTTTTTTAATGATTATCTTTGGTGCAGTTGCTGACTTATGTTTTCTCTTTGTTTTTATATTTATGTTCTGCTGTTGAATGCACATTGTAATGTAGACATATGAATTACAGTTTACTTTTTTCACCCCAACATGATTTCTGACAGTCACTCATGTGGAAATCAACAATAACTACTGCTTCATATCATGTTGCATCAGGTGAGTCACAGATCTTCTGTGCCCCAATTCACTGTAACTCCACAATTTCAGCTTATCAACACATCAAAGTGCATCTTTCGAGTAGCTGAAGTACATTTCCTATGCTATCACTGCACAAGGCATACGAGCACTGCAAGCCTCTGACAGTTACAGAATTACAATGATATCTTGGCGCAATCAGTTTTTACTATAGGTTTGTTCACCATCCTGCCCTCCTGGCTGGATCACTGAATAAACTCTATCATGGTTCATCAAAGCCAAAAGATAAACTCCAGTGGAATAGTGAGGCCAAGTTGGCATTTACCAAGCTGAAAACTGCCATCCAAGAACCTACAATGTTGGCACACCCAGTTGAACAGGCACCTCTCACCCTGTAATGCTACATGTTATTGATTACTATTTTTTTATGATTATCTTTGGTGCAGTCACTGACTTATGTTTTCTCTTTGTTTTTATGTGAATATTTTATTCTGTTGCTGGATGTGCTTTTTAACAGAGTCATATGAGTTATGGTTTAGTTTTTAAGTTTCAATAAAGTGAATTCATTTTGCCCGACAACAGTCTATTAAACAGTTACACAGGCACAACAAAAAGACTGCTAAACATGTAAGCCTTTGGCTAGAAGAACTTCTTCTGAAATAAACAACATACCCATAACAATTTTCACAAACACAGCTCACATGCTGAGTTTGGGTGAATGCACGTGTCTATTATCTCTATTTCAGAAGAAGACCTTGGGGCCAAAACTTATGTGTTTAGTAATCTTTTTGTTGTGTGTGCCTGTGACTCAACATTTCCGCTACATGATGAATAGTGATCTATCCTGTTCATAATATTGCCATTCCACCATCCTAGATTTTACACTTTTAACCAGTTATAAAACTTAATTTTAAAATTACTGAGAGGTGTGTTGAGTGCAGAATGTGGCAATTAACTAAAAAATTTCAAACTATTCACTTTGTGAGCATTGATTGTTTTTGTCAGCCAATGCCTGGCAATGTCAGCACTCCTTTTGTTCCTAGTGTCATGACAGATTATATACTCTTTGGTGTTAAACTCTGTTATGTTGTTTTTAGCATATATCAATGACGCACAGATATAAAGATTTATCACTGTCAATGTATTCTTAGTGAATAGAGGACATAAGTGTTCCCTTGGACCAATCTTACACATTATTCATAGCACCTTTGCCTGAATGTGTAGTACACAACTGACATGATATGAGTGAGATTGAAAAAGTCTAATGTATGCTGTCCTAAGATATTTATTACTCACTAGATCAGATATTTTCCATGTGAGTCAGGACATCCATGATATCTTTTTGCAGATATAGTTAACATGGGGTTCCCAGTTTAGTTTCAACTCAATGCATATTCCAAGCAGTTTTACAGAGTATGATTCTAGCCCTTTAGCTAGTCTCAGCTACAGACGATGACTTTTCTCTAGATTACAAAGTAGTTTGTTACATGAGAACCAGTTTAGTGTTATGGAGAGAGTATCCTGTGATTTCAGGTGTAATCTTGACATATCTCAATCTGTGGAGATTAAAGCTGTATTGTCTGCATAGCAGATGACTGACTGAAGCCCAACATAGTGTGGCAAATTGTTAATTGCAGCAATGAAGAAGAATGGTCTAAGGACAGAGCCCTGAGTCACACCAAACATGATTTGCTTCAAGCAAGAATGCCTATTTTGAACTGACACAAACAGTCTCCTGTTAAGTAGATAAGAATTAATTATTTGTAATACTGTGTTATTTATTCCATAAATTTGAAGTTGAGCTAGTAAAGCACATGACAAGGAAATTACTTTTGTGATACATTACAGATTTTGAAGCTTTGTTTTGAAGAGTAATCAAGTGAATATATAAACATGACAAATTAATGATGGATGAATATCCATATCTCATGCTTTCATTTGTTGCATGCCGGGATTTTGTTTCATTATACAAGTGAATTTTGTAGAAGGAACATGCATATCTATCTGTTGCAAAGGATTTTCCATTGTTTATTTTAATATGTCTACTTACATGTTAAACTCATGGTTGAGAAAGCTGTAAACTGGATGAACATAAGGCAGAAATACAAAAAGCTGAAATTATTTAGTGTATGTCCAGCATCATTTCCGATTCCAAAGAACAAAGTCCCAATGAGAAAACCAATTACAATGTGTAACATCAGCCTCATCCGTGTAAGACTCTGCAAGAGAGAAAAACTTATATTAGACACTGAAATGTTACACAACTATATATGTGATTATCATCAGTCAGTGGTATTTTCTCCACAGTATGCTGTCCTCAATGAGTTCTTCATAAACACTGGCTGCATGGTGAACACAGATATTTATATATCTTAATGGAACATATTTTAATGAGCCATATAAATCAGAAACAGAGCTAGCTTTCACAATGTGGACATACATGGTTGTACCATTGTGACCAGCATTGTGTGAAACATTTACAAGAGATTTATACTGCATACACGCATTAAGCAAACTATTTTTAACTGTAGAAAATGATGAAGGAGACTCTTCAAACTTTCCCCAAATTTTATGTTGGCCATAAATCATGCAAAAGAAATAAATTTATGCTGCGATAGAATCACAGTTTATTCATTTTAGTAATTCACACAAAACAGAACTGCTATGAAAAGTCCTATAAATAAAACAGTTTTCCAGATGACGTTTCCGCTTTACGTATACTACTGCATAACAGGAACCAACATAACAAAAACAAAATTTCGTTGACACTAACACATTCTCTGTTGCAGTTTCAGAGCATTTCACCTTGCCCTCATACTACTACAGTGAAATTCCATAGTGAGATGAAGCATCTGTAGCCATCATTTTGATGGGTTTTTTTTTATTATACTGCAACCAGTTTTGATGACTCAATATTCCATCTACAGGCCTGTATGCATAATCAGTAATGATATCATCATCAACTTACCTCCCATGCAAATATAATGACAGAGTAGGAATCACAGACAACACTATAGAATGGGATTTTGCAGTAATCATTTGATAAAAACCAACAGATACATTCACTGACACATACCTAACACAGAATTATACATACATACTATAATATAACGAATTTCTATTCTATATATTGTACCAATATACTATTTATTAATAAAATAAATATTTCATGATTAAAAACTGGTCACTTAGAAGATACATTAAACTGCAAAATCCTGAAGTAACCTACCAATCTACAACAGCAATTTTAGAAAATGATAGATGGCTGAAATAAAGTACAACAACATCAGAAATAAATAAACCAAAGTAATATGCATCCATGTGCAAGCAGTTCTTGTAAAAGGATAGCGTCAACAATATCTGAGTGTCAATAGAGATAAAGCTATACAAGCCAGGTTAGCCAAGAGCGCTAATGTGCTGGTTCCTGGACTCGGGTAGGCGCGCCGGCCACGGATCGAATCTGCCTGGCAGATTAAAGATGAGGGCCGGTGTGACAGCCAGCCTGGATGTGGTTTTTAGGCAGTTTTCCACATCCTGCTAGGTGAATACTGGGATAGTCCATACGCCCCGCCTCAGTTACACGACTTACAGACATTTGAAACACGTTCACACACTACACTAGACGCAGACAGCTGGGCTAAACTGATTACATCCTGGAGGGATACAGGGTTGCAACAGGAAGGGAATCTGGCCATCCCTGCAAATTAACCTTGCCACATCCGGTTGTAACCATGCCAACCCTGCGAAAACTGTGGGACAAAGGTGAAAGCAAAAGAAGAACAGAGATAAAAGCTATCAAAATAACAGTACAAACATATTTACATGCCACATCGATTTTGTAAACTGTTGTAGTGAAAATCATATATGGACATATTCATGCAATATGCATAAAGCAAATATCCAAGTACATGTCAAAAGATCAAATATGGAGCACCAACTTTGTCATACCATAAACAGAATATTCAAACCCAAGATAACGTTCAGGATGAAAACATAAATGCATCTATATGCAAGTTGACCTTGCAGAAGGACAGCATCAACAAAATGTAAGTGCCAAAGTAGGTAATACTACCGCAATGACAATATAAACATATCTACATGTCATGCCAAAGTTATAAAACGCTGAGGTGCGAACCGTAGAGAGGCATAAAGTAAGTGTTCAATATGTATCAACAGACCAAATGTAGAAAACCACCTATATCATAACATATATAAGATGGAAAGTGAAAAGGGTCATTGACTCGGTTTCAAGTAGTACATAATCTCAGTTAATGGCCTGTAGAAAATAAACTAAAGTTAAATCACAGTAAGACTCAGTTTTTACAGTGTCTAACACACAATTCAACAAAAGCTGACATTTTAATCTCACAGAATGGGCATATGATTAGTGAAACTGAACAGTTCGAATTCCTAGGTGTTCAAATAGATAGTAAGCTGTCGTGGAAAGCCCACGTTCAGGATCTTGTACAAAGACTTAATACTGCCATTTTCACTATTCGAACGATATCGAAAGTGAGTGATACTTCGACACGTAAATTAGTCTACTTTGCTTATTTTTATTCACTTATGTCATATGTATTATGTTTTGGGGTAACTCTTCCCATTCTAGAAGGATATTTTTGGCTCAGAAACGGGCGGTTCGGGCAATAAGTGGTGTGAGTTCAGGAACCTCTTGTCAACCTCTATTCACGAGTCTGGGTACTTTGACATTGGCCTCTCAATATGTATTATCCTTATTGTCATTTCTTGTTACCAATATTAGTTTATTTCCAACAATACGCAGCTTTCACTCAGTTAATACTCAGCAGAAATCAAATCTCCATTTGGTCGGACTTCCTTAACTCTTGTGCAAAAATGTTTGCAGTATACTGCTGCATCCATTTTCAATAAGCTGCCACTCGAATTCAAAAATCTTAGCAGTAATTCACGTGCTTTAAAATCAAAACTGAAGAGTTTCCTCATGGGTCACTCCTTCTATTCTGTCGAGGAGTTCCTTGAAAAATTAAGCTGATTATCACTGTATTGCTGATAGTGTTTGCTTAAACATATGGACTGGTTTTCTTTCAGGTTCATGAACATTTATTTTTATCTGTTATTACTTTTATGTTGTAAGTTCATGTACTGACACGTTCCATGACCTTGGAGATTTGCTCCTCAATTTGGTCCTACGGAACTTGACATGTGAATAAATAAATAAATCACAGTGTTATTTTTTTTAATGGTTTGACAACTTATATTTAAATGGATTTGCCCTTTTGCCAACCATCTCTTTCCATCCTCTATCTTTGATGTCAAAATTTTAACTGTAATAACAAATTAACCTTAAGTGCATCTATAAATGTGTGTGATGTGCAGATGCAGACAGTTGGCAGATGTCAATCAATTCATTAATATCAGTCCCTGTTTAGACACTGTAACACCACGTTATAATTCAGTCTGCACTAAATAATTAAAATGAGAATGTCTTTGTGAATTAGCACCTAGTAGCACAAAAATGCTAACACCTATTTAGTCAGTTAGTTCATGTCCAACTATCAAAATGTTAACTTCTTAGTGATTTAGTTATCAAAATACACATTTTGTACCTAAACAGTGTGAATGTACCTTTTAATACATCACCAGCTAACTGCATGATATATGTTGTTGTTGTTGTGGTCTTCAGCCCTGAGACTGGTTTGAAGCAGCTCTCCGCGCTACTCTATCCTGTGCAAGCTCCTTCATCTCCCAGTACCTACTGCAACCTACATCCTTCTGAATCTGCTTAGTGTATTCATCTCTTGGTCTCCCACTACGATTTTTACCATCCACGCTGCCCTCCAATACTAAACTGCTGATCCCTTGATGCCTCAGAACATGTCCTACTAACCGATCCCTTCTTCTAGTCAAGTTGTGCCACAAACTTCTCTTCTGCCCAATCCTATTTAATACTTCCTCATTAGTATGTGATCTACCCATCTAATCTTCAGCATTTTTCTGTAGCGCCACATTTCGTAAGCTTCTATTCTCTTCTTGTCCAAACTATTTATCGTCCATATTTCACTTCCATACATGGCTACACTCCATACAAATACTTTCAGAAACGACTTCCTGACACTTAAATCTATACTTGATGTTAAAAAATTGCTCTTTTTCAGAAATGCTTTCCTTGCCATTACCAGTCTACATTTTATATCCTCTCTACTTCGACCATCATCAGTTATTTTGCTCCCCAAATAGCAAAACTCCTTTACTACTTTAAGTGTGTCATTTCCTAATCTAATTCCCTCAGCATCACCAGATTTAATTCAACTACATTCCATTATCCTTGTTTTGCTTTTGTTGATGTTCATCTTATATCCAACTTTTAAGACACTGTCCATTCCATTAAACTGCTCTTCCAAGTCCTTTGCTGTCTCTGACAGAATTACAATGTCATCGGTGAACATCAAAGTCTTTATTTCTTCTCTATGGATTTTAATACCTACTCCAAATTTTTCTTTTGTTTCCTTCACTGCTTGCTCAATATACAGATTGAATAACATTGGGGAGAGGCTACAACCCTGTCTCACTCCCTTCCCAACCACTGCTTCCCTTTCATGTCCCTCGACTCTTATAACTGCCATTTGGTTTCTGTACAAATTGTAAATAGCTTTTCGCTCCCTGTACTTTACTCCTGCCACCTTCAGAATTTGAAAGAGAGTATTCCAGTCAACATTGTCAAAAGCTTTTTCTAAGTCTACAAATGCTAGAAAAGTAGGCTTGCCTTTCCTCAATCTAGCTTCCATGATAAGTCGTAGGGTCAGTATTGCCCCACGTGTTCCGATATTCCTACGGAATCCAAACTGATCTTCCCCGAGGTCGGCTTCTTCCAGTTTTTCCATTCACCTGTAAAGAATTCACGTTAGGATTTTGCAGCCGTGACTTATTAAACTGATAGTTCGGTAATTTTCACATCTGTCAACACCTGCTTTCTTTGGGATTGGAATTATTATAGTCTTCTTGAAGTCTGAGGGTATTTTGCCTGTTTCATACATCTTGCTCACCAGATGGTAGAGTTTTGTCAGGACTGGCTCTCCCAAGGCTGTCAGTAGTTCTAATGGAATGTTGTCTACTCCCGGACCTTTGTTTCGACTCAGGTCTTTCAGTGCCCTGTCAAACTCTTCACGCAGTATCATATCTCCCATTTCATCTTCATCTACATCCTCTTCCATTTCCATGATATTGTAATCAAGTACATCACCCTTGTATAGACCCTCTATATACTCCTTCCACCTTTCTGCTTTCCCTTCTTTGCTTAGATCTGGGTATCCATCTGATCTCTTGATATTCATACAAGTGGTTCTCTTTTCTCCAAAGGTCTCTTTAATTTTCCTGTAGACAGTATCTATCTTACCCCTAGTGAGATAAGCCTCTACATCCTTACACTTGTCCTCTAGCCATCCCTGCTTAGCCATTTTGCACGCCCTGTCGATCTCATTTTTGAGACGTTTGTATTCCCTTTTGCCTGCTTCATTTACTGCATTTTTATATTTTCTCCTTTCATCAATTAAATTCAATATTTCTACTAGCCCTCATCTTTTTACCTACTTGATCCTCTGCTGCCTTCACTACTTCATCCCTCAAAGCTACCCATTCTTCTTCTACTGTATTTCTTTTCCCCATTCCTGCCATTTGTTCCCTTATGCTCTCCCTGAAACTCTGTACAACCTCTGGTTTAGTCAGTTTATCCAGGTCCCATCTCCTTAAATTCCCAATCTGATCTTCAGATAAGGATAACTGTTTATAGATAAAAAGAAAGTGACACAAAATTAATTACTGCAGAGTGAAGCTGAAAATGAATTTCTCATAATTGGTAATTACATTTGAAAAATGTGATAGTGCCAACCTGTGAAGTTGAAGTCTGTCCAGGAATTATGTCCCATCAGCTCAGTAACTATTTTAAAAACATTACAAATTCAAGAGAAAACATCAAAAAGAAGCAAACGAAAGTTAGAAAGCCATTTTCATCCAAATTTCCTCCGAGGATACAGTGAAGAGGAAATTATAAACAAATCAAAAAATATAATATGATCAGCCAGAAAAATTTACCCTGCATCTATGATAGCAATCAGTGCAACCATAAACAGGAAATCGGCGAGTGAAAGTTATATCAATTGAATGAATTACAGAATTAGTGAGTGTTGTGACAGACTAGGTGCTATATTTATAAACCCAAATACGTTTTTGGGCAAGGAATGTCTAGCCAAGAATGGACTGCATCTAAACAGACTAGGATCAATGACCTTCAGCAAAATGTTTATGGATGTTTGTAAAATCATTAAAACTAAGGGAAACTGATATTTACTGGAGGGGATGTAAAAGAAAAATACCTGTTAGCCGAAAAGAAAACTGCTGAACAATGTTTACAAAAATGTATGCTTAATACCATTGATATGAGCAAAAAATTTTATTTGATGCACTGGAATATAAATGGCTTAAATTCAAAATCTTCCAGCTGCCTAAGATACAAGAGTTACAAACTCTTCTCTCAGAATGTAAACACATAAAAATTGTTTGTTTAAATGAACATTGGCTTATCTCTAATACAATAAATATTTTTAACAAAACTGAAAATTTTAATGTTGCAAGTAGCTATTGCAGGGAGAGAAAATGACAGGGAGGTTGCTGCATGCTCCTGGACTCTTCTACAAGCTATAAAGTGAAAACCGATTTTAATTGTTTAAATGAAGGTTGTATATTCAAAAGCTGTTGCATAGAGCTTAAAGGCTTTAATATGTTAATGATTTCTGTTTATAAAATTCCATAAACAGCTTTAGTCACACAATTCCTCTCTAAATTCCTGTGCTTGCTAGATAAACAAAAGAAAGAAAAGAACAAAAAAATTGCCATAGCAGCAGATTTTAATATAAACACTGCAAATGACAATACAGAATCAACAAAATTTATTGGTTCAATTACAGAGCCTGTCTAGACGTAGGACTTTCTGATCACTCAGCCTTGTCTGTCTCACTGCCAAAAACTGATAAACATTACAGAAGAAAAACTTACATTATAATAAGTTTCAGTAAACCTAATATTGAAATATTCTATGAGAAACTAAGTAAAGTTAAGTGGTGTTTTGGGGATGGTGATTCAAAAAATGAAAACTTTAGTACATTCCTAAACAGTTTTCTTGAAGTATTCAATGAAGCTTTCCCACCAAGATCATATTGCAATAAAACATCATGTAAGGTAAGATGGATCACACCAGAAATAAAACTTTCCAATGAGAGGAAAAGGAACCTACACAATCAGCAGAAGTACAACAACAAAGATCCTGATTTTGTAAAATATGTTAGGAACTATAAAACTATCTTTTTAAAAAAGTTGTGGAAGCTTCAAAACAAATAGCAAATAACAAATTCACTCTATGACAGAAAAATAAAACAAGGGCAGTAGTTAAGTCTGAATAAGGTGTCTGAAATCACAAACAAGACATTTCAAAAATCAAACTTAAGGAAAAATCTGTTGTAAATCCAGCCCAAATGTCTGAATGCTTCAATGAGTACTTCATAAATGTAGCAAAATCTGATTTAGATGTAGCAAATTATGAATAGAAAGTAAACAGTTTTGGGTTAAAAGACAAAAAGTTCAACACAGGCTCCACAAAATTTGTTGAAAATGTCATGCTCTCCTTAAAAGACAAAACCTCTGCAGGCTGGGATGAGATACCCACCAAACTAATTAAAAAAGTTTACAACATAATAGTTCATCCTCTAACTCTCATAATAAACAGATCCTCTGAGGAAGGTTACTTCCCTGATTTCTTGAAATACTCGGAAATAAAACCATTGTTTAAAAAAGGTTCGAAAGATGATACGGGAAATTACCACCCTATTTCTATACTTCTTGTCATACCAGAAATATTTGAAAAAATTGCTGCTTTACAGATACAAAGCTTCATCTCCAAGAATGATATAATTTCACACAACCAATTTGGCTTCCAGCAAGGTAAAATAACAGTAGATGTGATAAATGTGTTTCCTGAAAAATACTTCATAATCTGATAGGAAAGCTAAGGTCGCAGGAATATTCTGTGATTTTACAAAAGTATGTAACTCTGTAAACCATGCCATGATGCTTTTCAAACTCAACTGGTATGGAAAAAGGGATACTGCTTTCAAAGGGTATGAATCATATCTCATGGAGAGGAAACAAAGGGCAGTAGTCATATCAAATGGAGCAAATTACTTCTCAGAGTGGAAAACTGTGTCACAAGGTGTTCCTCAAGGCTGAATCCTTGGGCCAATTTTATTCCTGTTTCTATGTAAATGACTTGCCGTTCAATGTAAATACTCATTTAATCTGGTTTGCAGATGATACTTCTGCCCTACTTGAAAATGAAAATTCTGGCAATACACCACAGAATGTCATGAATATGTTAAGTAAGTTGAAAACATAGTTCAATCCAAATGGCGCGTTTTAAAACCAAACAGTCAAAAGCTGAAGGAAACTGCATCACTCACCACAATCAAAAAATAGAAGAAGTTGACTTAGTCAGATTCTTGGAAATAAACTTACAGAACTTTGAGTTGGAATTCTCATATAGAATATCTAGCAAATAAATTAAACAGCCTTGCATTTGCAATGAAATTTTAGCCTGTGCCACTGATATGGACACTAAGAAAATAGCATACTATAACTATTTTGAATCTGTTATTCAATATGGCATAATTTTTTGGGGAAACTCAGGAAATTTTACATGAATTTTAAAGTTGGAAAAAAAAGGATCATTCAGAACATGTGCACTGCACATTCGAGGGCATCATGTCGACCATTATCTAAAGACCTAAAAATATTAACTGTCCCCCATTTATACATCTTTGAGGTGGTTATTCTCCTAGCCTGATCTATTTTTAAAAAATCATTCTGAACACTCACACAACACAAAACATAAATAAAACTTTATGCTCACCTCACATCACTTAAAACTGTGTGTCAAGATTCCTCAGTACATAGCCATGAAAATTCACAATGCAATAAAAATATGAAGGTTTTTAATATATTTTAAAAAGTAAGTTATATAATTTTCTAATTGAGTGATGCTACTACTCTGGGGAATATTTCATGAAGGACAAAGTGGTACTTTGAGCTGGATCCCTAAAATGGAATAAAAATTTGTGATACTTATACTAAATGTAAATACTGTAAGTTTGGCAAATTTTAAAGAAGTAAATTCTTAACACAGTATTATTGTAAATGTGACAATATGTCTCCTGTATATCAGCCATGTGTTCTGAAATTGTGTATGTTATAAGATGAATAAAACACGTTTCACATGTCATATTGATGTACATCTTTTGACATATATTCATCAGATCCTCCAACATTTGGAAGACAACTATCACTGACCAACTTCAGGGTTACCAAAAGCTTAATACCAGTTGTGCAAAATTACACTGTGTGGGCTTGCAGTTAATTTTTAGCACACTGGTTGAACATATTTTGGATAATCACTTTTATGATATACTTACACTGTCACGAAAGTGAATGAGGAATGTTCTTCTTATGAGATGGAGAAACTGTGCAGGGAAGGATGCAGCATACAGTTTAGGTCTGGGTTTCTTAGTTGTGTCCACCAATGGACCTATTTCTGGTGTCCCATGAGAGTATTCTGAAGTTATAGAACCATTTGCAATTGACTCTGAAATGAAATTATGTTTTAATTTTTTTTATTGTTGCAAACTTTTGATAAATGCTGATTTGTTTGGAGCAAATAAACTTACCTGCATATTTTGATGAACAGCTGCCAATTCTTCTGTGCCATCGTTCACATTTTCCATTTTCTATTGCTTGCACAAGTTTTTCAACATGACCTTCACCATAATCTCCAGTACAGACTTCTAAAACTGTACAATTCAGACAATAGTAAAAAAACTTACCACAACTAATAAAAAAAGACAAAATTTTTTATTCAATTATAAAATATTTTATGAAATAGAATAAACTGGATGACAAAGCCATCACAAGATTAATTAAAGACGATTGATTTATTGATCCATTTTCATCTACAGCTGCAAAATGTGCAAGAGATATTTGGATTTTTTTTAATATTAACAGTTTTACATAAAATATACCTTTGTACATAATAACACACATTAATATATCAATTAATGATGAATACTTAAATAAATGTTGTTACGCTATATACAGAGAGATAAAATATAAATGTTCATTGGGTAAACACACCAAAATTTAGTTTTGTAGGTATTCATTTACTGTGTAAAAGCAGTGATCAACCAAGTACGACTTCAGTTTAAATTTGAAGTGACCAATGTTTCGTATGTGTTTAATGGTATCTGGTAAGGCATTGTACAGTTTGATACTAGGATGGATAAGGCTGTTTTGAAATAACTTTGTGTGGGCACTTTGAACATGTACATCCAATTTTTGTCTTGTATCATAGCTGTGTATTGTGTGATTTTGGGTGATGAGTGGTCTTTTTGTATGTAAGTTTTGCTTCAAATACATTATATTTTGAAGTATATATATGCAATGAAGTTGCAGGATCATCCCTTTTTGAAACAATGATCAACAAGATTTGCGATCATCTACCCCTTCCATTATTCTTATAATTTTTTTTTTTTTTTTTTTTTTTAATGGCATCTCCAGAATTTCCCCAGAACATAATCCCATACCGGAGGTGAGAGTGTACAACTGCATAATATACAAACTGAAGGGTGTTGTAGCTGGTTCAATTTTTTAATGTATGCAGCACAAAACAAGAAGTACTTAATTTTTTGTTCATCTGCTCAATATGTGCTTTCCATTTCAAGTTGTCTTGTAGGTGACGTCCAAGAAATTTGGTACAGGCTGTTTTGGCAATTGTTTGTCCGTATAGCTCTAGATTGGATGATATCAGATTTTTTGTTCGTGCTGTGTGTATATCCATAGCTACAGTTTTTTCAGTGTTCTTTTATTAAGTCATTGTCATCAAAGTAACATGTTAGACTGTCAGTGGTTTCTTTTATGTTTTTACAAGAGTTTCTTCTGAGTTTCCTGTAATTAGAAGACTCGTATCATCAGCAAACTGAAATATTTTACTGCTGTCATTGCTTATGTTTAGGTCATTTACATAGAGTATGAACAGAACAGGACCCATTACTGATCCTTGTGGCACTCCATATTTAACAGTCAGTAGCTTGGAATTATATTTCCTAATGACATTGCCCCTTTCTTGATCTAAAAGACTATATTCTGAAGAACATCTCTCAGTCTTTCTGGAAATAAATCTGAATATGGTTTATTTACACTTAGCAGCAACAAACAACATAAAATACACAGAAGTTAACAATGTATCGAGAATGTCTGCTCATATAGTACATTAAGATCCAACCAGTTACCCTTGCCTATATAACTTATTACACTGAATGTAAACTCATTGACCTGCTGATGGATACAAAATGATAATTCACAATGCCTGTCCCACATCATGATCCAAAGATCCACAGAGCTGCAAAAACAAGGGCAATCGTATGGCTGCAACCAGGGCACTGCCTGGCTTGTGATAACTCCTTTCCAGAGTGAAATGTTTAATCATGGCAAGGAAAGGGACCAATAAAATATAAAGGCAAGTTATTTGATGATGGCTGCTATGAAACATTTATTGGGTGTTATGCAATCAACATACCCTTTGCAAGGACGCAGCAAAGTGATATCAAACTTTAGTAGAGGCAAATGTTTGCTAATTTTGAGTATATGTAACGTAGAATGAAGTAAAAATATATCTATCCGCACATATATGTATACGTATATGGTATGTGTGCAGTTGGATGTGTGTGTGTGTGTGTGTGTGTGTGTGTGTGTGTGTGTGTGTGTGTGTGTGTGTACCTCTCCTTTTTTCCCGCTAAGGTAAGTATTTCCGTTCCTAGGATTGGAATGACTCCTTAACCTCTCCCTTAAAACCCACATCCTTTTGTCTTTCCCTCTACTTCCCTCTTTCCTAATGAAGCAACCGTGGGTTGTGAAAGCTTGAATTTTGTGTGTGTGTTTGTGTTTGTTAGTGCCTCTATCAACATACCAACACTTTCGTTTGGTAAGTAACATCATCTTTGTTTTTAGATATATTTTTCCTACGTGGAATGATTCCCTCTATTATATTCTTAGAATGAAGTAATACAGTTTTTTGTTTGCAGCTGTGTCATGAAACTTTACTCCAACTTTGTCATTTTGATTTTTATGGAGTTGCTTTACAAAAAAGAAATCATAAACTATCTATTCACAAATATTCGGAGCCTTATAGCAGATTCCTGCTTTCCATTTACTGGTTTTAAGGGCTTTTTTTATGCAGCTCAAAGGCCATGTACAAGTCTTTCAATTGGATGCCACTCTTGTGACTTGTTCCTAATCTACACCAGTTATTCAGCTGTGGAAAGGGGAGTAACAGTTATACATGGAATCTGAACCAATGCCATTCCTGGTGACACTACACATCATAGAGAGTGTGCTGTACCAAGACTTAATGCCTGCAGTGTCAGCAACTAACACTACATCAGTGCTTCGAAGATGTCTAATGCAAGGGGGACAATGTTTTGGAAGACAGACAGCCATGCTCCAACTGTTGACCAGGAGACAACCAACACACTACTACAGGCTGTGGGCTGCACAGACCTATTCCTTCCACAAGACACATGATACCAAATAGAACCGGCTATATCCTAGTGCCAAGTGGTATTTTGGGCAGCACTTAGGCCAGACCACACCAGTTCACTTGAGTGAGTTTCCCAGGCCAGGTGCCGATCCTGTAAGGATTGGACTAACCAGGATTCTCACTCGAGAGCTGCTGCCACACTGTTGTTGTCATTCACATCTGACTTCGCAACTATAGAAGCTGCCAACTGTGGAATTGAAGTACTTGTGGCCTCCTTGTCAAAGATGGAGGGGACTCTTTCATCACAGCAGACTTATGAACTTGTAAATTTATTTCAATTTAACTTGCAAATGGCTACACACTGGAATTGGACAGTTTTGCTCCCTACAGGATTTAAACTTAGTTCATTCAGTTTGTACTTTAAGACTGAGTGTCCTATGGGACTCTGACTTTCATAAAGTGTATATTTAATTAACTTACACTTACAATCAGTGACTATCTAACTGGTATTCAACTACCAGAAGTATTATTGTTCTATTTCAAGTCATAACTTATTTTATGTTTTGTTTCAATCCATGTCAGAGTAGTCATGCTATTGATTTTGATAAATAAATCTTTTCAGTCATTGTTACCTGGATATTTTTTGTGCTGGCATCAGCAGACATTTGAAGGTGAAGGCTACATTAAAGATACACAGAAAATTTCTGTGGTTCGACCAGGATTCAATCCTGTGACCTGTCAGTTTCCAAGCATGCACTTTGCTGCTGTACTACAAGGCCCAACATCATAATGAAATTAGAAGGCTTTCAAGACCAATAAAAATCAGGAACAACATAGACAGAAGAAAGGACAGAAAACATGGGGGAAAAGATGGACTAGTACTAGAACAAAAAGGAAACAACAATGAAAGAAGATTAACTGAAGTGCTACACAATACCAGTTGGTCAGTATAAAGATGGTGATCACAATAATAATAATTGCATTGAATTTATGAAATTGGGACATTGGAAGGAGTTTTGTAAAAGGGAACCAAATTACTTCAAAAAATTTATTTTCCTTTGGAGCTAAATTAAATTATAGGTTGAAATCATCCTTGAGCAATGTAGAAAAAAAATTCCAGGTAGAAGCTAACAATTACAAATAGTGGATTGCAATGTTTTACGTGTATTATTTTGTGCACTAAATGTATAGTGTCTCCTTCTATATGAAAGTCTTTTATATACTTTTGTATGGGTTGTGAGACAATGCACTACACATCATAAAACAGCATGTTAGTGTATAATGTAAAATTGTAAGCAAGATGATGTGTATTGTAGTAGTTTTTCTAAATAATTTGAAATAATTTTATAACATCATGAATTTGTTCCCAGTCTCCATGGAGAACCTATGATGTAGAAAGGTAGGATCTTGCAACCTGTTACGTTTCTGCGCCTCTTAAATTACTATTTTTTTTGTTCTGATTATTATTCACTTTTCATATAGTCATCTATGCTGTACTTACATAAAGTCATACAATGGAATCTTCATGATGGGATATCAACAACATTATCAAAAGTATAGATTGCTGCTCACATTAAAGATGACATGCTGAGTTGCAGACAGGCACAATGAAAAGACTGTTACATATTGAGCTTTCAGCCAAAACCTTCTTCAGAAAGGAAAAAACACACACATCCACACTAGCAAGTGCACCCCATGCACACATGACCATTATGGCCAGAATGGAACTGTGTCATGTCACCAGAAGCAGTAGTTAAGAGTAGGGCAGGGAAGGGGGAGGGATAGCAGGATATGGGTGAGGGAAGAGTAGTCAATGCTGCCTGGTGGAGTGTACAGGTACTAGATGGTAACAGCATAAGGCTGCCAGGTGCAGCATCGGGAGGCTGTGGAGGAGGGAGGGGGATGTAAATGAGGAGAAAAAAAGGAAACAAGTAGAGAAGGGGAAAGACTGGTGGTTGTGATGGCAGAGACCAAAACACAATGAGAGTGAGGGGACATGAATTACAAGGAGGTGATAGGTCAGAGGGGGCAGAAACAGTTGGGTGGAGGGTGTGGGTACAGTAGGTTACCATAGGTTGAAGCTGGGATGATTTCAGGAGCAGGGATTGTGTTGTAAGGATAATTCCCATCTGCGCACTTCAGAAAAGCTGGTGGTGGATGGAGGATACAGATGTTGTGGGTTGTGAAGCAGCCACTGAAATCAAGCATGTTATGCTGAGTGCCACAGGGTGATCCTCTTTGCTATTGGGCACAATTTGACAGTGGCCACTCATTCTGATTGACAGCTAGTTAGTAGTCACACCAGTATTAAAAGCTGTGCAGTGATTGCACAGATATTGTCCCACATCCTCCACGCAACGGTTTCTTCTCCTCTATGTCCTATCATCTCCCCCAATTCATGTCCTCTCACCTTCGGTGTACACCAATCTCTGCCAATGCACCCACCAGACTTATCTCCTTCTCTGCTCCTCTCCTTCTCCACCTCTATTCCCCCCTGCCCCCTCCCTCCTTCCTCCACACCCTGGAACCTTTTTCCTGCAAACATTTAGTCCCTGCACACTCTGCCAGGCAGCACTGACTTCTCTCCCCCAACCCATACCCTTCCATCCCCCCCCCCCCCCCCCCCGCCCCCTCCTCACTTCGAATTGCTGCTTCTGTCGACACGACACTGTAGCATCCTGGCTGGAGCAGCCAGAGATAGCGGTCATCTGTGAGTGAGGTATGCTTGCTTGTATGAATGTGTGTGTTTTCCTTTCTGAAGAAGGCTTTGGCCAAAATCTCAATGTGTAACAGTCTTTTCATTGTACTGGGCTGCAACTGAAAGTGTCATCTTTACAGTGAATAGCAATCCATCCTTTTCACAACATTGTTAATACATACATAACTTTGAAAGAAACTTCCACATGGGAAAAATATATTAAAAACAAAGATTCCAAGACTTACCAAGCGGGAAAGCGCCCGCAGACAGGCACAATGAACAAAACACACAAACACACACACAGAATTACTAGCTTTTGCAACCGATGGTTGCTTCTTCAGGAAGGAGAGGGAAAGACGAAAGGATGTGGGTTTTAAGGGAGAGGGTAAGGAGTCATTCCAATCCCGGGAGCAGAAAGACTTCCCTTAGGGGAAAAAAAGGACAGGTGTACACTCGCACACACACACATATCCATCCGCACATACACAGACACAAGCAGACATATTTAAAGGCAAAGAGTAAGGGCAGAGATGTCAGTCGAGGCGGAAGTACAGAGGCAAAGAAGTTGTTGAAAGACAGGTGAGGTATGAGCGGCGGCAACTTGAAATTAGCGGAGGTTGAGGCCTGGCGGATATCGAGAAGAGAGGATGTACTGAAGGGTGAGTTCCCATCTCCGGAGTTCGGATAGGTTGGTGTTTGTGGGAAGTATCCAGATAACTCAGACGGTGTAACACTGTGCCAAGATGTTCTGGCCGTGCATCAAGGCATGTTTAGCCACAGGGTGATCCTCATTACCAACAAACACTGTCTGCCTGTGTCCATTCATGCGAATGGACAGTTTGTTGCTGGTCATTCCCAGATAGAAAGCGTCACAGTGCAGGCAGGTCAGTTGGTAAATCACGTGGGTGCTTTCACACGTGGCTCCCCCTTTGATCATGTACACCTTCCGAGTTACAGGACTGGAGTAGGTGGTGGTAGGAGGGTGCATAGGACAGGTTTTACACTGGGGGCGGTTGCAAGGGTAGGAGCCAGAGGGTAGGGAAAATGGTTTGGGGACTTCATAGGGATGAACCAAGAGGTTACAAAGGTTAGGTGGACGGCGGAAAGACACTCTTGGTGGAGTGGGGAGGATTTCATGAAGGATGGATCTCATTTCGGGGCAGGATTTTAGGAAGTCGTATCCCTGCTGGAGAGCCACATTCAAGGTCTGATCCAGTCCCGGGAAGTATTCTGTCACAAGTGGGGCACTTTTGAGGTTCTTCTGTGAGAGGTTCTGGGTTTGAGGGGATGAGGAAGTGGCTCTGATTATCTGCTTCTGTACCAGGTTGGGAGGGTAGTTGCGGGATGCGAAAGCTGTTTTCAGGTTGTTGGTGTAATGGTCGAGGGATTCAGGACTGGAGCAGATTCGTTTGCCACGAAGGCCTAGGCTGTAGGGAAGGGACCGTTTGATATGGAATGGGTGGCAGCTGTCATAATGGAGGTACTGTTGCTTGTTGGTGGGTTTTATGTGGACGGATGTGTGAAGCTGGCCATTGGACAGATGGAGGTCAACGTCTAGGAAAGTGGCATGGGATTTGGAGTAGGACCAGGTGAATCTGATGGAACCAAAGGAGTTGAGGTTGGAGAGGAAATTCTGGAGTTGTTCTTCACTGTGAGTCCAGATCATGAAGATGTCATCAATAAATCTGTACCAAACTTTGGGTTGGCAGGCTTGGGTAACCAAGAAGGCTTCCTCTAAGCAACCCATAAATAGGTTGGCATACGAGGGGGCCATCCTGGTACCCATGGCTGTTCCCTTTAATTGTTGGTATGTCTGGCCTTCAAAAGTGAAGAAGTTGTGGGTCAGGATGAAGCTGGCTAGGTGACGAGGAAAGAGATTTTAGGTAGGGTGGCAGGTGATCGGCGTGAAAGGAAGTGCTCCATTGCAGCGAGGCCCTGGACGTGCGGGATATTCGTGTATAGGGAAGTGGCATCAATGGTTACAAGGATGGTTTCCGGGGGTAACAGACTGGGTACGGATTCCAGGCGTTCGAGAAAGTGGTTGGTGTCTTTGATGAAGGATGGGAGACTGCATGTAATGGGTTGAAGGTGTTGATCTACGTAGGCAGAGATACGTTCTGTGGGGGCTTGGTAACCAGCTACAATGGGGCGGCCAGGATGTTTGGGTTTGTGAATTTTAGGAAGTAGGTAGAAGGTAGGAGTGCGAGGTGTCGGTGGGGTCAGGAGTTTGATGGAGTCAGGTGAAAGGTTTTGTAGGGGGCCTAAGGTTCTGAGGATTCCTTGAAGCTCCACCTGGACATCAGGAATGGGATTACCTTGGCAAACTTTGTATGTAGAGTTGTCTGAAAGCTGACGCATTCCCTCAGCCACATACTACCGACGATCAAGTACCACGGTCGTGGAACCCTTGTCAGCTGGAAGAATGATGATGGATCGGTCAGCTTTCAGATCACGGATAGCCTGGGCTTCGGCTGTGGTGATGTTGGGAGTAGGATTAAGGTTTTTAAGAAAGATTGAGAGGCAAGGCTGGAAGTGAGAAATTCCTGGAAGGTTTGGAGAGGGTGATTTTGAGGAAGAGGAGGTGGGTCCCGCTGTGATGGAGGACGGAACTGTTGCAGGCAGGGTTCAATTTGGATAGTGTCCTGGGGAGTTGGATCATTAGGAGTGGGATCAGGATTATTTTTCTTCATGGCAAAGTGATATTTCCAGCAGAGACTACGAGTGTAGGACAGTAAATCTTTGACAAGGGCAGTTTGGTTGAACCTGGGAGTGGGGCTGAAGGTGAGGCCTTTGGATAGGACAGAGGTTTCGGATTGGGAGAGGGGTTTGGAGGAAAGGTTAACTACTGAATTGGGGTGTTGTGGTTCCAGATTGTGTGGACTGGAATTTTGAGGTGTTGGGGGGAGTGGAGCTGGAAGTGGGAGATTGAGTAGATGGGTGAGACTGGGTCTGTGTGCAGTGAGAGGAGGTTGAGGTTTGTTGGAAAGGTTGTGGAGGGTGAGTGATTTGCCTTTCCGGAGGTGGGAAACCAGGAGATTGGATAGTTTTTTGAGGTGGAGGGTCTCCTTCCTGAAGAAGCAACCATCGGTTGCGAAAGCTAGTAATTCTGTGTGTGTGTTCGTGTGTTTTGTTCATTTTATATGTATATATATATATATATATATATATATATATATATATATATATATATATATATATAAATAAAACAGAAAGAAACTTCCACATGGGAAAAATATATTAAAAATAAAGATTCCAAGACTTACCAAGCGGGAAAGCGCCGGCAGACAGGCACATGAACAAAACACACAAACACACACACAGAATTACAAGCTTTCGCAACTGGCAGTTGCTTCGTCAGGAAGGAAGGAAGGAGAGGGAAAAATGAAAGGGTGTGGGTTTTAAGGGAGAGGGTAAGGAGTCATTCCAATCCCGGGAGCGGAAAGACTTCCCTTAGGGGAAAAAAAGGACAGGTGTACACTCGCACACACACACATGTGCGGATGGATATGTGTGTGTGTGTGTGTGCGAGTGTACACCTGTCCTTTTTTTCCCCTAAGGGAAGTCTTTCTGCTCCCGGGATTGGAATGACTCCTTACCCTCTCCCTTAAAACCCACACCCTTTCATTTTTCCCTCTCCTTCCTTCCTTCCTGACGAAGCAACTGCCAGTTGCGAAAGCTTGTAATTCTGTGTGTGTGTTTGTGTGTTTTGTTCATGTGCCTGTCTGCCGGCGCTTTCCCGCTTGGTAAGTCTTGGAATCTTTATTTTTAATATATATATATATATATATATATATATATATATATATATATATATATATATATAGTTGGCAATTAGGCTAACTTATACTTAAATTTATTAATTTATTATCCAGATTATTATTTTGAATGTACTGATTAGCTATATTAGTGAACATAAATTTTTCTAAGAACTCTGTTCCTCCCCCCATGAACCATGGACCTTGCCATTGGTGGGGAGGCTTGCGTGCCTCAGCGATACAGATAACCGTACCGTAGGTACAACCACAATGGAGGGGTATCTGTTGAGAGGCCAGACAAACGTGTGGTTCCTGAAAGGGGCAGCAACCTTTTCAGTAATTGCAAGGGCAACAGTCTCGATGATTGACTGATCTGGCCTTGTAACAATAACCAAAATGGCCTTGCTGTGTTGGTACTGCGAACGGCTGAAAGCAAGGGGAAACTACGGCCGTAATTTTTCCCGAGGGCATGCAGCTTTACTCTATGATTAAACGATGATGACGTCCTCTTGGGTAAAATATTCCGGAGGTAAAATAGTCCCCCATTTGGATCTCTGCGAGGGGACTACTCAAGAGGATGTTGTTATCAGGAGAAAGAAAACTGGCGTTCTATGGATCAGAGCGTGGAATGTCAGATCCCTTAATCGGGCAGGTAGGTTAGAAAATTTAAAAAGGGAAATGGAGGTTAAAGTTAAATATAGTGGGAATTAGTAAAGTTCGGTGGCAGGAGGAACAAGACTTCTGGTCAGGTGACTGCAGGGTTATAAACACAAAATCAAATAAGGGTAATGCAGGAGTAGGTCTAATAATGAATCGGAAAATAGGAATGTGGGTAAGCTACTACAAACAGCATAGTGAATGCATTATTGTGGCCAAGATAGATACGAAGCCGACACCTACTACAGTAGTACAAGTTTATATGCCAACTAGCTCTGCAGATGACGATGAAATTGAAGAAATGTATGATGAAATAAAAGAAATTATTCAGATAGTGAAGGGAGACGAAAATTTAATAGTCATGGGTGACTGGAATTCGAGTATAGGAAAAGGGAGAGAAGGAAACGTAGTAGGTGAATATGGATTGGGGCTAAGAAATGAAAGAGGTAGCTGCCTGGTAGAATTTTGCACAGAGCACAACTTAATCATAGCTAACACTTGGTTCAAGAATCATAAAAGAAGGTTGTATACATGGAAGAAGCCTGGAGATACTGAGAGGTTTCAGATAGATTATATAATGGTAAGACAGAGATTTAGGAACCAGGTTTTAAATTGTAAGACATTTCCAGGGGCAGATGTGGACTCTGACCACAATCTATTGGTTATGACCTGTAGATTAAAACTGAAGAAACTGCAAAAAGGTGGGATTTTAAGGAGATGGGACCTGGATGAACTAAAAGAACCAGTGGTTGTACAAAGTTTCAGGGAGAGCATAAGGGAACAATTGACAGGAATGGGGGAAAGAAATACAGTAGAAGAAGAAGTAGCTTTGAGGGATGAAGTAGTGAAGGCAGCAGAGGATCAAGTAGGTAAAAAGACGAGGGCTAGTAAAAATCCTTGGGTAACAGAAGAAATATTGAATTTAATCGATGAAAGGAGAAAATATAAAAATGCAGTAAATGAAGCAGGCAAAAGGGAATACAAAAGTCTCAAAAATGAGATCGGCAGGAAGTGCAAAATGGCTAAGCAGGGATGGCTAGAGGCAAATGTAAGCATGTAGAGGTTTATCTCACTGGGGGTAAGAAAGATACTGCCTACAGGAAAATTAAAGAGACGTTTGGAGAAAAGAGAACCACTTGTATGAATATCAAGAGCTTAGATGGAAACCCAGTTATAACCAAAGAAGGGAAAGCAGAAAGGTGGAAGGAGTATATAGAGGGTTTATACAGATGCAATGTTCCTTGAGGACAATATTATGGAAATGGAAGAGGATGTAGATGAATATGAAATGGGAGATACGATACTGCGTGAAGAGTTTGACAGAGCATTGAAAGACCTGAGTCGAAACAAGGCCATTAGAACTACTGACGGCCTTGGGAGAGCCAGTTCTGACAAAACTCTACCATCTGGTGAGCAAGATGTATGAGACATGCGAAATACCTTCAGACTTAAAGAAGAATATAATAATTCCAATCCCAAAGAAAGCAGGTGTTGACAGATGTGAAAATTACCGAACAATCAGTTTAATAAGCCACAGCTGCAAAATACTAACACGAATTCTTTACAGATGAATGGAAAAAGTAGTAGAAGCCGACCATGGGGAAGATCAGTTTGGATTCCGTAGAGATACTGGAACACGTGAGGCAATACTAACCTTACAACTTGTCATAGAAGCTACGTTTCTAGCATTTGTAGACTGAGAGAAAGATTTTGACAATGTTGACTGGAATACTCTCTTTCAAACTCTAAAGGTGGCAGGGGTAAAATACAGGGAACAAAAAGCTATTTACTATCTGTACAGAAACCAAATGGCAGTTATAAGAGTCGAGGGAGATGAAAGAGAAGCATTGGTTGGGAAGGGAGTAAGACAGGGTTGTAGCCTCTCCCCGATGTTATTCAATCTGTATGCTGAGCAAGCACTAAAGGAAACAAAAGAAAAATTTGGAGTAGGTATTAAAATCCATGGAGAAGAAATAAAAACTTTAAGGTTCGCCGATGACATTGTAATTCTGTCAGAGACAGCAAAGGACTTGGAAGAGCAGTTGAATGGAATGGACAGTGTCTTGAAAGGAGGATATAAGATGAACATCAACAAAAGCAAAACGAGAGTAATGGAATGTAGTCGAATTAAGTCGGGTGATGCTGAGGGAATTAGATTAAGAAATGACACACTTAAAGTAGTAAATGAGTTTTATATTTGGGGAGCAAAATAACTGATGGTGGTCGAAGTAGAGAGGATATAAAATGTAGACTGACAATGGCAAGGAAAGCGTTTCTGAAGAAGAGAAATTTGTTAACATCGAGTATAGATTTAGGTGTCAGGAAGTCATTTCTGAAAGTATTTGGATGGTGTGTAGCCATGTATGGAAGTGAAACATGGACGATAAATAGTTTAGACAAGAAGAGAATAGAAGCTTTCGATATGTGGTGCTACAGAAGAATGCTGAAGATTAGATGGGTAGATCACATAACTAATGAGGAAGTATTGAATAGGATTGGGCAGAAGAGACGTTTGTGGCACAACTTGACCAGAAGAAGGGATCGGTTGGTAGGACATGTTCTGGGGCATCAAGGGATCACCAGTTTAGTACTGGAGGGCAGTGTGGAGGATAAAAATCGTAGAGGGAGACCAAGAGATGAATACACTAAGCAGATTCAGAAGGATCTAGGTTGCAGTAGGTACTGGGAGATGAAGAAACTTGCACAGGATAGAGTAGCATGGAGAGCTGCATCAAACCAGTCTCAGGACTGAAGACCACAACAACAACAAGAACTCTGTTACTTAAAGAATACAATTAATTGAACTTAATGCTATTGTTCATCAAATGCAACATCTAGTGAGCTAATAAGCATATTTGGATAAGATGACATATACGCACCACAGCTTTACACTAACATTATGTTGAGACTATCACAGTTTTCAACTACAGATCTCACTCCTGTGCTTGTTAGATTCCAACATTGCCATCGTACTTTTGTTGCCATAATTTTTATGCACAAGATCACGTACTTCATTAATTGTTTAAGTCACTGATTAGGATTCTGAATAAATTATGATGAAATAAAATATTTTCCAAGATGGTAACCATACTCGTAAATAGTATGTTCACAACATATATGCATAGAATTGTCCTATAAAATTTTCTAATTTCTTAATCCATAATATAAATTGCCTTACTGCCTTACTGTATAGTTTTTTCAGAATGGCAAAATTTAGCCTAGCCTGCTTTCAAATGATTGTGTAGCTTCCGATATCAACAAATATCTTTACCTTTACCATTACCTAGTCAAACCCCAGCCAGAATCCTCAGTCTGGGCTCAGATATAGCAATGGGACAACCTATGTGGAACAAGCCTGTAGAAAGGCCTGCAGTCTGAAAACTCACAAGCAACATCTATGTTGAGACAGTCTTTGGGGGAGGGGAAGTGTTTGTTGAAAATCTGCTGCTAGCATTCGTATACATAACAGCATGTAAGTAAGTACATGACTGGCAAATAGCTACAGAACATTTACACAGCTCAGTCCCAGGTAAGCTGGCAAGTACTTAATATGATAGTTATTCAGAAAGTAAGGTCCATTTTCTTACAAAACATAAACCCTCACATTTTTTAAACTGTTCTTGTTTAACTCTTTACATATTTCTCTATCTTTCTACATAGTTTTCAAATTTGTTTAAATATTTGCCAGAACATTCTACAAGGCTTCGCACCTGTAAGCCATTGATGTCTGGTGCCTGTGGAAAACCAGTCTTTATCTGCTTCTTTCACCTCGTCATCTGCTTTAAAGCTCTCACCACACAGAATATCCTTCAGATAGCAGATCAGTCAAAAATCACACAGTCCCAAGTCTGGACTGTAAAGTGGGTGGACAATCGGTTCCCATTCAAAAGATCTGATCGGTTGAACAGCAGAATGGAATATGGATTTGTCAACCAGCAACAAAACTTGCTTGTTCTTTGCTGTATAAACTCAGTTAACAAGACACCGTGTCTATCCCAGTATATTGCTGCCATTCCCCTGAGTGCTGAAATTGCCTGCTGGCCTTGACTTTGATTTGTGATGTCATGTGATGCCAACCGACAGATTGATGTTTTGACGCTGGTATCATGTGAGAAACTTATGTCCTGTTCCCTGTGTCATATTTCTCTAAAATGGATCACATTTCTTATGATATTGGAACAAAGAAATCAAGAGCACAAGCCACTCTTCCCATTTCGTGTTTTTCAGGAACCCAATGTGCAAACAATATGCAAAATTGCAACTTTTCAGAGACAATTTAATGCACAGTTGTTATACCCACACTAGAAAATTCCAGTGCTCAAGTTGAAACTGTGAATCACTGGTCTTCACAAAACTTTTTGTCCATGGGTTTGATCGAATCTACTAAGATCACTGGTGGTCAGTCTGATCACAGTTCACCATGGACATTTTCCCATCCATCCTCAAAATCTCTCACCCACTTACACAGTTTTCTGTCACTCATTATATTGGAGCCATACACCTCACTTATCTGTCAATGAATTTCTGCTGCTGCAATGTTCCTTGCTATCAAAAACCAAATCACTGATTATATTTCAGATTCGATGGCCTTATCTGTTGGTTAAAAAAATTTGAACTGACATTGTAAATAGCACACTGCAACAATGTCAATGCATAGGGCATCATTTGATGAGCAAGGCATGGCAAAAGTCTGTGGGCATGTGCATTTCATTGTTCACATGATATTTGACTAGTTATCACAATTTAGACTTTATTTTCCGAATAACAATCACATCTCCAGATAATTCTTGCATGTAAAGTTTGTATTCACAAAGAAAATATGAAATAGCTAAGTGTAACTGGTCCATGAAACTAATGCACTGCAAATTTCAATTACGTTGTTAACTTTTTGCATGACATAAACGTGTACATTATGCTTGTTATTATATATTGCCTCTGCATTCATTAATTACTGTGCCACTTCACTGAGGAGGTGTTATCAGGATTATGATTGGAGATAGAAGTGTGGCGGTACCTATCTGCATACAATATGCAGTTTTGAAACTGGACCTGATCATTGCATAATTTACAGTAATAATAAATATGGGAAGAGCCACTTAACTGTAACAACTGTAGTGTGTACATCTTTTTCACAGTCCTGGAAAACAGTCTTTTATCTATTTCACTGAAACATCAATCTACAAGACACCAAGGATTTGTCAGAATTGAGACTCTGAGGGTAACAAGTCAATTATAAACCAATTTTACTGTTACTGTATGTTAAAATGAGGAAATAATGTGTTGAGTTATCTGGTAGTGGTCATCCTCATATAAAGTACATCATCTAGCTATTTGAAACAGAATATAATATATGCAATAAAAGATTCCTTACTGATAAAGAGTTTTTACACTGAAGTAAAAAGTCAGGGGATAGTGATATGCACTTGTACAGATGGTGGTAGTACCACATAAACAAGGTATAAAAGGACAGTGCATTGGCATTCACGTGAAAATGTTTTTGACATGATTATGGCCACAAGATGGGAATTAACATACTTCAGGCACAGATTGGTAGTTGGAGCTAGATACAAGGGACATTCCATTTCAGAAATTGTTAAAGATTTCAATATTCCAAGATCCAGAGTGTCAAGAGTGTGTGGAGAACACCAAATTTCAGGCATTTCCTCTCTCCATGGACAATGCAGTGGTCGACAGTCTGCACTTAATGACCAAGAGTGGCAGTAATTGCGTAGGGGAGTTGTCAGTGTTAACAGACAAGCAACACTGTGCAAAATAAGCACATTAATCAATGTGGGATGTACAATGAACGTATACCTTAAAACAATGTGGTGAAATTTTGCATTAATGGTCTACGGCAGCAGATGACCAACTTGTGTGCCTTTGCTAACAGCAAGACATCACCTGCAGTGCTTCTCCTAGGCTCATGACCATACCAGTTGGACCCTAAATGACTGAAAAATTGTTGGCTGGTCATATGACTCCTGATTTCAATTGCTAGGAGCTGGTGGTAGAGTCCAAGTGTAGTAGAGATCACACAAAGTTATGGACATAAGTTATCAACAAGGCATTGTGCAAGCTGGTGGTGGCTTGTGAATAGTGACGGCCGTGTTTGAACTGATCATTGACTTGAAAAGTTATGACTGGCTACTTTGAGACAATTTTCAGCTATTCATGGATTTCAAGTTCACAAACAATGATGGAATTTTCATGGATAACGATGCGCCATATTACCAGGCCACAACTGTTCACAATTGGTTTGAAGAACATTCTGGAGAACTTGAGCAAATGATTTGGCCCCCCATATGGCTTCACACGAATCCCACTAAACATTTATGGGACATAAGTGAGAGCACAAAATCCTGCACTGGCACCACTTTCACAATTATAGACAACAGTATGGCTCAATATTTCTGCACAGGACTCCCAATGACTTGTTGAGCCCATGCCACATTGAGTTACTGCACTACAACAGGCACAAGTAAGTCTGACATGATATTAGGAGGCATCTCATAATTTTGGCACCTCAGCATAAGAACAACTCATGGAAACTTCTGTCAAAAATTGACTAGAACGGGAACCTGCAGGTAAGTTGTCTGACTATTTACACAGAGCTTCTTGACAAAGAAAGTAAGTTTGTGTTAAGTATGTCTGCATGACTAGTCAATGCAGTATATTAATTTCTAACCAAATCTTTCAATAACCTACCCAAAAATTAAAGCAGTACAGTTTCTGAAGAAGAGAACAAGAAGAAAAAAGGAAAAGGGGAGAGGAACTGAAAGGGAATGTGATCTCGCCTAATGTTTCAATTACACATTATTATAAATTATTTCAATTTGGAATAGTTTCGGTCTCTTTCTCTTGCTTAACATAACAGTTTCTAATGTAACCAAAGAATTTATTTAAAAACTCACCATAGTCTGCAGGATTGTGGTATGGAGGGCAGTTAAGTCCTTGATTGCTGAGAAATGTAAGCATCTCACTGGTGCAACCCTGATACACACAACAGCCGGATGCAATGATGCACAAATGGTCAAACATTTCAAATATTAATGCACTTGGTTGGTGAATGGTGCATACAATAGTTCTTCCTTCTTCTGCCAAAAGTTTTAGTTGCATGACACACTGCTTAGTAGCAGAACTGTCCAGCCCACTGCAAAATGCATATTGTGATTATCACTTGATTTCTAGTCATCCTGGCACATATGTTGTAATTTTCTTCTTGAAAAAACCATTGCCTATTATTCATTTTACACACTGCAAAGGAAAGAGATTATCCTCACCTAGTTGGCTCATCAAAAAACATTACAGGAGGATTGTTGATGAGTTCCAGTGCTATGGCCAATCTTTTTCGTTGTCCACCTGATAGCTTGCCTATTCGCGTCTTACGTGATTCTTCAAGTCCCAGTGACTGCAGCGTTTTTTGAATCTGATAAAATAGAAAATATACAGACCATTAACTGAAACTGTACATACTATTTTGCCTTTGACAGAAGGTTGCAAGAAAAATACTGATAAAGCAATACAAATGAAACAGCGCCACAGTTCCTAAGAATGGATGGCACAAAGTCTACCAAAACAACAAGAAAAATGTTGAACATATTAATTTCTTGAATGTTACTACTAATACAATTATATTACAACAAGATGCAGCTTTGAAGTATATTTTATCAAGTATTTCTTTGTTTTAGATAACCGAATGGGGACTACATACCCCCCACGCCTCCCCCACCCCCCAGCCCCCCAGAATAAAAAGAAAATAGAATTTTATCTTATTATGTGTGTCCCAGAATAAATGTACTGCTATATTTCATTACTCTGATGTGAAATTAAGGAATTACATTTTAACAATATTATGAAATGTTGCCACTCACCGCATAGCGAAGATGCTGAGTTGCACATAGACACAACAAAAAGACTGTCAGAATCTTTTTGTTGTGCCTATCTGTAACTCAGCATCTCCACTATACGGTGAGTGGCAACTTTCATAATATTGTTACATTCCATCCTGGATTTTCCATTGTTTGGCATTACATTTTAGAAGTTTTGGTTTGAAAACATGTACATCTGTTATACAGGATTACGATAATAAGAAATGTAAAAGTTAACTGTGCATGAGAGTAAACTTCAAATATCATGTAAAAATCCATTTTTTACAGGTAGTGATCTCTAATCTTGATCATGCAAGCATATTACACAGCTTAATACAATGATTCATTACACCACCACCATAACGATGCGCCATATTACCAGGCCACAACTGTTCACAATTGGTTTGAAGAACATTCTGGAGAACTTGAGCAAATGATTTGGCCCCCCATATGGCTCCACACGAATCCCACTAAACATTTATGGGACATAAGTGAGAGCACAAAATCCTGCACTGGCACCACTTTCACAATTATAGACAACAGTATGGCTCAATATTTCTGCACAGCACTCCCAATGACTTGTTGAGCCCATGCCACATTGAGTTACTGCACTACAACAGGCACAAGTAAGTCTGACATGATATTAGGAGGCATCTCATATACTATAAGTGACACAGAATTAATGTATAGGATATGACTAAGATCTCAGATGTGTCATGTAAGAGAACACAGTCCACAAAAGATTCCTTCCACTCCAGCACAGAAGGGTAGCCAGTCACATAAGTGCATTTCAGTACAGACTTTCTCAAAATGAAGATTTCCTTCTGAAACTTATATGAGACTGTGGTTATGACTTTCCTACTGACCTCTCTGTATAAAGTAGCAGTAGTTTTACAAGGTTACAGCAAGGAACTATGCATAAGGGCAGAAGGGAAGAAAGTAAATTTGATAAGCATTTATGGAAAACACACTGATGCTGCTAAAGTTTACACAATGCTCATCACAGAAAAATGAATTAAAGTTCTGTTCTGATATCAGTTTACCCTGCTACATCTCTTGTAATCTTATAGGGCATATTGATAGCTGATGCCACACTGCTGATATGCTGCACTACACCTACATTTGGCATGGTCTCTGCCATTGGTGCACAACACATCATCTGTGGTTGGTAGGTCACATCAGACTTCCAGCTAGCTGATTTAAGGCCAATATGTCACCAGCAAGTGAACATGTTCATATCCATAGCTGACTGAAGTACTGACAATATTCTGCATTGCACCGGTTATTCACTGGACTGTTTGTGTTACAACTGGGCTTGTTTGTGATCTGAGTACAATGATGTCTGCCAACCACTATTAACATCTTCTTTGGCAGAGTGTGATACTATTCAACTAAGTGATATCACCTCATCTATAAGTAGTTTCCACATCTGTAATTGTAGTTGTGCTACTGTCAATTGTTTCCATTTCTAGTCTTGGGCAATTCTCAGGATCAATCAGATGCAGTTATTCAATTGGGAACCAACTATCATTTTCCACTTTTCTGGTCCTTTGTTGCAAACTATGTGTGATATGTGTAGTACATCATGCAAAATAGAGATAACTCCATTCCACAATGTGCTGCTCTCTAGAGAGGTCTGAACCAAATACCATTTGCTGTATTCATGTGACAGTGATTTGCAATATGCAATATGGAATCAAATACAAGTAAGAATGTCACACATTCTGCTTGATTACAAATTGGAGTTGAAACATAACTGGTAATTATGAATGTTTGTGAGATACTTAATACAGGAATCCACTCCATATATAATGAAGTTCTGAGGAAGGGCGCAAGGTGGATCATAGGATACATGTAGATAAAGCAGAGGAAGCACAAAAATTACTGAAACAGGATATGATAAAACAAGCAGAAATGGAACCCATCACACCTGACTTGGAAAAATTTTACCCTTACCCTGAATTCCAACTAATACCATTTTTTTTATAAAGAGCAACTATGGTTTTATAACTGTGGAATCCATACAGTAAATAATAATGAGGCTCACTGTTATGTGTGGACTGAAGGAGTTGCTGATCTTGGAGCTAAGATATAGGATCTTATCTGAGGAGACACATTCTTGGCAACGGTAGTGAACAAGTTAAAGCACTAATTTTGTGGTCTGATTCTTGTGGGGAGCATAACAGAAACATAAAAATGATTTTTATATTGAAGATTGCTCCAGAGCAACATGTCACTCTTAAAATTATTACCCTACAATTTCTTATTTCTGGTCATTCATTCTTATTGAACGACAATGACTTTGGTGATATAAAAAGTTCACTAAAATGCAACACAGGTTGTATAACCCAGAAAAGGACATATTAAGTATACCATACCAACTGACAATTCTAGAAAAAGAACCTTGGTACTCATGTATCAAGTCTGCCAAAAAACCTGCATGATGTGAAGTTCCAAAGAAACTCATTCACTACCTAGATGAAGTCGAATTTTTCAGTGTTAAAGAGTACATATTAAATTAAATGTGTATCAGCTACAATGTGTGTACAAGCACTGTGTGACGAAGCGGCCTTTGGGTGCACTCAAAACACTATGAGATGTCTGAACCACAACTTTATTATTCCTCTATGCCTTACAGGCTTCAACTTATGTTATTATCAAATACTATAGAAAATACAAAGACAAAAATTGAATCAATATAAATATATAACAGGTTACTTTTTCACCATTAAACGGAATCATGATATGGAAAGTATAATATGGTATAAAGCTTACCAAATACTTAATGTCATTATTAAGAACCCGTAGAAACTTAATCAAATGGATACATGGTATCTAGTTAACATTCCTTAACTATAGACAAGTGCAAACCACCTTCAAGCATCAGAAATTATACCAGTGGGATAAACTGCTAGGTGGCACTAGGGTCATGGTGTAATGAAACAATTGTGACTTAACCTGTTTCATTGCAAAAGTAATTGCATTACTGAAGATTCCATAAAATTTATTATATAATTTCACAAAAAATTTTTTAAATGCTAGTTGTAACATTCAGTGATTATATTGAAGAACAGGTGGCATTTATGTATTGCTATGTCTACTATTAAGAGTAAAATTTATTGAAACAGGAAACCAATGAATGACATTATAAAAGTAAGGCATGGCTGAAACCAAAATTTCTTCCCAAGACACAAACTCTGAAAACCCCATACATCAGTTTAACTGATAGTAAATTAACAACTACCCAGTATAAAACTGGTGTGAAATTGATAAATAATGATAATGAAACACTACATTTGTCCAACCTAACACAATTGGTTTAAGTTTCCATTTGTTACATATTTTCAGTACCATGGAATCCGAGCTACTTCTGAAATATTTAAAAGTAAACATATAATGAAACAATGCTGGAATAATATGTATCATATGGTAAATTATTAAGTAGAATAATATCAAGGTAGGCTGGGATGAGGGAGGATAAAGAAGGAGCTTGATGGAAAAAATATGGGAAACAAGACTGAAACTGGTCTATCTTTAAAATAACATTTCTTGGACTGTCTGTAGTCCTATGACTACAAAATTGCTTTTTATACAAGGTGTACATAAAGTCTGCGAACACTTTCAATTATTTATTGCACAAGAACTAAACATTGTACAGATACCATACATATTGCATTTCAAAGAGAAACTCTGCAAGTTCCCCCCCCCCCCCCCCCCCCCCCCCGAACATTCGATATGTGAACCATGAGTGACCCAGCAGACATCAGTACAGTAATCGAATTCTTCCTATACCCATCCCACCATTGCATCTTCGACCATGGCAGTTGCTTCCCGTATTCTCTCCCAGAGCTCTGCACATCATGTGGTAGAGGCGATACATACACCAGATCTTTAATCTGTTCCCACAGAAAAAATTCACATGGAGTGAGATCTGGTGATCGGGGAGACCATTTCATGAAACAGCTGTCCCCTTCTGTAGCACAGCCTATCCATCATTGCAGCAGCTCCGTGGTGAAGTACCCACAAACTTCACATTTAAAATGGGGTGGAGTCCCATCCTGCTGAAAGATGAATGTCATTGGAGTGATTTTGAGTGCACAGGATGCACGATGCACTGATTTCTTTGGCCTCCTTATGAATGTCTCTCGTACACGCTCCACATTCACTTCACTCACACTAGGAAGTCTGCTTGTCTCTGCCGGCCACCCATTGTAACGAATTTGTTGTGCCAGTGGTAAATGGCCTTCCTTGTTGGTAGCTTGTTACCGTAATTGGTACTAACATCCACTGAACAGCTGCATCACACCAGTTTTTGTCAAACTCCAACACACAGAAGGCTCGCTCCTCACCTGAACTCGCAATGTTTGTGACTAGCACTGACTATTGGCAAATTACCAAACTACACTGTGGCAGTACACATGAAAAAATACTTTCAGGGTTTCTCTTCAAAATGACATATGTATGATATCTGTACAATGTTTAGTTCTTGTGCAATAAATAATTGAAAGTGTTCCCAGACTTTAGGTAGACCCTGTATTATAAAAATAACACTATTTATCATGATTAAAATATAATATTTTCAAAGCATTGTAAATTGTGTATAATAGCCATGTTAAATGGAGCTTTGTGCCATACAGCAACAAGCACTATGTAGTAGCTTATAAAGATACATCAGTCAGTGAACAAGATGAGTCAGTGGTGTGAGGCATTTAGTGAAATACTTAAGCTACATTTGTACCATGTACAGTCTAGTCACAGGGAAAAGCTACACAAAGATGCATAACAGTTACAATAAAATATGGAATGCAATTAAGTGTAAAGAGAATACCGTGTGATGGCAAAACGTAGTATGGTAAGTCACCATCCAGCAAGACCTGAGCCGTCAACAGAAATATATTGACAATATCGAAGATATCAGTATTTTAAAGTCTGCCTATTTTGGTTATTTCCATTAAGTTATCATAATGGTAAATTAAACTGAATTTTATTTGATCCTGCAGGATAACAATGCGTACTGTAAATGTACATGTAATATGGAATGCATAAAAAATAGAAGACTTTCATTATCACTTATTTTCTAAGGAGTAGCCATATTGAGTATACTCTCTAATGACATTGATTGCAAAGAAACATTAAACGAACAAATAGGTTTTTCCAAAAATTGGTTTTCCAGTTATGGTTGATTCAGGGGCGAGACCAAACAGTAAGATCATAGGTCCCATTGGATTATGGAAGAATGGGGAGGAAATCGGCAGTGCCTTTTCCCAGTAACCATCCCAGTATTTACCTGAAGCAATTTAGGGAAATCAGGGAAACCTAAATGAGGACGGCTGGACCTGGGTTTGAACCATCGTCCTCCTGAATGTGAGTACAGTGTACTAAAATGCGCCACCTTGCTCGATTTCAGTTATGTGTTGTGTCATCAACTTCTAGGCCAAATAACCAGCATCAAGAAAGTATTTACCAAACCCATCCTTGTCAAACTATACGTATGTAAATGTTGGTGTGTATGAATAATGTTTCTCTTTCCTTCTTATTAAACCGTAATACATGACGTGTGGAATATCCATTAATAGTGATCCATAGATATGTTGTTGTATACTACAACTCATTATATTGTCCTATTTTTTAAAGAAATCACTCTGAATCTTTATGTGATCTATTACTTATGATCTATAACTCATAATTACACCTCTTCTTATCTTTGTGTGTAATTATAAATTACATATATGTAAATTAATGTAATGAAAATGATGTGCAGGTAATAAAATATATGTTTTGACTCATTCCACAACCTCGCATTTACATGTGCTTGTGGATCCATGGAATATGTTACAGAATAAAAATAAATGATATCTGAGTGCATATTATACCACACAGATCAATTCTCCTAAACTCTGAAGGTTAGTAATTTTTTTTTTATTTCGTGCTTCATTACTTTTTATTTAACTTTTTTCTTCTGTCTTCTATTACACTGGATGTATCATTAATGTTGTGCTTGCTAACTTATGGTACTCCAACTTGCACTCTACCTCACCCATCATCTTTGTCTGATCTCATTCTGAAAAAGGAACCTGTTCCTGCTAAAGCTATGTCATCCTTCAGTGTTTGGACATGGAGTTCCACTGGCAACGGTGTCTTGTTTCTATTTCTATAAGATTATTTTAAGGTTGCAACAGTGTAATTTATGAATTTAAACCTCTATTTCAAAACCTTTCAGCTAATTATTCGCTGTTAGAAGAAGCGCAAGCTTAATGACTGCAGATGCAGTAGCCCATTATAAAGTCAGGAAGAATGGGAAATTTGGAATTTCTGCGTTTTTTACTTTGGTTAAACATAAAAAAATTCGAAAAGTTAGTTTTTTTGTTGAAAAAGTTTTAAATGAATTGCTGCAAGATTACAGCCAACAAAAATATTTAAAACGAAAGTCAAAATCTAAACAATTACATATCTGTCTCACCCCCCCCCCCCCCTTCGTTTGCTGAGTGGTCAGCACAGCAGAATGGGACCTGGGTTTGATTCCCATCTAAGTCAGGAGATTTTCTCAACTCATGGACTGGGCGTTGTATTGTCCTCATCATCTTTTCATCCCCATTAAGAGACTTTGAATGTGGAATGGTCATTGGAACTAGACGCATGGGACATTACATTTCAAAAATTATTAGCAAATTCAGCATTCCAAGATCACAAAGTCAAGAGTGTCCCAAGAATACCAAATTTCAGGGATTACCTCACACCACAGACACAGTGGCCTTCACTTAATGACCTAGAGCAGCAGTGTTTGTGTAGAGTTGTCAGCAGCACTGAAATAACCACAGAAATCAATGTGGGATGTATAATGAACATATCCTTTAAGACAATGTCTATGGCAGCAGATGACCAACTTCTGTGCCTTTGCTAACAGCACATCACCTGCAGTGCTTTTCCTGGGATTGCAACCAAACTGGTTGGACCCTAGATGACTGCAAAACTATGGTCTGGTCAGATGAATCCTGATTTCAGTTGATAAGAGCTGATTCTATGGTTCAAGTGTAGTGTGCAGAAAACAGAAAGCAATGGAGTTGTCAACAAGGCACCATGCAAGCTGGTGGTGGCTCTGTAATATTGTGGTCTGGGTTACATGGAACGGACTTCATATTCCCAAAAAATGATGGAATTTTTATTGATGACAAATGTGCCATGTCACTGGGCCCCAGTTTTTCTTTATTGATTTGAAGAACATTTGGCACAGTTTGAGTGAATGATTTGGCCACCAGATCACTTGATACGAACCCCATCAAACATTTATGGGACAAATCAATAGGTCAGTTCATGCAGAAAATCCTGCCCCAGCAACAGTTTTACAATTATGGATGGCTATAGAGGCAGCATGGGCAAGTACTTCTGCAGGGGACTTTCAACAATTTGTTGAGTTCATGCCGTGTCGAGTAGCTGCACTATGATGAGCAAAATGAGGTCCGGCACAATATCAGGAGGTATCCCACAACTTTCATCACCTCAATTTGAAGCACAAAAGAGTACACATTGACAGTTTCATCTAGTTTCATCTGCACGAAGGCTGATTTTAGAGTCAACATTCTTGGTGTGACATCCTATCCACTTCCCCATAATTATTCTCAGACCACTGTATAAACACTTAAGATTCAGTTAAATTAAAACAAGAAATAAGAAATATAGAAAACATTTGACTGACCATCATTACCTCATAACATCATCCATGTGTCATTTACTTACAGTAACTGTAATTCACATCTGTCACAGTGCCGTCTATTAAAGATTGTTCAGTAATCTGAAGATGTAAAATCCATGTTCAAAAACTAATTGCCTTTAGCAAAGGATATTGTGGTATAGGTATAATATGCTATGGCATTATCTTGTGGTGTAATTGTGGTCATATACATCACATCCTATTATTGCAGAAGAAAGCCATTAGGATAATTACAAATTCTTCGCATAAGGCTCACTGCAAACCCTGATTTACTAAACAAAAAATTATGATTGTAATAAACCTCTATATACACAATGTCTTAATCTTTACGAAGAAGAACCTACAAGATGTGAAATGTAGAGAAAATGTACATTGTTACAACACACGAAGCATCAAACACATATACACGCCTTACCACAGACTATCAAAATCAATAAATAGCTATGTAGTCACAGGGCACAAACTATTTAATAAGCTGCCACATGCCATACAGGATCTTCTTGAACATACATTCAAAGAAAGACTGCATGAATGGTTTATTGCCCACCCATTCTATGATATCAATGAATTCTACAACTGTAAAATGCAGTAATCCAACAGATGACCCACTGTACATTTATTGTAATATAAGCTAAAATATTTCAGTAGTCAATACCTTATCACACTGTATTATAAATTGTAACTTAATTTGAGGTTGTCAATTGCTGTAATGGCCTAAAGACAATAAAATCTTTATTATTATTATTATTATTATTATTACATTCACTGATATTTAAAATAAAATTCATTTTTCTCTTTATTCACACTTCTAAGTGGGGTTTAATATGTAGTCATCATTAACACACACTTCAATAAAAAGAAACTAAAGTGATTGTTTACCTTATCATGTTTACGATGATGATCAGGAATTTTCAGATTAGCAGCAAAGGTCATGGCCTCACTTACTGACAAGTGTGGCTGCAATTTGTCATCTTGCATGATGTAACAGGACATACTTTGGAATTCACGTGGGTCTCGTTGCAGGCCATTTACAAGTAAGTCACCAGTTACACCCCTCCTCCTGAAAAATTTTCATCACATGAACCATATTACAATGTAAGTATTGCGAGTGCAAAAAGAATTTGTCAGTTAAGTGTGACAGGAAGTTCTTGACCTTCAGGTTTGATGACATATTTGCATACAAAAAACACAGCTGTGCAATATAAGTGGCTAAAGAAATAAAATAACTTATTATTGATGAAGTTAATGGTATGTCCAGGACAGTAGATATTCATTTTATCAGTAGAAGTAATTGAAAGCAACAGAATGGTAAATGCCTGATCCAACTAGTCTGGTACTGCAAATGAAAACTCTCTAGAAAGAATATCCTGTTGCACTTTATTGAAGACTGTCATTGAAATGTACCATGGAACACAGAAATGGAGATAATTGAAATGCATTTAGTATATCCTAACCTTATCTTATAATGACTACACATAATTCTTGGTCACTTGTAGCAGAATGTTCAGACTGTATTTTCGCAAATTAGAAGTGCAAACAGCAGAGTCTCAGTAGTGTAATTTGATTCTTCAACCATTTGAAATAAGTTCTTTAATACAACTAAGCCATAAGAATACAAGTGTTGAATTATGGAGCTAGACCGTCAAATTAAGATGGTGTTTTGTGTCACGGGGTATGTTAGCGGATAGAAGGAAAAAGAAAGAGGATCCAGTTGTTTGGAATATTAACATGACATAAACAGTATGAATGATTCATATTCAGATTTTCATATTTATTCATCAACCACTGATCGTGTATATGATTTGGGTACGGTATTAATATTATATCATAATGGGACTTTATGTTGAAATTACAAATTATGTTTAGATTTAAAATTACTTGTTAGGTTTAGGCTACCACAATTTTATAAAATTCTTCTACCACATAAAAAAGGTACTGATTTATGGGTTCTGTGCATGCCTTTTATAGGAATTGTATGGTAGGTCTCAACAGGTCTCTCAGTATCAAGGGCAGCCTGTTTTACAGCTTTATGCTAGTATATTTAAAACTATTTTAGGGCTTAATTAATCTAGTATATTCTAAAACTATCTCATTTATGTTCCTTATTCCACAATTGCAAATAGAATTTCTTCTTCTTTTTCTGGTGTCTTTGTCCCTCATTGGCACAAGGTCAGCATGATTGCTTATGTATTTGGCATGATTAATTTAAGAGGTGGCTAGATGCCCTTCCTGTTGCCACTCCATTAACCCCCCTTGACGAAACATGTGTACCCCACTTCTATGCATTTAGTGTTATTTATGAGGAAGTGAGCAAAGTTTTTTAAATGTTTGCAAATCTTGTTGATGAGAAGGGACTTGGGTACCAGACCAGCATTCACCTAGTGGGGTGTAAAGAACTGCCTGAAAACCCCATCCAGTCTTGCCAGCACACTGGCCAAAATGTTTAATCAACTGCACAAATTCGATATGGGGTCAGTGCACATCCCCATCTTGGAAGCGATGCTTTAACACACACAGCTACCCAGATGGGTAACCATAGATAGAATTATGGCTGCTTTTTCACTGTGAAGAGACTGGGTGGTTTACTATAGAGAGAAGGTATTTTGAAATGTGGCCAGCGTGCCTCTCTCTTTGGAATGCTTGAACTGTTCTCACTGCTTCTCTCCCCTCGCCTCCTCCTTGCCGCCCCCCCCCCCTCCCCCCACCTCTGCCCACATAAGTACTGTTCTTGGACCAGAGGAGTTGCCTCATAGGACATTTCCACAAGTTAAGTGAGAGAGCAAGAAAGCATAATATATGCACAACTGCTCTGTGTGTGGATCCTATTTCAGTTGTGTTCATGTATCATAATAGTCTTCAGCACTCAAAACAGCACATGTTCTGACGACTTCCTTGGCAGGCAGTACAAGAAAAATACAATGTCTCACAGAATATATTTGGAAATGTCTTCACAGTGAATTAATAGAGGATATGATCAATGACATAGTACCTTAAGATTTTATTCCTCAACAGCATTTTCAAATTATCCAAAATGTTACTCACACACCAAACCAACTTTTGAATTGTATAGTTTGTGATTTGCTTAACTCACTCTGATCTGTTTGATAGTTCTGTGCCTAAAATAGAGCAATGTAAGAACTGAACTAATTAAAAATTGTATTAAGAATTGGTAAAATTTAACATACAAGGGACCAGATTGTGGATAACTATGTCAGACACTTTACACATAAATGACCCTTTTATGGCTGGTTAATTAGTGGCTTACTATCACCAGTCAAGAGAATCAATTTGGTGTGCTGCTTTGACCCTTAATTATTTCTCTGTCACACAGTCACAACTGTATAAATAAATCAACCATCCCAAAATTCAGCTAAAGTGATTAAAGGCAACTCCAGGAAAACTAAACAAACAGGAGTGATGACATTTAAGCCTCATGTCAAGAATAGTGATTACCTGCCTAAATAACTGTGTCAGCTTGTTCAGTTATGTGATCATGTATTTTCACTGATTTATACATTCATTCATTCATTTGTAAGTCCAATAGTGTATAGTAGGAGACACTAATCTAAGTTGGTCATTTCTATCTCACAATAAAAGGAAATAAAGTCATTTCTTGTACACAGTGTTACAACTGCTGTGTTATTTCACACAGAGGATCAATATAATAAAAACATTTCAAGGTCCTAGCACAATCATGAGAAGGGTATATTTATTTTTAATTCAATCAAAAGGGAAATTCCTTTGTGAACACTATAAAATTGCAAAGAGAAGGATGTCTGGCCAGTACTTACCTTTAGGAGATAAGTTTCCCTTATTGCCAAGAGACAAATTTAACAGTGAAAACACTAATGCCAGATTTTGGAAACATTAGTTCCTTCCTGGGGGAGGAAAGAGAGATAGCTTGGTGAAGGTAGAAAGGAGCAGATTTCAGGATGAGAGGGACCCACCTGTTTCAGATTGGGGTTAAGTGACCTGCCCCTCCTTTCTAAGGTTCCTCAACCTATCTACTTAAACTCATTTCTCCTAGACAAATCCTTCTACTTTATCAACGAATTTCTACTTAAAAATTGGTAGCTCATATAAAAGAAAAAAATATCAATTGATTTTAAAGTATAGTGGCATAAGTAAGATTAAAAATGATGTTAATACTATATTCTGATTAAAATCACTTGACAGCTGACTCTTCAAGCACTGGAGCTGGTTTCTTCCAATCAGAGCACTCTATGTCACATACAAACCATTCGATGTTGCCAAACTGCATCAACAATTGGCCATTTCACATCAAACTCCTTGTCCAGCATTCTTTCTTGATGTGTTTGGATCCAGAATTATGGGTATGGCACTTTTATTTCATATTTCATCAGACAAAAAATGATGCCAATGAAATACACACACTTCATACACAGCAATAACCAAATACTAATGGATACATGCACACAAGATGCGATTCATCATTACGTACACAGGTTATCATAATCACAGAGATCAGGTTGATGAATAAATATGAAAATCCGAGTACGGCACTGCATGAAGCCATTTCAGGCAACTGCAACCATACACTGCAATAGGTAGTTAAGAAATAATTATAAGAAAGCATAAAAACTGACAAGCAGGAAAACCTGATGATAAATAGGCCTATTATGAATATTCACCACACACTCAACTGCTGTTCCTGTTTAACATGTATCTGAAATCTCATAATGTCCACAAGTTTTGAAATAAAGCTAAAAATATCACTATTTAAAAATGAAATTTAAAATAAGTTAGATCGAAACCTGATAAGTCTCTAAGATAATGGCTACTAACAGTGTACCGCAGTTTTAAACAATCAAATAAAGTCTATAAAGTTCAGCTTGAATCACAAAATAACAAATAGATTTAAACTGGAAAGTTTTTACTTTGAAATGATTAATGGAAGACATAAGAAATTTAATATGAACACTCATGTAAGTTTTATAATTTTCGAAAACCATTTGGTAATGTTTCAAGAGCTAAGCCCTGGATAGTACCCAATGAAAAAGAGTGGGTATCTGTGACATCTTACTGCAGCAATTCCAAATCCTTATCATAACTCATAATGGTAGATTAATTGCAGTAGATTATAAAAGACAATGTCTTGATCACATAATACTTCATTAAGACTGATTAATAATTTTAGTAATAAAATGTTTTGTGACCAAGATATCGACTTATAATACAGTAGGCCTACGGTACAATACAAAAGTCACTTGTCTCTTCTCGAAGTAAAAAGACTTCAGTTTGCTTAAATTGCAATATCAGAGTTGTTTCTTTTCAGTCAGACCCCACACACATTTATCGGCAAAGAGGTCTAGGAAATTTCTGTACTATCACTGAGTTGATAGATTTTGGTGAACCCTGTGCAAACACTAAGGCAGAAAAACACTCAAGCACTAATACGCCAAGGCCTTTCAGACTACAATGGTTTGACACAACTTTCATTTGTGAGATTGTATCCTCAAATCCACAAAATTAGAATTTTGCAGCCAAATGATTATTAGTCCATTGTAATACCTTCCATTCAGTGTGCCAACTGGCTGTGAACTGAGTGGTTTGGTTTGTTGATGATGATCATATTCCCAACGTCATGTTTTCATGAGCTTACAGTTTTGTGATGGCTGACTTGAAAAAGCAGTGTGTTTGTGTAAGGCTTTGTTTCAAATTTGCTGCAAGCACTGCAAATGTTGAAGCAAAGTTTTGGAATCAACACTTTAGGCCAGACACAGAATTATGACAGGTATAAATGTATCAGAAATGGGCCAACTTCAACTTATGTTGACGATCATACTGTCTGGGTGTCAACAGGAACCACACCAAAAATGTTGAGAAAGTGAGAAATCTGATTCTGCAAGCTCATAGACAGACCGCCCAAGACTTCTGCAATACCTTGGGAACATATTATGGACATAATCTTTCAGAAGAATTGAACATGAGAAAGATTGCGGAGAAATTTGGGCTATGACTGCTCCCACACGGACAGAAGTAACACTGCGAGGAAGTCCGCAGAGAACTTAAAACAACTATTTCAGTACATTCCAAACCTTCTTGCAAAGACTGCCACTGGTGACAAAAGCTGGGTTTACCCTGACACTGAGACTAATCGGCAATCTTTGCAATACAATAGTCCTCCTTCACCTCGGCCAAAAAAAAGTTTGCCAATTGTAACAGAAGAGGTGTATGAAAGACAGGGTACTCCACTATAACAATTCACAACTGCACACAGCTTATATTATTCTGGAATTATTTACTAAAACCAAGAAGACAGTTATTCTCAACGTGACATACCCACCAGACTTAGCTTCATGTTACTTCTTCCTCTTCCCTAAGATGAAAATCAAGTTGAAGGGGCGAAGATTTATGACAGTCAGACAGATACAAGAAGAATCACATAGGGTGCTAAATACTAACAAAGCCTTCCAGGATGCACTTCCAAAATGGGAGAAATGTGGGGATCAGTGTATTTGCTTCACAGGGGCAGTCGAGAATAATATCCAGGTAAGATGTAATAAATTTATCTAATATATTTTAGGAACTTTTGGACATGATCTACTTTTAATCATAAAATAAATGTGATTAGTAATTTAATTTTGCTATATTAGATAAATTTTTGTAATTTGGTTATGTTATCGTTCATAAAACTGCTATTAATACTGTTGTACCATCCTGTGTGAAATTTACTCTGGTGTCAGCTTTCAGTCGCAGCGGACTATACTTTCTGCTGCAGAAAATAATCCAGTCAATTACATAGTTGCTACAGTCTAATGTTTTACTCTACTACATCTGTTCCTGTTTAGTTACCATGTGCTATTAAAGTAGCAACAACTACAGAACGTTAAAACATTGTGTGAAAATGTAACGGCTTTTCTCAATAATACTGTTGTCTACATAGTTCGCTTTATTGAAAAAAACAACATCGTTAGTCCAAGATTACAACCATTTTTTCAATAAGTCTCATACCGACCGGCCATAGTATGTGGCCCATCTGCATCTAGATCATATGGTGATGGATCATTTCCCACAATAGAAGCCAACTGATCTCTTAAAGGAAATTTTATATTTTGTGTCATATAGTCCCGACCTCTTTTTCATAACATGCCACTGGTTCCAGCGGTCACAAAGTTGTTGTGCTTCTGTTTTGTGTTCTGGTCTCATCAGTTGGTCTTCCAATTCTGTACTAACATATTTGTTGCACCGTCCCCCTTCCCCTCTTTAATGCTGAACAAGTCACTCTTACATATTTAAAAACTGCGTCAGCTCTAAGAAGCGAGCTGTCAAAGGTCTCTCCAATTCTGATTGAGCCCTAGATATTTTTACACTTTAGAGGAATGGTCATCAAACATTTTGGTGACATCTCGGGTCTAATCGGATGATGATGGCGGAGGGGGAGAGGGGGGGGGGGGATGGCGGATGTAGTGGGCACTCTTTCACCAAACCACTGTTACTGGTAGAAGCTTACAAATAAAACATTTTCTGTGCCAGTCACTTGTTAATTTTGCCCGTGCGCATTTCGATGATTCACACCGTCTTCTTCAAGTGGAGAATTGTTTATTTATGTCTGGTGTTGGTGAGGAATACAGACGTCTTTTCATAGTCGCAGGCCTAGGACAGTGTAAGTTATTTTACGCCTTTTACTAATGATTAAAATTGTTTATCAAAATAAGCAAGTGACCGACGAAAAAATTTGTTTTATTTGTATGTATCGAATAAATGGTTCACATGGCTCTGAGCACTATGGGACTTAACATCTTAGGTCATCAGTCCCCGAGAACTTAGAACTACTTAAACCTAACTAACCTAAGAACATCACACACATCCATGCCCGAGGCAGGATTCGAACCTGCGACCGTAGCAGTCCCGCGGTTCCCGACTGCAGAGCTAGAAACGCACGACCACCGCGGCCGGCTTGTATCGAATAACATGAAATATTTTTAAGTGAAAAGTAAATAATATGCTGGAATTACATGCATTTTTCTGAAGGCTTACATTGCGGTCAGTTTTCTGTATCCAAGCGGATGCTGTGCCATTTGCCATCGCAACAAGATCCCATGTTTGTTTCCAGGAACATTTTCTGGGCTTCTACATTCCTACTATCTGAAAGAATACCAAGCGACTGCACCACACCTTTTGGGTACGACTTTTGTATCCTCTTGCGTAAGACGAGTAAAGAAAAAAAACCATTTTACTATGATGCAACGAAAAAAGCTTCATCTGTCAATTTCATTGACAACAAAGGCGATGTAAAGTTTTAAAAATGTCAGCTTGGTTCAGTGACCGTTACTAAATTAAAATTGAACCAAATGAGCCTGTGATTTTTAGACTATTATTTATAGTCCAAAAACAATAGTGGCCAAGGATTCATCTGTTTCAGTTTTAATGATCCCGTCGATCTTGCTGCTAACTGATAACCTACCGGTACTTAAATTAGTGCCTTATATTAATTGTTAACGGCAACTGCAATATAAGATATGACCACAAATTTTACTACGTTATTTTCCCACTGCTCATTGTATTGTATTGCAACAGTCTTAATTTGATTTCACATTACTTGTTACAAACATTTACCACATTCGGAGATGACCGTATGTATGACGCACATTCATGAACACATGTTGCTTCCGTTTGACAAGCCGGCCTTGTGTGGCCGAGCAGTTCTAGGCGCTTCAGTCTGGAACCGCGCGACCGCTACGGTCGCAGGTTCGAATCCTGCCTCGGGCATGGATGTTTGTGATGTCCTTAGGTTAGTTAGATTTAAGTAGTTCTAAGTTCCAGGGGACTGATGACCTCAGATGTTAAGTCCCATAGTGCTCAGAGCCATTTGAACCATTTCAACAATCCGTTTGACATTTGCACCAATGCAGCTGATTGCATATACTTAGTAAATAAAATGGCTGATAGGTGCTGTTTGCGCACGCTCGTTGAGTTGTCAGCATTGGAAGACAAAAAATAAAATATTCCTCCTCTCATTTTTATCAACATTGCAGTGACCGCTCCACATACGTCAGTTAAAATTAACCACTTCTTAAAATACTAATGTCTCTGCAAGTATTTTTGTTTGTTACTGATCTAGAAAAATACTCTCTTTAGAAGCTCTTAACGTTAGTTGAAGCTTTTGGATTCAGCTACTAGTTGTTAGAAGCGTTTTACTGTAAAATACTGCTGAGATCTGCGGGCCACACGAAACACTTGATCCGGGCCACATATAGCCCACACGCAACATGCGACCCTTGGGCCGCAGATTGAGGACCATTGTTCTAAAAGTCAGTCTGACAATCCTTGCTATATCCTCAACTAGGAGACGCTCCCAGAGAGCTTGATATAGTGTGTTCAGTTCAACAGTCAGTATTTGCCTACATCAGCTTCTACATTTTACTATATTCGGGTCCTGTACCTTTTTATAGAAGAATAGAAAAGCGAAAATTATGGTGCGCACTACATATTATTTTGCTCAATAATTTTATATTTTCAGGGCTGCGCACAGCAAATGTAAAACTAAGAACAACATAATCAATGTGAAGAGATAGCGTTAAATCTGTTTCGGCGAGTACCGTCAAAATAACTAGCAATACAGATATAAATCGAAACTGAAAAGCGGCTTCGTAACGACGCTTCATTAGTAGTTCTGATTTGGCTCTAATGAATGCCGTTAAGACAGTTTAAAAACTGCAGACAATGGAGGTTTTAAGGATACAGCAAAACTGGCATGGAATTCGGACCGTGTGACAAGACTTTCATATATCCAGAAGGCTTTCGACACCGCTCCTCACAAGCGCCTTCTAACCAAACTGCGTGCCTGCGGAGTATCGCCTCAGTTGTGCGACTGGATTCGTGATTTCCTGTCAGAAAGGTCACAGTTCACTGTAATAGACGGAAAGTCATCGAGTAAAACAGAAGTAATATCCGGCGTTCCCCAAGGAAGTGTTATAGGTCCTCTATTGTTCTTGGTCTATATTAAGGACATAGGAGACAATCTAGTAGCCGTCTTAGACTGTTTGCAGATGATGCTGTCATTTACCGTCTTGTAAAGTCATCAGATGATCAAGACGACTTGCAAAATGATTTAGATAAGATATCTGTATGGTGCGAAAAGTGGCAATAAACACTGAATAGGGAAAAGTATGAAGTTATTCACGTGAGTACTAAAAGAAATCAGCTAAATTTCTATTATGCGATAAGCCACACCAATCTGAAGGCTGAAAATTCAACTAAATACTTAGAGATTACAATTACAAATAACCTAAACTGGAACGATCACGTAGATAATACTGTGCGTAGAGCAAACCAAAGACTGCGATTCATTGGCAGAGCACTTAGAAGGTGCAACGTGTAACGAAAATTCAGTGTCCCGGTGACGCTTAACCAAATTGAATAACGCATTATCATGATTGCGTAATTTTTTTTTTTTAATTCTCAACCAAACCCAACCCGGCGCTGCCAATAAAAGTTCTGTGTTTAATAATCTTACTTCAACAAAATGTGATTTTTAATAACAAACAAAAGTCTTCTTCTGACGTATGTTGTGTGACTGGATTCGCTATTTCCTGTCAGAGAAGCCACAGTTCGTAATAACTCATGGAAAGTCACAGAGGAAAACAGAAGTAAAATCTGGCATTCCCCAAGGAAGTGTTATATGCCCTCTGTTGTTCCTGGTTTACATAAATGATTCAGGAGACAATCTAAGCAGCCCTCTTAAATTGTTTGCCGATGACGCTCTCATTTACCATCATGGTCAAAACTATTTGCAAAATGATGTAGACCAGATATCTGTATTGTGCAAAAAGTGGCTGTTGTCTCTAAATAATGAAAAGTGTAAAGCCATCCACAGGAGAACTAAAAAGAGTCCGCTAAATATCAGTCACACAAACTTAAAGTCCGTAAACTCAACTAAATACTCAGTGATTCACAATTACGAATCACTTAAACTGAGACGGTCACACAGATAATGTTGTGGGGAAACCAAACCAAAGACTGCGATTTATTGGCAGAACACTTAGAAAATTTAACACGTCTACTAAAGATAGTGCTGTACCCTCTTATGCAGTAATGCTGTGCAGTATGGGATCCGCATCACGTAGAATTGATGGAGGACATCGAAAAAGTTCGAAGAAGGGCAGCTCGCTTTGTATTGACACGAAATACGGGAGTGTGTGCCACAGATATGACACACGTATTTAGGAGTGACCATCATTAAAGGAAAGGCGTTACTCGTTGCGGCAGGATCTTCTCACGGAATTTAAGTCACCAACTTTCTCCTCAGAGTGTGAAAATATTTTGTTGTCCCCCACCTACATTTGGAGAAATGATCAGCGTAATAAAATAAGAGAAATCAGAGCTCGCACGGTGAAATTTAAGCGTTCGTTTTTCCCGCGTGTTGTTCGAGAGTGGAATGGTAGACAAATGGAAGGTGGTTCTATGAACTCTCCGCCAGACACTTAATAGTGAATTGAAGAATAATGATATACAGGGTGGTACAAAAAGGTACGACCAAACTTTCAGGAAACATTCCTCACACACAAACAAAGAAAAGATGTTATGTGGACATGTGTCTGGAAACGCTTAATTTCCATGTTAGAGCTCATTTTAGTTTCGTCAGTATGTTGTATCACGTTGGAATGAAGCCTCATCCGTAAAGAGAACATTTGCACTGAAATGAGGATTGACACATTGTTGGATGAACCATTCGCAGAAGTGTACCCGTGGAGGCCAATCAGCTGCTGATGGTGCCTGCACACGCTGTACATGGTACGGAAACAATTGGTTCTCCCGTAGCACTCTCCATACAGTGACGTGGTCAACGTTACCTTGTACAGCAGCAACTTCTCTGACGCTGACTTTAGGGTTATCGTCAACTGCACGAAGAATTGCCTCTTCCATTGCAGGTGTCCTCGTCGTTCTAGGTCTTCCCCAGTCGCGAGTTATAGGCTGGAACGTTACTTGCTCCCTAAGACGCCGATCAATTGCTTCGAACGTCTTCCTGTCGGGACACCTTCGATCTGGAAATCTGTGTCGATACAAACGTACTGAGCCACGGCTATTTTGCCCCGTGCTAATCAATATATCAAATGGGCATCTGCCAACTCCGCATTTCTAAACATTGCACTGACTGCAAAACCACGTTCGTGATGAACGCTAACCTGTTGAGGCTACGTACTGATGTGCTTGACGCTAGTACTGTAGAGCAATGAGTCGCATGTCAACACAAGCACCGAAGTCAACATTACCTCCCTTCAATTGGGCCAACTGGCGGTGAATCGAGGAAGTACAGTACATACTGACGAAACTAAAATGAGCACTAACATGGAAATTAAGCGTTTCCGGACACATGTCCACATAACATCTTTTCTTTATTTGTGTGTGAGGAATGTTTCCTGAAAGTTTGGCCGTATCTTTTTGTAACACCCTGTAGATGTAGATGTAGATACATATGTAGATGACAAGACGATCGAGCCCGTTCTGTAAACCCATTTATGAATGGTTAGGATATCTTTCGGAGTGTTACAATTTGAAACAAAATTCAAAAGTACCACGGAACGTATTGAGAGATAAACAGTGTTGAGTCCATCATAAATTATAGGTTGTCTGGTTTATTAGCCTTTCGTGATAACGCTTTTACGTATCATTCGAAAAAATTCCAACAACGCTAGCTTATCGCAGAGACGCTATGTGCATCTCACACCTGCGCCAGAGAAGAGCCTCTCTTGGAGTTCTTATCTGCGACTTAATGGGTCCGTATCTCCTCCGTCACCACAGCAGCCACCTGGCTCCTGACCGCCAACCAATAATAAACAACAGCTTGCACCGGTACGAGGTCATTGAAACGTGTGTATAATTCACTTTCTCTATGTTCGACGAAGCTCGTGGACCCATCTCGTCGGTGCAGTTCTCTGTGATAGAAGTTAGCGAGAGATGTAGCGAGAAGTGAAAATCTTGGTAAGTATAGACATGAAGTGTGATTATGAAGCTACAAGGGAAGGATGATGTAAATCTGCACTTCTGGGGCCGGCCGGGAAGGCCGAGTGGTTCTAGACGCTACAGTCTGGAACCACGCGACCGCTACGGTCGCAGGTTCGAATCCTGCCTCGGGCATGGATGTGTGTGATGTCCCTAGGTTTAAGTAGTTCTAAGTTCTAGGGGACTGATGACCACAGAAGTTAAGTTCCATAGTGCTCAGAGCCATTTGAACCATTTTTTATGCACTGCTGGCCATTAAAATTGCAATGATGGAAAGTATAACAAATAACGAAATTGTACGTATAGTGCGTATACAATACAGTACAAAGAATACTGACTAAATTTGCACATCTACATCTACATGGCTTCTCTAAAAATGACACTTAAAATGCCTGGCAGAGGGTTCATCGAACCACCTTCACACTAATTCTCTATTATGAACGAGACAAACAATGCTTGTTTTATATTCTACAATATTTATTATTTGTTACAAAATCGGTTTTTGCATGTTATACAATCATCAGGTACAAAGATAAGTACACTATGTGATCAAAAGTACCCGGACACCCCAAAAACATACGTTTTTCATATTAGGTGCATTGCGCTGCCACCTACTGCCAGGTACTCCATATCAGCAACCTCGGTAGTCATTAGACATCGTGAGAGAGCAGAATGAGGCGCTCTGCGGAACTCAGGGATTTCGAAAGTGGTCAGGTGATCGGGTGTCACTTGTGTCATACGTCTGTAAGCGAGATTTCCAAACTCCTAAACATCCCTAGGTCCACTGTTTCCGATGTGATAGTGAAGTGGAAACGTGAAGGGACACTCAAAATACCTCGTCTGTTGACTGGCAGAGACCACCGACAGTTGAAGTGGATCGTAATGTGCAATAGGCAGACATCTATCCAGACCATCACACAGGAATTCCAAACTGCATCAGGAGTCACTGCAAGTACTATGGCAGTTAGGCGGGAGGTGAGGAAACTGATTTCACGTTCGAGCGGCTGCTCATAATCCACACATCACGCCGGTAAATGCCAAACGACGCCCTCTTGGTGTAAGGAGCGTAACATTGGACGATTAAACAGTGGAAAAACGTTGTCTGGAGTGATGATTCACGGTACACAGCGTGGCGAGCTGATGGCAGAGTGTGGGTATAGCGAATGCCCGGTGAACGTAATCTGCCAGCGTGAGCAATGTCAACAGTAAAATTCGGAGGCGGTGGTATTATGGTGTGGTCGTGTCTTTCATAGAGGGGGCTTGCACCTCTTCTTGTTTTGCGTGGCACTATCACAGCACAGGCCGACACTGATGTTTTAAGCGTCTTCTTGCTTCCTGCTGTTGAAGAGCAATTCGGGGATGGCGATTGCATCTTTCAACACGATCGGGCACCTCTTCACAATGCACTGCCTTTGGCGGAGTGGTCGCACGACAATAACATCCCTGTAATGGACTGCCCTCCAGAGAGTCCTGATCTGAATCCTACAGAACACCTTTGTGATATTTTGGAACGCCGACTTCGTGCCAGGCCTCACCAACCTACATCGATACCTCTTCTCAGTGCAGTACTCCGCCACACACCGTCAGGTGGCTTGCGGAGTATGGATGTAAATGTAGATGTAGAAGAATGAGTTGCCATTCCGCAAGAAACCTTCCGGCACCTGACTGAAAGTATGCCTGCGGGAGTGGAAGCTGCCATCAATGCTAAGGGTGGGCCAACAACATACTGAATTCCAGTATTACCGATGGAGGGCGCTACGAGTTTGTAGGTCGTTTTCAGCTAGGTGTCTGGATACTTTTGATCATATAGTGTATGTGGTGCAGTGAAATTTTGTTGGATCACAGATTTTAAACTACTGCATCTACAGAATATCTCCGTTTCCAGAGATGGAAATGTTGAATTTAGAATTAGGAATAAAACGAGAGGGATCATTTCAGTGTAAATTCGATGTAAGGTTATTTAATTAATCTTGGTAAGGTTATTTAGCTAAACTTAGTTACATAATCTTACATCGCTTTTACACTGAAATACTCCCTCTTGTTTTATTCCTAATTCTAATATAAGGTTTTCATCTCTAAAAATGGAGATACTCTGTAAAGACACTAGTTTAAAATATTTGATTCCACTCTCGAACAGTGTGCGAAAAAAACGAACACACATATCTTTCCATGCGACTTCTGATTTCTCTTATTTTATTATGATCGTCGTTTTTCCCTATGTAGGTGGGCGTCAAAACATATTTTCGCATTCGGAGGAGAAAGTTAGTGATTGAAATTTGGTGGGAAGATCCCGCCGAAACGAAAAACGCCTATGGTTTAATGATTTCCTTCCCAAATCTTGTATCATGTCTGTGACACTCTCTCCCCTATTTCTCGATAATACGAAACATGCAGCTCTTCTTTGAACTTTCTCGATGCACTGCGTTAGTTCTATCTGGTAAGGATCCCACACCGTGCAGCAGTACACCGAAAGGGGGCGGATAAGCATAGTGTAGGATATCTCTATAGCAGATTTGTTGCAACTTCTAAGCGTTCTGCCATTAAAACAGTCTTTGATTCGCCTTTCTCACAATATTTACTATGCGTTTTTTCCAGTTTAAGTTGTTTGTAAAATAATTCCTAACTATTAGTTGATTTTACGGCCTTCAGATTTGATTGATTTATCGTGCCGCCGAAGTTTAACGGATTCCTTTTAGCACTCATGTGGATGATCTCACACTTTTCATTTTTTTAAGTTATTGGAAATTTTCGCACCATACAAGTACCTTATCTAAATCGTTTTGCATTTGGGTTTGATCTTCTGATGACTTTGCTAGAGGATAAACGACAGCAACATCAGGAAACAACGTAAGACGGATGCTCGGATTGTGTCCCAAATGGTTTATACAAACAAGGAACAGCAGAGGGCCTATAACAGTACACTGGGGATCGCCAGAAATCATTTCCGTCTTACTACAGGAAATCACGAACCCAGTCGTATAACTGAGACGATATTCCATAAGCACGCGGTTTGATTACAACCCCTTTTGTGAGATACGGTATCAAAAGCCTTATGGAACTCTAGAAGTATGGAATCAATTTGAAATCCCTTGTAGATAGCTCTCAGCACTCGTCTGAGTAAAGAGATAGTTGTGTTTCACAAGAACGATGTATTCTAAACCGTGTTGAGAATGTGTCAATAAACAGTTCGTTCTCATCGAGGTAATTCATGATGTTCGAACACAATATACACACATACAAAAAAAAGTTTTGCATCACCTTGGTTCCGAGAGTTCTAGAACCTGTGCAGAAAATTGGAATAGAGATCAACATAAACATCATTTCCCCTCTTTTTATTGCTCATGAGAACCACAATTGCATGTTGTGCCACCATACAGCGAGACCTTCAGAGGTGGTGGTCCAGATTGCTGTACACACCGGTACCTCTAATACCCAGTAGCAACTCCTGTTGCTTTGATACATGTCTGTATTCGACGTGGCATACTATCCACAAAGTCATCAAAGCACTGTCGGTCCAACGGCGATTCGGCGTAGATCCCTCAGAGTGGTTGGTGGATAACGTCGTCCATAAACGCCATTTTCAATCTATCCCGGGCATGTTCGATAGGGTTTATGTCTGGAGAACATGCTGGCTACTCTAGTCGATCGATGTCGTTATCCTGAAGGAAGTCATTCACAAGACGTGCACGATAGGGGCGCTCATTGTCGTCCATGAAGACGAATGCCTCGCCAATATGCTGCCGATAATCGGTCGGAGGATGGCATTCACGTATCGTGCAGCCGTTACAGCGCCTTCCATGACCACCAGCGGCGTACGTTCGCCCCACATAATGCCACCCCAAAGCAGCAGGGAACCTCCGCTTTGCTGCACTAGCTGGACAGTGTGTCTAAGGCGTTCAGCCTGACCGAGTTGCCTCCAGACGCGTCTCCGACGATTGTGTGATTGAAGGCATATGCAACACTCATCGGTGAGGAGAACGTGACGCCAATCTTGAGCGGTCCATTCAGCATGTTGTTGGGCCCATCAGTACCGCGCTGCATGGTCATGGTTGCAAAGATGGACCTCTCCATGGACGTCGGGAGTGAAGTTCCGCAGCATGCATTCTATTGCACAAAGTTTGTGTCGTAACGCGACGTCCTGTGGCTGCACGAAAAGCATTGTTCAAAATGGTGGCGTTTCTGTCAGGGTTCCACCGAGCTATAATCCGTAGGTAGCGGTCAGCCACTGCAGTAGTAGCCCTTGGGCGGTCTGAGCGAGGCATGTCATTTACAGTTCCTGTCTTTCTGTATCTCCTCAATGTACGAACAACATCGCTTTGGTTCACTCAGAGACGCTTGGACACTTCCCTTGTCGAGAGCCCTTCCTGGCACAAAGTAACAATGCGGACGCGGTCGAACCGTCTAGGTGTGGTTGAACTACAGACAACACGAGTCGTGTACTTCCTTCCTGGTGGAATGTCTGGAACTAATCGGCTGTCGAACCCCCTCCATCTAATACTCGCTGCTCATGCATGGTTGTTTACGTCTTTGGGAGGGTGACATCTCTGAACAATCAAAAGGACTGTGTCTGTGATATCCACAGCAACGTCTATCTTCAGGAGTTCTGCGAACCGGGGAGATGCAAAACTTTTTTTGATGTGTGTATGTTCCAGAATCCTGGTGCATATCGACACTAATGATACGGGCCTGTAATTTAGCAGAGTACTCCTGTTGTCTTTCTTGGACACTTCTGCGACCTGTGCAACTTTCCAGTCTTTGGGTACGGATCATTCGTCGGCCGAGCGGTTGTATATGGCTATTAAGTATGGAGCTATTGCGTCAGCATATTCCGAAAGGAACCTAGCTGGTATACAGTCTGGACCAGAAGATTTGTTGTTATTAAATGATTAAAGTTGCCTCACTATTTCGAGGATATCTACTTTTAAATTACTCATGTTGGCAGCAGTTGTAGATAAATTGGAGGCGTACAGGGCACGTAGTTTACAAAAGCATCTTGAAAAGTAATGCTTCCGAATTTTTATGTGAAAACTCTTAAAGCCTTTTTAAAATAAAACAAACGTTATTCCCTATGTCTACATAATTGCAGCCCTCTGCCGCTATACGGCTCCGAATTATTGCGCGGAACATGGCGGTGTGTAACATAACTGTGTCAGTGCGTCAGAAACAGCGCACTGTAATCGAATTCGAAGAGTCCGTCCACACATGGAACACCTTCAGCTTCAGCGTGACAGCGCCAGACCATTCACGAGCGCTGCAACATCGGCAACAATCTGACTGTCATCAATCATCCTCCATACAGTCCGGACTTGGCATCATTCGATTTTCATTTGTTTCGTATATCTTAAAGAGAACCTTCGAGGACTTCACTTTGATAGTAATGAAGCGTCTCAAGCAGAGTTGAGGTTGTGGTTCCGTCAACAGAGTGAGACATTCTATAGTGTGTAATAGGACACCCTCCTCTAACACTACCTTTTTTGTATATAGAAATATACCATCGTTTCTTGTATAGGTGAACATTATATCAGCTGTTTAACTGAATGAACTTCATATGATTTTGTATACTATGTATTATGTTTCGGCCTAAAATACGTAAAAAGAAATCACTTTTCCGGTACCCTGTATGTACAGTTAGAATTATTCTTCTCTTACAAGTATTTGAAATTACAAATATCTGGCATGCTTAAAATTTCTGTCGTTAATTGCACAATCTAACGCTAAGTATTAAATTTATTTCTGGATTCATTTACAAAATAATGATATATTTTAGCGAAGATCCTTTTGTTTTCCAAGAAAGTTTGTAAACTCTTTTGCTTTGTAAACTCTTTGGAATATCGTTAGTACCACAGAATGAAGGAGTAATGGGCATGACTCTGATGGAATCAGACTTGTTTTTGATGGTGTCACTAATAATATAATTTGTGGTGTGATAGAAGTGGAAATTGTAAAGACGGCGTGACATTGAGAAATGTGACAAAGAACAAAATTCAAGAATAATACAGGAAATCTTCATCAGTTATTTAGTCATCAGGAACCCAGTACGTTAAGCCGCAAGAATGTACCCCTAGACGCAAGAACCGATGCCAACAACAAGAGAAAATGAAGATAAGTAAAAAGTTTTTCTTTTGTATGTCTTACGCCTCACAAAGCTTTCAAAACTTGTGCAGAGGCAGAGAAATGTAATGGTAATGTGTGGTAGGGTAAGACTGCAAGTGATTACATCAACGAACTGGTTTCTCGTTGGGAGAAATGTGTTCGTCGCCAAGGTGACAATTTTCAGATACAAATATGTAGCCTTGAAGAATAAAGGCGTATAATGTTAAAAAAAGAAAAGCTTTAACAGTGTTGATATAAAAAATTCGGAGGCATTACTTATTAGCACTCCCTCGTGTAACACAGAGATATCAACTCTGCCAGCAACAATGGTTCTAACCTGACTGAGTATCGAGTTGATCTGAATTTGGAAGACGTACCCACATCAAGCCAAGCCGCTTCAACTCTATCCCGGAATTCATCAATCGTCATGGCTGACGAAAGATGGCATACCTTTATCTCACAGAATAGGACCAGATATTTTCAATGGGCAAGCGATTTAGAGAACATGACGAGCAGAGTTACAGTCGAACAATCCCTGTATCGAGGTAGGCGAGAATAGCTTTGGAACATGAGGTCTTGCGATATCTTGTTGAAAGATAACATCAAGGAGACCTCGAAAATACGGTACGACCACTGACCTCAACCCATCAGAAACGTATCAGCTGCTGTAACAATGAACAACTATGCAAACTAGAAGTAATTGTGTTGTATACTCAATAGCAACCCATACCTTCACGCCAGGTGTTGAACCCATATGATGATGACGAATGCATTCTGACAATATCCTTTCTCTTCAGAGCCTTCACGCGCATCCACAGAGGTGATATAAGCAGAACCGAGACTCGTAGAAGATAATGTAGCGCCATTCCTGTGTCGAGAGTTGTCACTCAGCATATTACTGTTGACACACTTCTCGCCACTGTTGCATCAAGGGAAGCCACCATGCAGACAATTAGTGGTGCTTCAGACATCGTCGCATTCTCCGTGTGGAGTCTTGTCTTGTTGGAAACCAGCACATTTCCTGCCTCAAGGTGGTGGGTGTTAACATTTAAAGTGATGGCTTTCGAATGCTGCAGTCCAGGCTGTACACATCACAGGGCACTGAAACGCTTATTGCTTGGCGACAGGTGTTGATTTCCTTTGTGAAGTGACTGTTGGTGTTAGGAGTTCAGAGGGTTGACATGTTCTGTACGAAACGCAATGTCTATTGAGAAGAAAGACCGCATACTGCTGGTAAAGTTGCTTTATCAGAATGGTAGAAATAGCAGCGCTGCATTGCGGGAATAAACAGCTGCAAATAGGCTCTACGTCAATAAATGAGCTAAATATTATCAATAAATTTAAAGAAAGACGAGAAACAGATGATGCAGCAGCGAGAGAAAGGCGGCTCATTCCCTTGGTAGCTATTAATGAAGTTGCTGTAGCTATCAGTGACTGTGCAACACTTGCCTCAAATTCCGTAGCCAGTGCTCGAGCTGTGTCGTGGGAATTGTCTCTCACCTGGTCAACAGTTCAAAAGATTTTGCGATGCGTTTTACACTGGTATCACTAGAAGATTCTGAATGTGCACCAACTGAAGCCCCAAGACAGGCTGCAATGCCATGATTTTGCCCTTCATTTTTTGACATGCGTGAAAATGAATGACATATGCCTGGGGAATATTCTTTGCGCGGACGAGGTACGTCACATTTGTGGGAAACCTTCGGTAACAACTGCATCATCTCTAGGCAGTTTAAGGTGTGAAGGTGTGTGGCCTTCCAGATTCCCCCTGACCTAGATCTATGTGACTTCTGGTTGTGGAGATACCTGAAAGGATGTATCTATCTGCGATGTATCCGGACTCTTCCTGGTCTGAAGGATAGCATATGACAACATATCGCTCTTATTACACAGGATATGCTGTGAGCAACTGTCGACCTTGCCGTGTTACAGAAGCAGCATTCTGCTGAGTCGGGAGAAAATATTGTGCACATGTTGTAACTGTGATCATATCGTAATAAACACGCAAAACCTTCGTTATCGCGAGTGGTGAACTTTCATTTTCTTTTCCTGCATCCACGCCACATTCTGACTGCTTGCAGTGCCATATTTTGCCCTGGAGGAATAAAGTGGAACTTTTTTTCTTTTCTTTTTTTTTAAAAAGAATACTCCGCCACTGCACTGGCTAATGAATATAATGATGATAGCAGCAATCGGATGTATCAAGCGCACACTGCAGCACACAGAACACAGTCAGTTTAATTATGACCACCTTGTACATTACGTGTCTGCATGGTCGAGTGAGCAATATTTTTATTCTCTCGGGCGCTAGTTGCGTGGAGTCGTGAAATCCTCCATGGCTTTCTACACTCCTGGAAATTGAAATGAGAACACCGTGAATTCATTGTCCCAGGAAGGGGAAACTTTATTGACACATTCCTGGGGTCAGATACATCACATGATCACACTGACAGAACCACAGGCACATAGACACAGGCAACAGAGCATGCACAATGTCGGCACTAGTACAGTGTATATCCACCTTTCGCAGCAATGCAGGCTGCTATTCTCCCATGGAGACGATCGTAGAGATGCTGGAACGGCTTGCCATGCCATTTCCACCTGGCGCCTCAGTTGGACCAGCGTTCGTGCTGGACGCGCAGACCGCGTGAGACGACGCTTCATCCAGTCCCAAACATGCTCAATGGGGGACAGATCCGGAGACCTTGCTGGCCACGGTAGTTGACTTACACCTTCTAGAGCACGTTGGGTGGCACGGGATACATGCGGACGTGCATTGTCCTGTTGGAACAGCAAGTTCCCTTGCCGGTCTAGGAATGGTAAAACGATGGGTTCGATGACGGTTTGGATGTACCGTGCACTATTCAGTGTCCCCTCGACGATCACCAGAGGTGTACGGCCAGTGTAGGAGATCGCTCCCCACACCATGATGCCGGGTGTTGGCCCTGTGTGCCTCGGTCGTATGCAGTCCTGATTGTGGCGCTCACCTGCACGGCGCCAAACACGCATACGACCATCATTGGTACCAAGGCAGAAGCGACTCTCATCGCTGAAGACAACACGTCTCCATTCGTCCCTCCATTCACGCCTGTCGCGACACCACTGGAGGCGGGCTGCACGATGTTGGGACGTGACCGGAAGACGGCCTAACGGTGTGCAGGACCGTAGCCCAGCTTCATGGAGACGGTTGCGAATGGTCCTCGCCGATACCCCAGGAGAGACAGTGTCCCTAATTTGCTGGGAAGTGGCGGTGCGGTCCCCTACAGCACTGCGTAGGATCCTACGGTCTTGGCGTGCATCCGTGCGCCGCTGCGGTCCGGTCCCAGGTCGACGGGCACGTGCACCTTCCGCCGACCACTGGCGACAACATCGATGTACTGTGGAGACCTCACGCCCCACGTGTTGAGCAGTTCGGCGGTACGTCCACCCGGCCTCCCGCATGCCCACTATACGCCCTCGCTCAAAGTCCGTCAACTGCACATACGGTTCACGTCCACGCTGTCGCGGCATGCTACCAGTGTTAAAGACTGCGATGGAGCTCCGTATGCCACGGCAAACTGGCTGACACTGACGGCGGCGGTGCACAAATGCTGCGCAGCTAGCGCCATTCGACGGCCAACACCGCGGTTCCTGGTGTGTCCGCTGTGCCGAGCGTGTGATCATTGCTTGTACAGCCCTCTCGCAGTGTCCGGAGCAAGTATGGTGGGTCTGACACACCGGTGTCAATGTGTTCTTTTTTCCATTTCCAGGAGTGTATATACTTCTCTTGACCTCATGAATTCCATATCTGCATGCCTGTCATGAGATCCCCACCAGCGAGAGAATAATAAACTGCCGTTTTGATAGGCTACTGTCGATTTCCAATGTGTGTTTGTAGATGTTTCCCTTTCTTACACGAGTCATACCACAATCTTATCATAAACAAACAATATTCAAACTCCATTTATCAATGAGAAACCCGCGGCATAATCTTTTGCTGTCTATAGAATGTAGATAGCATTGACTCCTACCTACTTCGTGCAGTTCTGCTGAAACGCTAATCTTTCCCATATCCAATCATGCCATGCACTTCATGTTAATTTGTCGTTTGTTACATGCTGCCTTTATTGCACTGCAATTTTAATAGGAGAATAGATTCACGAGGTTTCTCCATGTTCGATGAGAGATGACGTAATACTGGCGAAAGGCATGCATACAAGGTAAAGCTGTGCTCAAACCAATCGGCAGTTTGAGCAGCACACTGTTTTATTAGGCAGTAACTCTACGTGGCATGGACTCAACATGTCGTTGGAAGCTCCCTACAGAAATGTTGAGCCATGCTGCCTCTATAGCCTCCATAATTCCGAAACTTTTGCCTATGCAGGATTTTGTGCACGAACTGACCTCTCGATTATGTCCCATAAATGTTCGATGAAATTCAAGGCGAGCGACCTGTCGCCAAGTAATTTGCTCAAATTGTTCACAATGTTCAACAAATCAGTTGGGAACAATTGTGGCCAACTGACGTGGCACATTGTCATCCATGAAAACTGATGTCCATGAATGGCTGTAAATGGTCTCAAGTAGCCGAACAATATCGTTTCTAGTCAATGATGAGTTCAGTTGGACCAGAGGACCCAGTCGATTCCGTTATGGTGCCAGAGCACCTCGTCCATTCCATTATGGAGTCACCACCAGCTTGCACAGCGTCTTGTTGACAACTTGGGTCCATGGCTTCGTGGGGTCTGCGCCACGCTCGAGCCCTACCATCAGCTCTTACCCACAACTGACATCGGGACTCATCTAACCAGGTCACGGTTTTCCAGTCTAGGGCTCAATGGATATGGTCACGAGCCCATGAGAGGCTGTTACCGAAGGCCTCGCGTCGGTCGTTTGCTGCCATAGCTCATAAAGGCAGATTTCGCCATACTATCCAAACGGATACGTTCGTCGTACGTCTCACAGTTGTTTCGAGCAGTGTTTCTTGTCCGTTTGTACTGACAACTCTACGCAAACGCTGCTGCTCCCGGTCGTTGCGTGAAGGCTATTGGGCACTACCTTATCCATGGTGAGAGGTAACGCTTGAAATCTGATATTCTCAGCACACTCCTGACACTGTGGATGCCAAAATACTGAATTACTTACCGATTTCCGAAATGGAATGTCCTATGCGTTTAGCTCCAACCTCCATTCCACCTTAAAAGTCTGTTAATTTCCGTGGTGCCCCAAGCGAAGGAAGCGATTAGCATCAGGAGAAACCCCAGTAATGACTGAGCTTTGAATCGTGGACCATTTGCAATCGAGCACGTTATTCACTTAAGAGGCTGAGATACAAGAGTAAAAAGCTTCGCAGCATTTGAGTGAAGAAATCTGCGTGTTAACATTGATGAATCGACGTAAGGTGGTGCCACTGTCAACATAATGGTTTCGAATTTGGGACAGGCCAACTGCAAACATTGTGAAACGGTTTCTTCAGTAATATCCTTCCTCAGTTTCACTCACACTCGGTCACATTGTTATGACGGATTTGGCAATGTTAGTGGCAGAGGGTGGCCAGATGCCTTTCCTGTAACCATCCCAAACTCCCAGGATGGAATAAGTGTACCCCAGCTATATGTGTCTAGTGTAAGTCATGAAAGAGTGTGAGCGTTTTTCAAATGTCTTTGAGTCGTGTAACTGAGGCGGAACGTGGGGACCAGCCCGGTATTCACCTAGCGGGATGTGGAAAACCGCCTAAAAATCACATCCAGGCTGGCAGGCTTACCGGCCCTCGTCGTTAATCCGCCAGGCTGATTCGATCTGGGATCTGGGGCCGGCGCGCCTACCTGAGTCCAAGAAGCAGCGCATTAGCGCTGTCGGTTACTCTGACAGGTTAAAATCCTAGCCATCTGTGGATATTGAGGTGGTGACAAATTATACTGAGAGGACCCAGTAACAAACTACGACTGCCCCCGCCGCTCTCCCAATCATATTTGACGATGCAGATGACATGATTTGTGGGCACCCAAAGTCATAGGCCTTCGGGGACCATAAGGATTCCTATCTCAACTCTCGAGCATGCGAGCTTTGCAGTTGCCGTGAGCGAGCGTGGAGGAGATGGAGTATTGTTTGTCATATCCGAGCATCTTTTTGTTACACTCTATATATCGAGCTAGGGATGCGAAAAACCGACCGGTTATAAACGATAACGGTATTTTAGTTCCGAATAAAGCGTATCTTTCGGCATTTGTTTGGTCTCGGTTATAACAGGTGTTCCTCTTTATTTTTACTAATAACCAGGCAAAAAAAACTCGAAATATTAATTACCCATAGGAACAGTGCTAAAATTTTTCGTTTCTGAATAAAAATTTGCTTAAGAAAGAAGCAATTTTTACATGTAAAGTTTGCCGTTCTTTTGAAATACTGCGTTATTACAGGAAATGAGAAAAGCGATCGTTGCTATTTTAACAACAATGCTGACTGAAACGAGGAACAAAGAATCGGTGCGGCATTGCTGGTAGAATAATGTCCCTATTGTAGGGTGACCATACGTCCCGAAAAACCGGGATTGTCCCGGTTTTCATCCCTTTGTTCCGGTGTCCCGAAAATTTGTTTCGGGACGCTCAAAAGTCCCGGAATTCAGTTTTTAAATACATTTCGTGAAACTTTCTCAAATTTTTGGGATTTCGCTATATTAAAGGAAATTCAACACAAGAAATTAATATATTTCAGCTTATTTGGCTAAAACCTCCATTGTCCCATACTAGTAATCACAGTATGAGTATTGATACACTCAGGCAATAATTTACTTTGAGCGATACTGCGGCCAACAAGTAGAAAGTCGTATTATTGTAACAGAGCTATGAAACCGTCCGACTGTCGCGCCACTTAATCACAAACTCATTGTCAGAACAGTGTAGTAGTTGATGTTTTGTCAGACAAACTGCAATAGTTCTTTCTCATATTAGTGGTATTATTGCTGCAGTACTGTGAAACGCAATACCGAAACGTGCCTGCAAGTTCAGTGACTGTTATTCCAAGGAATGAAATCTCATTAAGAAAGGTCGTTTTGATTACGAAGCAGAGTGTTCCGTATGTAACTGTTTTATTAGTATAAGTCATGGTGGACGTTCCGACACAGTTGATCACATCAGGTCAAAGAAACACATTAACAGATACAGTGCACCGAGGTGCAGTAAAACTCTACAAAATTATTTTGTGAAACATCAGTCAAGTGAAGAGACGAAAGTTCGAGCAGCCGAGCTTACACTAGCCTACCACACGGTAAAACGTCACCAAACTTATAGATCTAGTGATTGTACTAATAAGCTTAACAGCATGAAATCACTCAACAGAGGAAAGTCCACTGGACCTGACGGAATATCAATTCGATTCTACCCAGAGTACACGAAAGAACTTGCCCCCCTTCTAACAGCCGTCCGTGTACCGCAAGTCTCTAGAGGAACGGAATGTTCCAAATTATTGGAAAAGAGCACAGGTAGTCCCAGTCTTCAAAAAGGGTCGTCGAGCAGATGCGCAAAACTATAGACCTATATCTCTGACGTCGATCTGTTGTAGAATTTTAGAACATGTTTTTTGCTCGAGTATCATGTCGTTTTTGGAAACCCAGAATCTACTCTGTAGGAATCAACATGGATTCCGGAAACAGCGATCGTGTGAGACCCAACTCGCTTTATTTGTTCATGAGACCCAGAAATTATTAGATACAGGCTCCTAGGTAGATGCAATTTTCGTAGACTTCCGGAAGGCGTTCGATACAGTTCCGCACTGTCGCCTGATAAACAAAGTAAGAGCCTACGGAATATCATACTAGCTGTGTGACTGGATTGAAGAGTTTTTAGCAAGCAGAACACAGCATGTTGTTATCAATAGAGAGACGTCTACAGACGTTAAAGTAACCTTTGGCGTGCCACAGGGGAGTGTTATGGGACCATTGCTTTTCAAAATATATGTAAATGACCTAGTAGATAGTGTCGGAAGTTCCATGCGGCTTTTCGCGGATGATGCTGTAGTATACAGAGAAGTTGCAGCATTAGAAAATTGTAGCGAAATGCAGGAAGATCTGCAGCGGATAGGCACTTGGTGTAGGGAGTGGCAACTGACCCTTAACATAGACAAATTAATGTATTGCGAATACATAGAAAGAAGGATCCTTTATTGTATGATTATATGATAGCGGAACAAACACTGGTAGCAGTTACTTCTGTTAAATATCTGGGAGTATGCGTGCGGAACGATTTGAAATGGAATGATAATATAAAATTAATTGTTGGTAAGGCGGGTACCAGGTTGAGATTCATTGGGAGAGTCCTTAGAAAATGTAGTCCATCAACAAAGGAGGTGGCTTACAAAACACTGGTTCGATCTATACTTGAGTATTGCTCATCTGTGTGGGATCCGTACCAGATCGGGTTGATGGAGGAGATAGAGAAGATCCAAAGAAGAGCGGCGCGTTTCGTCACAGGATTATTTGGTAACCCTGATAGCGTTACGGAGATGTTTAGCAAACTCAAGTGGCAGACTCTGCAAGACAGGCGCTCTGCATCGCGGTGTAGCTTGCTCGCCAGGTTTCGAGAGGGTGCGTTTCTGCTTCCCCCTACTTATACCTCCCGTGGAGATTACGAATGTAAATTTAGAGAGATTCGAGCGCGCACGGAGGCTTTCAGACAGTCGTTCTTCCAGTGAACCATACACGACTGGAACAGAAAAGGGAGGTAATGACAGTGGCACGTAAAGTGCCCTCCGCCACACACCGTTGGGTGCCTTGCGGAGTATGAATGTAGATGTAGATGTAGATTATGTTTGATGATTCTTCCATTACAAAAAAGTTTAGTTAAGCAAGAACTAAAATGTCAGCCTTAATGAAAGGAGTTATTGCTCCCCAGAGTGTAAAGGAAAGCCTTGAATACATCAAAAAGTCTTCTTTCTCTGGAATATCCACTGATGGCTGCAGTCATAAGGCCACTAAAATATTTCCGTTTATTGTTCAGATTTTCGATATTAATCAGGGAATTCAAACCAAACTTTTGCAGGTGAGTTCCCTACCTAATGAAACATCTGACGAAATTTCAAGATTTTGTATGAATACTTTCGAAATGTGTGGCATTTTGTGGAGACAACACCAACACAAACTTTGGTGGTTTAAAAAGACAAGGCAAATGCAATGTATTTACCAAATTAAAGGCAACATTGCATGAAAACATTGAAGGCATAGGTTGCCCTGCGCATCTTTTACACAATAGCGTGCAGACATCTGCTGACAGTTCAAGCTGTGATGTTGAAACTATCGTCATGAAGGTATACTCACACTTTTACATATACACTGTTAGAACAGAGAGGCTTAAGGAGTTCTGTGATTATGTGGGAACTGAATATATGAATGTAACGTGTCACTCGAAAACTCGCTGGTTATCACTGTTTCCAGCAGTTCAAACAGTAATCCGCCTGTTTGAACCGTTAAAAGATTTTTTCCTAAATGAAGACAAAGCCGTCAAAATATTGGTTCAGTTTTTCAGCAACCCTTCAAGTGAAGCCTACTTATGGTTCATTCACAGTCAGCTTAGCACTTTGCAGCATGGGATAAAGGAAATTGAGGGAAGCACGAAAAGTGTAATAGAGGTAATTGATGTTTTCAAAAATACTCTGGAAACTGTTACTAAGAGGAGAGAACAGCAGTTCATTTCTTTTAAATGTTAAATCTGTCTTTAAAAGAGCCGAAGTATCAGAAGCACCGGAAAGGAGTTTTAGAGCAGAAGTTAACAAGTTTTATGACACTTGTGTAGAATATCTCAGCAAGTGGAGCGCCTCATATTTACCCTCATCGCCGGTGTTTGATTGGATGTTACAGAAGAGAGTGCCAAAATGGGAAAGTGTTGATGAGACAGTTTCTTATTTGAAGAGTAAAGAGATTGAAATCAATATTTCCATTCTCTTTGATCAGTTAGGCATACTAACAAATTTTGTTGAAGAAAGTCTTCACAAGTGGAATGATGAAAAAAAAAAGAAACGCCATTGGAATGTCATGAGAAGTGGGTGAGTTTTTTTTTAAAGCTGTGACTGTCTTCAGCATTACTCCGAGTTGGTAATAATTGCAAGGTATTTATTTGCAATCCCAGCCCATAATGCCAATATGGAAAGAATATTTTCGTTCATGAATATCCAGTGGACTGATGAAAGAAACAGAATGGAGGTGGACTCTCCTGAAGCAATCCTGCATATCCTGTACAACTACAAAATGGATTGTGCCGAGTTTTATCACTTTAACAAAGACATGATCAAGAAGGCTGGAGGCAGTGAAAAATACCCTTTTCTCCGAGGACAGTCAATTCCATCTACACGTTCTCAGTAATATTAAAGTTCATGTTAATATTAATTGATTAAAAGTTGAATGGCTGCAAAATTTTGTAAAATCGAAATACATTTCTTTATTACTGTATAAGTTTATTAAATGTCATTAATTTTACAGATAATCTAGATTATATCAATCTTTTGTATCCTATTACTAGTTATAATAATCGGGTTAACAAAATGTGTCAACAAAACATTAATATTTAAAATTAAGAAACCTGGGTACTTGTGGAATGAGGTGTCCATTGGCACCCGGGTGAATGTGACCCGGTTTTCACGGAAAATAATTTGGTCACCCTACCCTATTGCCGTGTGTCTTGGCACGAGGTACACTTGTGCGTGCTGTGTGCAATACTTGCTCCCACCTGATCTACTCAGTAATTTCTCGCTGTCGCCGCCTGACATCCATCGTATTGGAGAATGGCACCAGCCCTGGGCTGGAAATATTTTTACGAAGTGACGTAACAATGAAGTACAATACTGCATTTTCTTTAAAGATTAAAGATTTGTCTGCCATTTCTATGAAATAATAAAAGAGGGAGGAGATTGTGGGACCAGCAGTAAATTAAAATCTTAACAACTATTCCATCACAATGCACAATAAGAATAGAAAGTAGATGATCTGCTACGTAGGTCTACATTATATGCCTCTATCTACTTGTAGCCTATGAAAGCGGACAAATTAACACTAAAAACAGACTTCTTTGATCTCAGTTTTTATCCTTTAGCAACGACTATTCCTAATTCCCAAATACTGATATGATCCCTGATTACAACATGATTTTTTAGCATAATCTGAAAAAAATTAAAATTAAAACGAGAAGACTTGTGATTTTTATGTTGTATTCAACCACTTATCACTATTCGAGAATAGCAGCGAAAAGTGGATGGACGAAGTTTTCTTTAATTTGCCTGTTTAATATAATATTTTGATTCTACGTTTCTTGAAAATGTGAGAGTCAAAATTTTTCTATCCTTGTTTATTACAGGAAATACCAGAAAAAACTGAAAATCGTTTATTTCGCAAACCGGTCGTTCTGAGTGGCTTTAACAGTCAGGTTAAACTGACCTAAAAAAAAAACGATATAACCGAAAAGCGGTTGTTTCAGCGATAACGCCATCCGTGAGTAAAACATTCGAGCTCGGAAGAAGATGTGGTTCTCTACTATTATTACACATGAATAAGAAAACGAAGAAAATTCTGGATTCATTCATACATCCAAAGAAGTCTTCCGCCATAAAACATCGTTACTTTAATTTTGAAAACCCAGTCATCTGGAGATTTATATTCACCGAAATGTGGTGTAATTTGTACTCGTTAAATCATTTGAATATGAGCACCATTGTATTTATACGTGTCTGAAAAATAGCTCTACTATGGGACTTGACTCCTGAGGTCATCAGTCCCCTAGACTTAGAACTACTTAAACCTGACTAACCTAAGGACATCGCTCACATCCATGCCCGAGGCAGGATTCGAACCTACGACCGTAGCAGCAGCGCGTTTCCGGACTGCAGTGCCTAGAACGGCTCGTCCACAGCGGCCGGACACGTGTATGAGATTTGTGGATTTTCACCTTTCGTTTCCACTTGACAATGTAATTTTACAGAATGAAGAAGGCTGCCAGTCACACGTAAGAATGCTGTCGGTATCATTTACAGTGGTGATTTCCCTAAATCGTTTCAGGCAAATGCCGGGATGGTTCCTTTGAAAGGGCACGGCCGATTTCCTTCCCAATCCTTCCCTAACCCGAGCTTGTGCTCCGTCTCTAATGACCTCGTTGTCGACGGGACGTTAAACACTAACCACCACCACCATCACCACCATTTACAGTGGTACCGGTAACTTGATCTTAAACAGTAGCTGTACAGTACACTACATGTATATGAAATTCTTTTCAGACTTCATACCCCACTTTCCCTGACAAATCTCTTCCGCAGTACGCTGGGAGCTTTTTGTTGCATAAAATGGGATGTTTGCCCACCTCTCGTGCGGAGTTAATGTTCACAAGCTGCTCGTTCATCTTCAAAGTAAACAAATAGAGAGTTGTGTCAGAAGACACGATGCAACTCAATCGCTTGACAACGCGGGCGCCGAGTCGCCGGCAACTTGTTGGCTACGCGTTGCAAGCGGTGTTCTGGTGAGTCACTGCGGAGCCCTATTGAACTAAAGAGGATGTGATTCACTGCCGACCCCTTAGCAACGCACATCGGCAACGAGTTGCTTTTGAGTCACTCCATGTGCGAAGGGCCTAAAAGTGCCAAATTGCTGCTCTCTGACAATGTTCTAACAGGGGTGATCTTTCCACAGCTTTCTTTAATCCCTTAAAAGATGCTCGCTCTGCAAATCGAATCTAGACCCACCGCTTACGAAACAGAATGGTTCTACTAAACTAATTAGTGAAGTATACAGTGTATGTAGTTGGATGTAGATGATAGACGGGCCTCTAGCGAGATCTCGGCAACTAATGTAGGTATTAAAAGGTATCTCGCTGACAGTGTAAATTGCTCATGTCAGATACCAGAAGGTAGAAGGTGGAACATGTTCACCAGATGAGTTATCTCTGACTGCTCCTGCGTGCTCTATCGCCGCTGACTAATGGGCTACCGATGGCACGCGACTTCCGTGTTCTCCGTTCTGTCGGTGACGCAACCTTTCTTCCAGTCGAGCGAACGTCCGCAACGTCACCGCCTGCGCTCTTTTTCTCCGCGTTTCCGTCGCCGCTGCAGCGGTCTTGCCCCACCAGCTCTTTGTTTCCGTGACGGGTGCGCCTGCACCGGGCTCGGTGCTCGTGCACTCGAGAGTTCCACCTGCTGGGAGAGCTGTGGCGAGGGCGCAGTGCGGCCGCACCGAGTTGCGTCTGTTGCTTCTAGTCACCTAGCGAACTTTGAACGGCCATTGTCATTCTGCGGTCAGGGGAAAATACTTCAGGCGCACAATACGGAGAAGCAAAGTCGAATCTTTTATTCTACTGATGATCGACCGGTACTCTTCTGAGCCATCAGGCCGAGAAGGAATCAATATGTAGCCGCGCGGGATTAGCCGAGCGGTCTCAGGCGCTGCAGTCATGGAGTGTGCGGCTGGTCCCGGCGGAGGTTCGAGTCCTCCTTCGGGCATGGGTGTGTGTGTTTGTCCTTAAGGATAATTTAGGTTAAGTAGTGTGTAAGCTTAGGGACTGATGACCTTAGCAGTTAAGTCCCATAAGATTTCACAGACATTTGAACTTTTTTTTTTAATCAGTATGTGGGGATTTACATATCCAGGGTAAGTACATTCGGCCCTGAAAGGACCAGCCAGTAGAGATGGTAATTCGCGCCTCCTAGAGCCCTCTCTGTCTCTGCACCGCGTAATCCAGAAACCCGCAGTTTTAATTAAATGGTTCAAATGGCTCTGAGCACTATGGGACTCAACATCTCAGGGCATCAGTCTCCTAGAACGTAGAACTACTTAAACCTAACTAACCTAAGGACATCACACACATCCATGCCCGAGGCAGGATTCGAACCTGCGACCGTAGCAGTCGCGCGGTTCCAGACTGACGCGCCTAGAACCGCTCGGCCACCGCGGCCGGCGCAGTTTTAATACTTGAGAGTTTATTTGCCTAATGTGTCTATGACACAAAATTAGGAACATTATTTGTGAATGAGGCGAAACTGGGAAATGTGAACAATAACCAAAGTGATTTTGCAAGACAGCTTGGAAGCCAAATTTTCGGCAGCTGGTAAAAAAAAAAAAAAAAAAAGAAAAAAAAATTCACTAAACATGCTTCATCAGCAACAGCTATTTAAGATGCACTCCTCCAGATTTCTCTGTGGATTTTAGTCATCAGTCATACAAATCTATGATGCTTCTCTCTGTAGTTGCTCCTGTATGCTTTTTCTTCAGATTTAGTACAATTTTCGCATGGTAACAATCAAGACAACAGAAAAAATGTCTGAAATTAATTTCTCATTTGTATACTGATTAGAATAAAGGGACAGACTTCTTAAAAGCGTGTATCAACTTTCGATGAATTTATACTGGCGATAAACAGTGCGGATGAAAGAAATTTATTTGTAGTTTTTGGGTGTATGCAATTGAATGAAACGTCCATAGCAAAACTTCTGTAAGGAGCCTCGTAAACAAGACTATTCTGCACATTAAGTTCACTCTATATACAATGATTTATAAGTACCTTTCGGCCTGCCGCTTTGACCGAGCGGTCCTAGGCGCTTTAGTCTGAAATCGCGCGACTGCTACGGTCGCAGGTTCAAATCCTGCCTCGGGCATGGATGTGTGTGATGTCCTTAGGTTAGTTAGGTTTAAGTAGTTCTAAGTTCTAGGGGACTAATGACCTCAGATGTTTTAAGTCCCATAGTGCTCAGAGCCAACTGAGCCGAAAGTACCTCTGGGGGTTTCAGAAGACGGCTGTGTGAAAACTATAACACAGAGAGAAAAACGACAAATGTCAATGAATAGAGCATCTCTTCAAGTTTCGTTTCGTAAAACAGGCCGTGGCATAGTTTCACTAGACTAGAAGTGCGTCGGCTTGACACGTAGAAAAAGTGTCCACTTGGTTACTCCATATTGAATTAGTTCACACCTCATGTAGGCAACCAAATGAACACATTTTCAAAGAGGATTGCTGTCACGCTTTTCCAAGCAATTCGAGTCAGCCACTTCAATGAATTTCACTCGTGTACTGCCGTTTCCCACGCCATAAACTGAGTCCATTTTGAGCACCTGGAATCTGAATTAAAATTTTGGCGTCATGCTGTATCCACTGTCCTCTGTCGTACTTCCCGCACAGTGATCTTCTGAGATGTCGCAGCTACTTACGGGTAAATCAGTGCTATCGACATAACGAAACACAAATTTCATTGACATTAACGTCCTGTATGTGCCATGAACAGAAATTTCTTACTAGCCCCAAAATTCGTATTTGGATGACTGATATTTCAAATTCCTCTCCAGTCATCCTTACGTCAGTCCACAGATTGTGAGGGTGTAGTAGTGGGGAGAATGGCAGTATGGAGGATTAGGGGTAGGGGGGGGGGGGGTTTGGAGAGATAATATTCACTGAACAAGGATTTACAATGATCATCATCTCATCTGCAATTTTGTGTTGGTGTCACACATAAAGACTGCTGTGATGACAAGTCGTTCTTGTTGAGGAAGTAGTTTGAGGAAGGCATATACAGGACGTTAATGTCAATGAAATTTGTGTTTCGTTATGTCGATAGCACTGATTTACCCGTAAGTAGCTGCGACATCTCAGATGACTGTGCGGGAAATACGACAGAGGACACTGGACAGAGCATGACGCCAAATTTTTAATTCAGATCCCAGGTGCTCAAAATGGACTCAGTTTATGGCGTGGGAAACGGCAGTACACGAGTGAAATTCATTGAAGTGGCTGAATCGAAATGCATGGAAAAGCGTGACAGAGGGAAGACCAGTGACGGCACACGGTCCAGTCCATTTTAATAAGTTGTGTGCCGTCGAGTTAAACCCCCCGTTCCATAATATATTCCCGTCAACATTATGAGACACTATGGCGAGATTTAGCTTTTAAACTACTCCCGCATGCTGCCATCTCTCCTCCCCTTGCTAGGCTGCGAAACAGTAACAAAGCATTTGTAGAGCAGGTAAAACACGTTAACACAGCTGGTTATTTTAGTGTCTGAGAGTCTAGTTGGTATCGAAGAGCGTTAAGCCAAGCCATACAAATGTTCAGAAAGAGACATACCTCAAACCTGCTGTCTGGTAATGAATCTTCCCAGCATTCCGTTAAGTCTATCACGAAGAAGACCAGACACTTCGAATCACGACGAACATTCAGTAAATATGACTTTCAGAGTAGTTTGAACAATAAGAGGAAAAACTGTTCGTCCTCCACGATTTACATGCTTAAAACTAACGATCTGCTGCTTTATTGCCATAGGTTGCATTCGTAATGTGGAGATGACAACATTCGTTGACGGGTTTTTTTCCTCGTTGTGACAGAGCGCGGTGAATCAGCAGTTAAGATACTCAGTCGCATTCGTGAAGAGCAGCGTTCAAGCTTTCGTCTGGACATCCAGACTGTTGTTCCGTGGTTTCCATAGAATCCATAAGATGAATGCCTTGAAGGGTCCTTCGGAAAAGTCACGTTTGACTTATTTCTCCCTTCTTGTCTAGTCGGAGATCCAGGTCCTCTGCTAATGTTACGTCGTGGACGGGGCGTGAAACCCTACTCTTCCTTGTTGTGGTCGTTCTTCGAGAGAAACGACAACGTCGGTTGAAGGGCAGGTACTCCCGTCTGGGAAGCTAAAAATCCATTTGAAACTTCCTGGCAGATTCAAACTCTGTGCCGGACCGAGACTCGAACTCGGGACCTTTGCCTTTCATGGGCAAGTACTCTACCATCTGAGCTACCCAACCACGACCCACGCCCCCTCCTCAATCTTACTTCCGCCAGTGCCTCGTCTCCTACCTTCCTGCGAAACTTGCAGGACTAGCACTCCTGAAAGAAAGGATACTGCGGAGACATGGCTTAGCCGCAGCCTGGGGAATGTTTCCAGAATGAGATTTTCACTCTGCAGGAGTGTGCGCTGATATGAAAATTACTGGCAGATTAAAACTGTGTGCCGGACCGAGACTCGAGCTCGGGGCCTTAGCCTTTCGCGGGCAAGTGCTCTACCATCTGAGCTACCCAAGCACGACACCCCCCCTCCCCCCAACCCCCCCCCCCCCCGTCCTCACAGCAGGAGAGCTTCTGTAAAGTTTGGAAGGTAGGAGACGTGGTACTGGCGGAAGTAAGGCTGTGAGGACGGGGCGTGAGTCGTGCTTGGGTAGCTCAGATGACAGAGCACTTTCTCGTGAAAAGCAAAGGTCCCAAGTTCGAGTCTCGGTCCGGCACACAGTTTTAATCTGCCAGGAAGTTTCATATCAGCGCACACTCCGTTGCAGAGGGGAAATCTCATTCCAAAAATCCATTTGTCTGGCACTGGTTTGTTGAGTTCTTCTGTCACAGTGTGTGTGTGTGTGTGTGTGTGTGTGTGTGTGTGTGTGTGTGTTTGTGTGTTTGTTGAGTTCTTCTGTCACAGTGTGTGTGTGTGTGTGTGTTTGTGTGTGTGTGTGTGTGTGTGTGTGTGTGTGTGTTTGTGTTTTTGCTCTACATTTACATCTACATACGTATTCCACAAGCCACCGTCCGTAAGGTGCGTGGCGGAGGGCACCACGTACCATTCCCAACCACTCGAGCCGTGCTCAAGAGTGGTTCAAATGGCTCTGAGCACTGTGGGACTTAATTGCTGAGATCATCAGTCCCCTAGAACTTAGAACTACTTAACCCTAACTAACCTAAGGACATCACACTCATCCACGCCCGAGGCAGGATTCGAGCTTGCGACTGTAGCGCCTAGAACCGCTCGGCCACTCCGGCCGGCCTCAATAGTGGGTCACATCTGCGTTATATGCGCCATCTCCTTTATAGATGAGCTTCACCTTCCCAAAATTTTCCCAGTAGAACTAAATCGAGCATTCGCCTTCCCTACTACCAACCTGACGCGCTCATTTCATTTCATATCGCTTAGCAACGTTACGCCTCGATATTTAATCGATGTGAGTGCGACAAGCAGCACACAACTACAGCTGCATTCGAACGTTACAGGACCTTTTTCCTACTTCCATTTATCTACATTTAGAAGAAGCTGCCATTCATCACACCAACTATAATTCTGTTCTAGTCACCTTCTACAATTACTCAACGACGACTGTACACCACTGCGTCATCAGCAAAAAGACGTAAATTGATGTTCACGCTGTCCGTCAGATCATTTATGCATAAACAGGATAAGTGCAGTCCTATCGCACTTCGCTGGGACACTCCTGATGATACCCTTGTCTGTGACGAACATTCGCCGTCGAGGACAACGTACTGGGTTCTATTACTTAAAAAGTCCTCGAGACACTCACATGCCTGGGAACATAAAGCGTATATGCGGGCCTTCGTCAACAGCCTGCAGTGACGCACAGCATCAAACGCTTTCCGGGAATTTAGGAATATGGAATCAGCCTTTTGCTCTCCATCCATAGATTGCAGGATATCGTAAGAGAAAACTGCAAGCTGATTTTCGCAGGAGGGGTGTGGGTGTTTAGTGCAGATAAGTGTGGTGAATGCATCTAGAGTGTAATGTTGTTGATGAACAGGGAAGATGTAACTTGGAACGTAACACGGTAGCTCATAGCCCACTCACCTGTAATACCACTGAGAGGAACAACAAGCTCGGCGTCATCATCAGGTGGTTAGTTCTGCACCAAGATGCCACATGCGCTTATTCCCTAAGACTCCGCAGAGAAGTCGCATTATAGCCACTGGCGTATCATCTGGGCATTAACAACTATTTGGGATCAGATTAGCAAAGATCAACGGCGTGAGGACACGAAAGGTAATGGAATCCACTGCATTAAAGATTAAGTACGTATCCGCAGGAAATGTGACCTGTAGTGAAAAAGTGTTACGATTCTCGAAAAAATTCCGGATTGGCTTCCCACACGGATCTCTGGGAGAGAACTACCAAGGGAAATGTGACCACGAAAAAGAGACTGAAAAATCAACAAAAAGGAAACGAGTGAGCGAGAAATATGAGAGGTATATATGTGGCAGTAAAACTAGAAAATCTGAAAATGGACATGGAAAGGCACAAACCAGATATCCTGGTGGTCAGTGAAGTGAAATGAAAATCTTTCTGAATAAAATTCAATTTTCAGGTGCAAATATATTTTTACTTTGCGTATACAGGGTGATCGGAAATTTCTGTTACAAACTTGTAGGACATGTGGAGGGGAATGAGTAGAAACTGTTTTGAACTGGAACCCAAGTTCAGAAAAGTACCGTTTCAGTGCTGCAACCATTGGAAAACGTGTTTGGTAACATAACCACTTTTACAAGTAATCGATTAGGCGTGACATAATACATCACTTGTTTTACATTACCACTAATGAACAGTCAAAGAAATTGTACTCCTTGACGAGTTCTCTTCAACGTGATGCAGTACAGCCATTTCCAGTTCGGGTTACGGTGCGTCTCCTTGGAACACAATGGTCAAGCCTGCTGACGGTGAAGATAGCCTTTCCCGAAACCGTTGCGTAATTGTGGAGAAAGGGATGTGCGATGGAGTCGGACGTTGTGAACAACGGTCTTGATAAAGATAGGAGGAGCTCTTCTATTACCGAGAGCCTCGCCATTCAGAAGGATCATATCGGTGTATTCTGCAAATGTGTTCTCAGTCACGTAGCTCGTAACACTCACAGAAACGTGAATGAGGTTCGAACCAATTCATAGATAGGAAAGACGTCAAATGACATAAGCCGATCCGACGTAATCATCCCTAATCATGACTACTCTGTTGCGTACATATCTAGCAAATAAGTTTTCCAACGGATGTAGCATGGAAACGGTACGTTTCCCGGACGTGGGTTTCTATTCAAAATATTACGTACTTAATTGCCTCTACAAGTCCTAGAAGTTTGTAACGGGAAATTTCGAACAACCTGCGTTGCAACTGACGACTGAATTTTACTCTGAAATATATACTGCAGTTGCTGAAAATTACAGCTACGAGTAAAATAATGAAATGAAAATTTTGTAGAATGATATTAACTCCAGCAGAAAATGCTATAACGGGAATAGGATACATTACAAACGGGAGGGTATGGCGAGGAGTAAGTCGCTGAGAACTTTTCAGTGACAGGATTGTTCTCATCAGAATTGTCAAAACAAAACAAAAAAAAAAAAAGAAAGAAAGAGAGAGAGAGAGAGAGAGAGAGAGAGAGAGAAACAAGCAGTATCGAGTTTCCGTCGCCAGAAGGTGAATCGGGAAGTTTTGCTAGGGCCAGTCTCACATCACTTTTAGGACACAGTAAGATCATTTGCAGTAAAGCATCGCATTACAGATTATCAGCACCAAAAGTCTCATTCAGATTTCATTTCTTTGCCCGACATTCTTACTCTTGCAGTGCAGCGTTACATGTTCGCGTGTGTGCTATTTAATGTTCGTAATTTTAGATGGTCAGATTTGCCACGTAAATTTGTAGGGCTGTTTAATAGATAGAAGGATTTTGGGCATTAATTTTTCCAAAGTTTGGTTTGTAATTTAATGCGGAATTTTAATTCTGTTTGTTCTGTGTGATAGTATTAGAAGACATGTACTGTATTGCACAATACACAATACCACAGGATAGCTTCTTAGCTTCTTTAGTATACAGTTTTATGTTTCCTAATATTTTCGGAAAAGTTAACTGGAATACAATTACACAATTTCAGATGGATTTTGAGACTCTTTTCGTCAGATGGCGTTTACGTAAACACACCACTTGCATTGTTGACATACTGTTCAGATTACAATACACACACACACACACACACACACACACACACACACACACACACAAATGTTCAGAATAGGTTTACAAGTGAAAAGATATCGATGATAAAACTCGCTCATTAAATTGCTATTATAATTTAAAGTGTGGCAGAATTGCAGGACCTGTTGCACAGAAAGAACAGTCTGATGAGCACAGAATATGGACTGATGAAAATAATTCCAAATAACAGAAACGTTAGTTGTACTTGCTACTCTGAAAAGAAGAGGTTGACACAGGAGAGGACGTTATCAGTTATGGAAAGCAACATAAAGCCAGTCAGAGGTCTAATGGTGGACTACATTGGCAGGTCTTCTATAAGGTATGATCAAAATGTTTCCATCTGAGGGGACTGCTGCAACATATATGCAATGTAGTGCGACGCCGATGCTGGTATATAAGAACTGATTTGTAGACAAAGGGATTAATACAGCTTTTGTGTCTCTCCAACGTGCGTGTGGTAACTGCTGAAAGTGAACCATGGCGACATTATTACCAAATGCGTCCAAACAGGACACGCGTGCTGTTATTCTTTTCTAGGCATCGACAGGAGAATGAACGATGTGTATGGGGCAGCATATATGTAGAAAAGCACTCTTGTGGAATGGTGCACCAAGTTCTGCACTGGTCGCGATTTGACGCAAGACATCGGTTGATCTGGGACACCAGCAGAAGTATTAGTGGTAAGTTCCTACGGGACCAGACTGCTGAGGTCATCGGTCCATAGGCCTACACACTAATTAATCTAAATTAAATTAACTTACGCTAAGGACATCACAAGCAACAATGCCTGAGAGAGGACTCGAACCTCCGACGGGGGCAGCCGCGCGAACCGTGGCAAGACGCCTTGGTCCGCGCGGCTACCCCGCGCGGCGCCATCTGAAATTGCGCCATCTCACGGGGGAGACACTCGAGCACCTGCTCAGTAATCTTGATCTTTCCCCATGCGATTATCACGCCTTCGATCCCTCAAAATAGGTCTTGTATGAGGGGCGTTTGAAAAGTCAGTGCAAAGTCCGAGAGACGGCACCACCAGCGCGTATCGAGGTCATGTTTAGTTAGTAACATCTTTGGAAAGAACGCACACCAAGTTTCAGCCTTATTGGTCTATTTCTTTGTGTTTGGCATTCGTGTGAATCAAGGAAGTCGAGTGAATGTCAAAAAATGGACGAAAAAGAATATCGTGTAGAGATTAAACATTACTTTATGAAAGGCAAAACGCCTCAGGAGACTAAAGAGAAGCTTGATAAACTTTACAGTGACTCTGCAACTTCGATTAGAATAGCTTATAAGTGTTTTCAAAATTTTCGGAGTGGCCATATGGGCACAAGTGATGCTGAACGTTCTGGACGCCCTGTGGAGGTTACGACTACAGAAATCATTGATAAAATCCATGATATGGTTGTGGATGACAGAAGAGTCAAGGTGCGTGAGATTGCTGGTGCTGTGGCCATCTCCAATGAACGGGTAGATAATATTTTGCCTAAACATTTGGACATGAGAAAGATATCCGCAAGATGGGTTCTGCGATTGCTCACGTTTGACCAAAAAGGGAGTCGTGTGAAGTGTTGCAAAGCTTGTTTGCAGCTGTTCAGTGAGAGTCCGCAGGACTTTACGCATCGTTTCGTCACTGTGGATGAAACATGGATACATTACTATACTCCTGAGACCAAACAACAATCTAAACAATGGGTTACCAAGGGAGAATCTGCACCAAAGTAGGCGAAGACCATTCCTTCGGCAGGAAAGGTTATGGCGACTGTCTTTTGGGATTCGCGAGGGATAATCCACATCGACTATCTGAAAAGGGTAAAACTATTACAAGTGAATATTATTCATCGTTATTGGACCGTTTGAAAACCGAGATGCAAGAAAAACGCCGGCGATTGGACCGCAAAGAAGTCCTTTTCCATCACGACAATGCACTAGCACACACATCAGCAGTTGTGGCCGCAAAATTAATGGAAACAGGATTCCAACTCGTTTCTAAATGGTTCAAATGGCTCTGAGCACTATGGGACTTCACATCTGTGGTCATCAGTCCCCTAGAACTTAGAACTTCTTAAACCTAACTAACCTAAGGACATTACACACATCCATGCCCGAGGCAGGATTCGAACCTGCGACCATAGCAGTCGCGCGGTTCCGGACTGAGCGCCTAGAACAGCTAGACCACCGCTGCCGGCCCAACTCGTTTCACATCCCCCCTATTCTCTAGACTTGGCTCCCTCGGACTACTATTTGTTCCCCAATTTGAAGAAATGGCTGGCGGGGCAAAGATTTTATTCAGACGAGGAAGTGATTGCAGCAACTAATAACTATTTTGCAGACTTGGACAGTTCCTATTATTCGGAAGTGATCAACAAATTAGAACACCGTTGGACGAAGTCTATAAGTCTAAAAGGAGACTATGTCGTAAAACAAAAAACGTTTACCCCAAACACGTAAGTAGTTTTTACATTTGCACGGACTTTTCCAAGGTCCATCGTAGTCTACATCTACATCTACATGACTACTCTGCAATTCACATTTAAGTGCTTGGCAGAGGGTTCATCGAACCACAATCATACTATCTCTCTACTATTCCACTCCCGAACAGCGAGCGGGAAAAACGAACACCTAAACCTTTCTGTTCGAGCTCTGATTTCTCTTATTTTATTTTGATGATCATTCCTACCTATGAAGGTTGGGCTCAACAAAATATTTTCGCATTCGGAAGAGAAAGTTGGTGACTGAAATTTCGTAAAAAGCTCTCGCCGCGACGAAAAACGTCTATGCTGTAATGACTTCCATCCCAACTCGTGTATCATATCTGCCACACTCTCTCCCCTATAACGCGATAATACAAAACGAGCTGCCCTTCTTTGCACCCTCTCGATGTCCTCCGTCAATCCCACCTGGTAAGGATCCCACACCGCGCAGCAATATTCTAACAGAGGACGAACGAGTGTAGTGTAAGCTGTCTCTTTAGTGGACGACGATTCCTGTCAGATGAGGATGTGCAGCAGTCAGTTATTGACTCCTTTACACAGCAGGACACGGTTTTTTTTTTTTTTTTTTTACCAAATGAGTGTCTTCAACCGGGTGCATTAGTGGGAGGGTTGCCTCATGCTCAGGGCGATTTTGTCAGAGTGGCATTCCGATTCTGCACTGTACGGCCTTCGAGTGGAAACTTTTTTATCACCCCTTACACATCAAAAGAATCCGTGACTACTAAGAACTAAAGAGCCTCTCAACGTCACTAGAATACACTGTTCACAGAACTTACAGAGATGGCATGCATACTGCGCACAAAATGACGTGGCCGCTAGATACGCAGTCAGCCGGTAAAGCGTGTGGGGAGCGGCAATGGTGGGGGTCGCTCAGGGCGCTGTAGGGAAAATGTTCTGAACTGAAGCCTACGCTCATACTTTTTGACAAAATTAAGTGGGACCCCTTCACGCCTACACTTGCATGGTGACCATTCAGAAAGATCTACTTTCACCTCTACTTTCGTTAGTATCTAAAAAAAAATTCCGCCGAAAATGCAGCTATTTGTTTTCGCCTCGCGCGTTAACCATTTGTAACTTTCAGAAAAGCGTCAAGAGTGGAGAATTTTGAGTAAAACCTACAGATTTCTCTGGTTGTCATGTCAAAATTTTCTTCTTTTGCCAGAACACAGTGGAGTTTACACTGCCTCATCTCACTAACATGTTGTGCAGACACATTTGGGAGAGAATTCTGAAACAGTGGTTTATTAAGTTTTTTAAATGAGGAACTGAGGAAAAGTAAAGTCAGTAGTTTATGAAAAAGCACATCCTCTGTACAAAAAAAAAAAAACTGTAATGCCTTCACATACGTTGTTCCAAAACCCATAGCATTTCTCATTTCACCAGCTATCGATGGCCCTTAAAAATTACATTCTTTCATCGAAGAAGCCTTTAGTTACGGAATAACACTGTAGATAATTAAGTTTTGCATAATAACGATACGGAAAAATACTCTCCTCTTTGTATGCTATCATTTGCCAAAATCTCATTCCCATACCTCAAACCGTTTAAAAAATGTGAAAATGTTGTGGATAGTGGCTTTATTGCTGGCCGTGCGCGATCGCAAATGAGTATCTGATCAATTTTCTCGAGATTGGTGACAGACAGATACCTCTACCCAAGCCTAAAGAAAAATTCAATACGTTAGCTTACTTTCATAGGCAACAACACATTCTGTAACAAGCACTACTCACAAAATTATAGCGAGCCATATTTCTCATTGCATTTTCCGAATTTCGTGCAGCGTTTTACTTTCACGTAAATATCACGAAATGATGGGCAGATCATCATTAACCTGACATATAAAACTACCAGCAAAGCAAAAATGAAATTTGTTGCCGAATTATTTATGTGACATCGTTTGACACAGATTGCAGGGTGAGGGTCTCAATTCTGTCATCACTGACCGGCCGAAAGGTGGAAAATACTTACCGGTCTTCCGCACAAACGAATGAACTCGTCCAGCGCTTTGGAGGAAAACGTGTCACTGCGCATCGGCCAAAGTATCCTGCGCGAACTATACAAAGGTTCTTATAGATGAATCCTGATACATAAAACTAACAGACACCGTCACTGCCGGCCGCTGTGACCGACCTGTTCTAGGCGCTTCAGTCCGGAACCACGCTGCTGCTACAGTCGCAGGTTCGAATCCTGCCTCGTGCTTGGATGTGTGAGATGTCTTTACGTTAGTTAGGTTTAAGTAGTTCTAAGTTCTAGGGGACTGATGACCTCAGAAGTTAAGTCACATAGTGTTCAGAGCCATTTGAACTATTTGACACCGTCACTAGTAACACAAGAAGGCTAGAACCCGCAAGTGGTGTTGTCTTCTCTTTGAATAAATTGAAGATTTCCGTATTTCTTTCATGGCGCTGACTACTAAAACCATTGTGCTATTTGTATGTGTTTGTTGTGTCTTCTTGGTCCGTTTTTGATTTAGTTGTGCTGTCTTCTTCCAATACCTACACAAAGTTTCTATGTCTGGCACTGTGCTGCGTAAAGATGTTACATTTATGATCTGGTACCCCATTAACAACTATGAATTGCAGCCTTTAAAACTCGGCTTCACATAATGTCGTGTGGATGTTACCTAATATAAGCCAATCTCTGTGATTATAAATCCGTATGCGTGAAACTGAATCGCGTCCAGTGCGGAAGGATCTAGGTTAGTGCTGAGTATGAAACGCGTGTATATTGTTAGCATGATTTTGTGTGTGTGTGTGTGTGTGTGTGTGTGTGTGTGTGTGTGTGTGTGTGTGCTTGGTGCTTCGGTGTGATGAAATACGAAGTAAAAGGGCCAGATCAAGGATTCGGGATGCGACACAACAAGAAAGAAAGTGAAGGTGAACTGACTAATTGATGTGGTAGTTTGGCAATGGCGAACTGTTCGGATGTGACATTGGTAGCTCATATTGGAGGAAACTAGCCCATTACATGAAGTGTCAATCGGCATTTAGAAGGTCGTAGGATCGAATGTCGCAAAATACTGCGAATTTCTTTTACTTCTAAATCTAATAAAGAGACTTTCATTATCATTTTTATCAATTAATTCCTTGAAATGTATTTTTCTTTTGCTTTCTAATTCTTAGGCGTATCATTTTCATTATCATATTGACTTTTTCATTTGCTCTTATTTTTCTTTCTACCGTTCTTCTTTCGTTTGCGTTCTGCCTGTATCGTCTATAATGTAAACTAAGAGTCAACCTGGACTGCTCATTAGCTGATAAAGCTGTAGTTTGTGTAGCCAGTGTGAGAATAATTTCTGATAATCATTCAATGACAGTGAGAAATTAGTTTGTTTTTAACGCTGAAACTGAAGTCTTTCTATCTCGAGTTTGCTCGTAGAGGTTAGCTTTTATCGCCGTGAACAAAGCGATCGTGATTTTAGTTCTGCCGCTGACTGTTGACCGCCGTCTTCTCGGACACATTGCGCATCACGAGGTTGTGGTTGCGTTAGGACTTGACTTTAAATTCAGAGATACAAAGCGCATCGTCTACCGCAGTTCCTCGACCACATAAAAACTGCCGTCGACAGAGCATTTCGCGTTTCCATCATACTTCGCGGCGGCGGCTTCCAATATTGCTACTCGTTACACATTAACAGCATTTGTGAAGTGACCCATCGTGTTAGCGTGTCACCTATAACTGATCGGTAGCTGGTAGCCAATGCGGAAACACTGCAGCGGCAAGTGCAAACGTCATCTAACAAGTAATTTTAATCGGGCTATACACGACAGGTTGATGCGCTACGACACTACACTGCGTAAACATGTCACATTTATGACTCGGATACCTCAGTAACAACGATGATTTGCAGCCTTCAAAAATTTGGCTTCACATAACGTCGTGCGAAACTTACCTAATGTAAGCCGTTCTCTGTGATTATAATAAATGTAAGCATCGCGCTGAAACACGTCTAGTGTGGAAGGATCCAGTAGTGTTTAGTTAGCGCTCTGTATGAAGCGTGTGTATGTCTTTCGCGCTGTTTTGTGTGTGTGTGTGTGTGTGTGTGTGTGTGTGTGTTGTTTTTGGTGTGGTTATCATGTGTAATGAAATACGAAATAAAATGGCCAGATCACAGATTCCCGATCCAAACACAACAGGAAAGAAATCTGGACATACTGAACTGACCAGTTGTGGCAATTTGGCAACGGGGAACGGTTTGGGCGTGACGTTGAGTACTCTGACTAGAAGAAACTAACTCCAGGGCGTGAAGTATCATCTATCAAGTAATTTTAAATGGACTACAGTAAGACGATTAGCACTTCTGTGAATTGCCATTTGTCGACTGTCATACAATTTACTTAATATTATACTTGAATCCAACCATGACTTCGAGTTCTCCAGGAAGGTTTCGCATAAATTATGCAAATTAACTGTACGCGATTTCATCGTGATGCAGAAGTGAGGTGGGCTGTCCACAGCGCCGGTGTGACCAAGTTCACTACGTGTTCTAACATCTGGACACTGTCGAACTGAGAAATTTTGCCAATCTTCTATAACCAGTATGACCAACGTAAGTTCCACTAAAACAAGTCAGTTTGTGGCATTGCGGATATTTGGAGCCAGGTGTCACAAGGCATATATTTGCAGGGGGTGAGAATGGCCTCGCAGGGGGTGAGAATGGCCTTTCTGTCACGAACGGGTCTCCCCCGAATTCACTGGCCCCTCCTATCTAGGGGGACCGGGGGAGGAGTAAGAGAAAAAGCAGTGTGATTTGCTCGTGAACCAGCATTCAGTTGTTTTCAGGTGAAAGTCCGAACTGTTCTTTTCCTCCGCGATGTAGCACTGGTGCTTACATCTGTACTCCACAACTGTCAAACTGTGTGTGGTATGGCTGAGGGTCTCAGAGCTGTGCTAATCGATATTCCATCTTCATCCACGATTTAACTGGGTTGAATGTTTTCCTGGTACGGGGGATCTTTCGAAGCGCAAATATGAAAATGTGAGCTAGCACTTTAAACTAATACAAAAGTATTCCACTTTCATCATCGGCCGTGATTCTCATTAGCGTGTTGAAATACCGTAATTGTTATTTTGTTTTCTATCCGAGAATATCGCAGATTTAGTGGATCACAAACAACCACTGTAACTGCAAAAGGCTAATCTTACCGTTGTGTTGCAGTACGCAGTCAAAAAGTGCACAATAGTGGTGCCATTATAAGTGATTCACGTAACAAGTGCTTGACATTTGCTTCTAAAACTGGACCAAATGCTAAAAGAAATATAGGGTAGGCAAAATAAAACTGGCTCGGAATATATTTACAAGATTGACACGGAACTGACCCTTTTTCATGAACAGGAGAACTTCCCATTTCAGAATATGCTGGAAACCACAACTTGCATACAAATATCGGTTGCTGTGACACGTCTGCTCCTGCGCAACCCCCAACGTACACTGAACCGAGTACTATCCTCTAACAGTACGTCTGAGTGAGTTACAGAAGGAGACGTGATCAGAGACCAATTGAATGCAACACTTTGTCGAGCGTTATGGGAAGCAGAATTCGTGGAAAACGTGCGCGGATCTGTTTGCGTAAGAGTTTAAGTGTGGGAGTGTTTTGACAAAACTTACAACAAAGTCTGAATTGCAAAACGTGGTCTGTGGTCATTGAACAGCAGAAAACATTAGCGTAATGAAAGAAAGCCTGGAACAAAGTCCGACGAAATATTAATGCCGTTTGTCTGTGCAAGTGGGAATTAAGAGGCCTCGTGTGTAAACAGTATTAAAACACTGGCCAGGTGTGAAGAGGGCTCGCGCACAGAGGACTCCGTCAGAACTTAATTATGTATATGGACAGTTCATCCATTCCCGGAATGTAGGATCTCGACGATTCTTTCCTGTTATCGACATTGATACTGGCTAGATATCAGTCCCAGGGATTCCAAGAATTGGAAGCTGTTATAATTTCAATTTTGAAATCGGATAAAAAATGGCAAAAGAAATATTTTTTCGCGTAATATAATTTCAAATTAACAATTTTCTGATGTTTTCCTAACTTGTATTGTGAAATCATTCTTCTTGACAAGTTTCATGATTCTACGAAAAGGGGAAATATCCTGTAGGTTTTAATGAGTGAGCTTGCGTGTATAAAAATATCTACATCTACATAGTTACTCTGCAATTTGCAGTTAAGTACCTGGCACAGGATTCATCAAACCATTTTCATACTACTGCTCTACCATTCCACTCTAGAATGGCGCTTGGGAAAAAGGAACACCTAAATCTTTCCGTTCGAGCTCTGATTTCTCTTATTTTATTATGATGATCATTTCTCCCTACGTAGGTGGGCGTCAACAAAATATTATCGCATTCGGAAGAGAAAGTTTGTGATTAAAATTTCGCAAATAGATCTCGCCGCAAAGAAAACCGCCTTTGTTTCAGTGACTGCTACCCCAGCTCGCGTATCATATCAGTGACACTCTCACCCCTATTGCGCGACAACATGAAACGAGCTGGCCTTCTTTGCACTTTTTCGATGTCCTCCGTCAATCCTACCTGGTAAGGATTCCATACCGAGTGTCAGTATTCCAGCAGAGGACGGACAAGTGTAATGTAGGCTGTCTCTTTAGTGGGTTTGTCGCATCTTCTAAGAGTTCTGTCAACAAAACGCAGTCTTTGTTTTGCCGTCCCCACAATATTATCTATGTGGTCTTTCCAATTTAAGTTGCTCGTAATTGTAATTCCTAGGTATTTAGCCTAATTCACAGCCCTTAGATTTGTGCGATTTATCGTATCCCCAAAATTTATCGGATTTTTTTTTAGTACCCATGTGGATGACCTCGCACTTTTCTTTGTTTAGTGCCAATTGCCACTATTCGCACCATACAGAAATTCTCTCTAGATCATTTTGTAACTGGAATTGGCCGTCTGATGATTTTACTAGATGGTAAATTGCAGCGTCATCTGCAAACAATCTAAGGGGGCTGTTCAGATTATCACCTAGATCATTTATGTAAATCAGGAATAGCAGAGGGCCTATGACACTACCTTGCGGAACGTCAGATATCACTTCTGTTCTGCTCGATGATTTACCGTGTATCACTACGAACTGTGACCTCTCTGAGACAATATTTGACATGAATGGTCGGATCTTTTTATTACACTGAGTTAAAAGCTTTATGCTTTTACGCCGCCAAGTGACCGTAAAACTTAATATGTGACAAATTTCATACTGTTGATACGTCAAACCGTTCCTGAGAAAAACGGTTTTGAACAACAGTAAGTCATACAGAGAGACGGACAACAAAACGATCCATTATGGGTTCCGTTTGTACTGACTGAGGCACGGAACTGTAAAATGACCACCTGTATCCTCAAAAATGTATGATGGTGCATGAGCAAAGCGTCCAGACAAACGTTCACGTGTCGAGTTCTGCCGGTGGTTTTTTAGTGAAGTGTAATCAGGTCTTCTTGACCTCAGTTATTCATTTCTTCAGATGAAGCCTGATTCAGCTTGTCGGGGTGTCTGAACTCACAGAACATGCACCGTTATGCATTAGAAAATCCACGTCAGCACTCTGAAGAGCCGTTGCGTAGCCTCAAGACTGGTGCTTGGCGCGCAATGTTTGGCGCCTGCATTATAACACGATCCTTTCACCAAACTGTTAATGCTAACCAGTATGTCCAGAACTTTTTAAGCTGTCTGTAGATCAGTTTTCAGACGATGAAAGACAAGGAATATTTTCAGTTAGAAGGAGCAACAGTACAGTCTTGGCAACTTTGCCACGAATGCTTGAGATGCTCGGTGGAAAGAGGGGAATCAGTAGAGTCTGTGCTATCTCCTAGCCTCCTCGATCGATCGTCTGGTCTCTTTCCATATGATTTTTACGTGTGAGACAAATCGAAGAGTCAAGCGTACTCAAATAATCCTCGCACACTGGAAGAGCTACGGTAGACCACTGAAAACACTGTTGCTGCTAGCCCTCAGGCAGAGTTGCTGCGCGTGTCTCACACGGAAAACGCTGACGGAAGAGGAAAGTGTTGCACAATGACCACTCTCAGCGAATGATACTAAACTGGTACTCCAGTACTTCTATCCCTACGGAACATGTTGATTAAAATATCAGCCTTACGAGAGCTTGTTTTCAGCATTTTTGGCACACGAAAAAATAGAAATCTAACTGATGAAGAATAAAGCAATTGGATTTGTCTAACGTTACTGCAACTGTTTACGTGATGATCGCAACACAACCTACCCCAGAAAAGGTGCACGTGCAAATTAATTTGTATATCAGCAACTACGGGAAAAAGAGACGAAAAACAAAGAGGGATTCCCCAGACTTCAAGAAGAATAAAATAATTCCAATCCCAAAGAAAGCAGGTGTTGACAGATGTGAAAATTACCAAACTATCAGTTTAATAAGTCACGGCTGCAAAATATTAACGCGAATTCTTTATAGACGAATGGAAAAACTAGTGGAAGCCGACCTCAGGGAAGATCAGTTTGGATTCCGTAGAAATACTGGAACGCGTGAGGCCATACTGACCTTACGACTTATCTTAGAAGAAATAATAAGGAAAGGCAAACCTACGTTTATAGCATTTGTAGACTTAGAGAAAGCTTTTGACAATGTTGACTGGAATACTCTTTTTCAAATTCTAAAGGTGGCAGGGGTAAAATACAGGGAGCGAAAGGCTATTTACAATTTGTACAGAAACCAGATGGCAGTCATAAAAGTCGAGGGGCATGAAAGGGAAGCAGTGGTTGGGAAAGGAGTGAGACAGGGTTGTAGCCTCTCCCCGATGTTATTCAATCTGTATATTGAGCAAGCAGTGAAAGAAAAGAAAAATTCGGAGTAGGTATTAAAATCCATGGAGAAGAAATAGAATCTTTGAGGTTCGCCGATGACATTGTAATTCTATCAGAGACAGAAAAGGACTTGGAAGAGCAGTTGAATGGAATGGACAGTGTCTTGAAAGGAGGATATAAGATGAACATCAACAAAAGCAAAACGAGGATAATGGAATGTAGTCGAATTAAATTGGGTGATGCTGAGGGTATTAGATTAGGAAATGTACACTTAAAGTAGTAAAGGAGTTTTGCCATTTCGGGAGCAAAATAACTGATGATGATCAAAGCACAGAGGATATAAAATGTAGACTGGCAATGGGAAGGAAAGCGTTTCTGAAGAAGAGAAATTCGTTAACATCGCGTATAGATTTAAGTGTCAGGAAGTCGTTTCTGAAAGTGTTTGTATGGAATTTAGCCATGTATGGAAGTGAAACATGGACGATAAATAGTTTAGACAAGAAGAGAATAGAAGCTTTCGAAATGTGGTGCTACAGAAGAATGCTGAAGATTAGATGGGTAGATCTCATAACTAATGAGAAGGTATTGAATAGAATTGGGGAGAAGAGGAGTTTGTGGCACAACTTGACAAGAAGAAGGAATCGGTTGGTGGGACATGTCCTGAGGCATGAAGGGATCACCAATTTAGTATTGGAGGGCGTCGTGGAGGGTAAAAATCGTAGAGGGAGACCAAGAGATGAATACACCAAGCAGATTCAGAAGGATGTAGGTACTGGGAGATGAAGAAGCTTGCACAGGATAGAGCAGCATGGACAGCTGCATCAAACCAGTCTCAGGACTGAAGACCACAACAACAACAACGTTTTAGCAGTGGAAGATAAAGAATTATTGTTAGTCAAAAGCGGACAGCTGTGCAACTGTTTATACTGCCCTTAGAATTTCTGAACACCAACTGACACTTTCCGCCAGTAGTTCGTTGTCAAGAGGCAAGGTATGAGAGAAGTGTTTTCATTGTTCATATTCTGGCAGTTGATGTCATTCGTGAAAGAACTGTGAAGTAGCTGCATTACATGTAAGCCGGCCACTGTGGCCGAACGGTTCTAGGCGCTTCAGTCCGGAACCGCGCTGCTGCTATAGTCGCAGGCCTGGTTGTGTGTGATGTCCGTAGGTTAGTTAGGTTTAAGTAGTTCTAAGTCCAGGGGACTGATGACCTCAGATGTTAAGCCCCATAGTGCTTAGAACCATTTCAATTTGCATTATATGTAAATCTGTATTCGGAAATTGACTTTCAGTCATTGGGTAGCCACACGCCTCTTTTTTAAAGCTTTCTGTAATATTTCCACTTGCTTTAGTACAGTAAATAATAGCTACTGCTTAGCGTTCCGAAGCATTGACACACGAATGATAAATTACATACCTGTAGAGTAGTGTTTTTGAAAACAGATTGTTATCATTGTGTACAGCAAATGACAAAATCGAAATTCTTTTAATTCAGCACATGCTTGACCCCAGTGATACAAAGAAAAGAAATATAGAGCAAGAGATCTACTTCATATTTTTAAATCTAGAGTATAAAATAATATTTCTTGTCTTAGAGACGAAAGGAAAAGTTTGGCGTCTTGTAGGATTGGGGATGCCGTGATACGTTGTACTGGAGGACGCTGTTGACTATCAGAGATTGTAACGTCGGACGGAAGGGGCCACAGTACAGCAAATTACTTGTCATCGATGAAAAAGTGATTCCATCTACAACCGTGTCCTCGGTATATGGCAGCCACTGGCCACCGGCTCACACGTGTAATACTGCTCAACGCACGTGACAAGGCACAGAGATCAGTGCGAGCACACACACACACACACACACACACACACACACACACCGTCACGGAAGATTCGATGAATGGAAAAAACTATCACCTGGAATAATTAATCAGGGTGCATTTTGGTACATTGAGATGGTACTTAGCCGGCCTCTTTGGCCCAGCGGTTCTAGGCGCTTCAGTCCGGAACCACGCTGCTGCTACGGACGCAGGTTCGAATCCTGCCTCGGGCATGGATGTGTGTGATGTCCTTAGGTTAGTTAGGTTTAAGTAGTTCTAAGTCTAGGGGACTGATGACCTCAGATGTTAAGTCCCATAGTGCTCAGAGCCGTTTGAACCTCAGATCGTCTGCCATGTAAGCATGATATCCCGGGTTCGAGTCCCGGTCGAGGCACACATTTTCACCTGTCCCCATTGACGTATGTCAACGCCTGTAAGCAGTTAAGGGTGTACATTTCATTGTAATTACATTCTAACGAGCTGCATGGTCACCGATGGTATTTGTTCTTTCTGACAGATATCATCTTAGTAAAGGCTCACCGGCCACATGACCATCTTGTTCTTCTGTGCGAATGCACAAACAGTGTCCGACTCTTACGGGGATCGGCAACGCGCCGCGAGTAATGAGTATAATGGGCGCGGGCACAACGAATGTAGTGCGGGACAATACGTTGAGAATGTGGGTTTCGCCGGAGGCGTGCCAGAGATAAATCCCTGCAGTCGCGCTATCCTCTGTGTCCTCTGTGGCTCAGATTGATAGAGCGTCTGCTATGCAAGCAGGAGATCCCGGGTGCGAGACTCGGTCGGGGCACACATTTTCATATGTCCCCGTTGAGGTATGTCAACGCCTGTAAGCAGCTAAGGGTATTCATTTCATTGTAATTTCATTCGAACGAGCTGCATGTCATCTTAGTGTATATACAGGTACGAATGTGATTTTTTTTATATACGGCTTCCGAATATTGCTGAGAGGATGGTATCACATTTGGCTGGAAATACCCTTGAGAAAGAGCGTAACGAGTAGCGGAAAGATGACATGCCAAAAATGTTCATTGACGACGTGTCAGCACGCATAGATTTCTCATGGCAATATGGTGACGAATCTGATTATTTTGATATACGGCTTCCGAATATTGCTGAGAGGATGGTATCACATTTGTCTGGAAACATCCTTGATGTTTTATGTTAGTTAAAATTACCAAAAATTTCAACTTTCGGAAATAATGTTATGTAGATAAATTATCTGTCTCCTGTGTTCGTGCTCCACTGATGTTTACATTGTTCGTCCATTTCTGTTCAGCCCTTGCCTTTACACCAGCATCATATTTTGGCGTTCACGGAGCATACTGATTTATCAATGTAACATGTTAAAACAATCGACAACATTCACCGCGCCTCCGTAGCATTTTCTCTGCTCGCCTAACAAAGCCAATCAGAGGGAAGCGTTGCTTTTCCTGTATATTTTTGAGAGCGTGTTGAAAAGTAATGTCTAAGAGTTTTTTACGATAAAATTATTACACTATTTTTAAACAAAACAAACGTTATTAACGGTTTTCATCTTTATTCTTCATGTATACATATTTATTTCTCAGACGGTGAACGCTTTTCTCCCAATGAGAGACCGGTTTGTTGGCACCATAGCTGCAGAATGTTTGACTTTATTGACGGAGCCACACCCTCACCTCTGCTTACACTGCTTCATCCGTACCAAAGTGAAGTCCTCGAAGGTGCTTTTCAGTTTTGCAAAGGGATGAAAATCGGACGGGGAATGATCGATGACAGTGCACCCAAGGCGTCGGATTGTTGGAGATGTGGCAGCGCTCGTTTGTGGCCTGGCATTGTCGTGCTGAAGGAGAGGCTGCGGTCGAACGTTTTCTACGGTTAGAAACTCGATTACAGCACGCTGTTTCTCACGCACTGACATAGTTAAGTGACACGCCGCCATGTTACACGCCTGTAATTCGGAGCTCTCTAGCAACAGAGGGGTGCAAATATGTAGTCACGAAGAAAAAAGACGCGGATTGTTAATAACGTGTCTTGTATTTAAAAATTCGGAGCACTACTTTTCAGCACGCCCTCCTATTATTATTTGCGTGCTTCCTGTATTACACTCCAGGAAATTGAAATAAGAACACCGTGAATTCATTGTCCCAGGAAGGGGAAACTTTATTGACACATTCCTGGGGTCAGATACATCACATGATCACAGTGACAGAACCACAGGCACACAGACACAGGCAACAGAGCATGCACAATGTCGGCACTAGTACAGTGTATATCCACCTTTCGCAGCAATGCAGGCTGCTATTCTCCCATGGAGACGATCGTAGAGATGCTGGATGTAGTCCTGTGGAACGGCTTGCCATGCCATTTCCACCTGGCGCCTCAGTTGGACCAGCGTTCGTGCTGGACGTGCAGATCGCGTGAGACGACGCTTCATCCAGTCCCAAACATGCTCAATGGGGGACAGATCCGGAGATCTTGCTGGCCAGGGTAGCTGACTTACACCTTCTAGAGCACGTTGGGTGGCACGGGATACATGCGGACGTGCATTGTCCTGTTGGAACAGCAAGTTCCCTTGCCGGTCTAGGAATGGTAGAACGATGGGTTCGATGACGGTTTGGATGTACCGTGCACTATTCAGTGTCCCCTCGACGATCACCAGAGGTGTACAGCCAGTGTAGGAGATCGCTCCCCACACCATGATGCCGGGTGTTGGCCCTGTGTGTCTCGGTCGTATGCAGTCCTGTTTGTGGCGCTCACCTGCACGGCGCCAAACACGCATACGACCATCATTGGCACCAAGGCAGAAGCGACTCTCATCGCTGAAGACGACACGTCTCCATTCGTCCCTCCATTCACGCCTGTCGCGACACCACTGGAGGCGGGCTGCACGATGTTGGGGCGTGAGCGGAAGACGGCCTAACGGTGTGCGGGACCGTCGCCCAGCTTCATGGAGACGGTTGCGAATGGTCCTCGCCGATACCCCAGGAGCAACAGTGTCCCTAATTTGCTGGGAAGTGGCGGTGCGGTCCCCTACGGACCTGCGTAGGATCCTACGGTCTTGGCGTACATGCGTGCGTCGCTGCGGTCCGGTCCCAGGTCGACGGGCACGTGCTCCTTCCGCCGACCACTGGCGACAACATCGCTGTACTGTGGAGACCTCACGCCCCAAGTGTTGAGCAATTCGGCGGTACGTCCACCCGGCCTCCCGCATGCCCACTATACGCCCTCGCTCAAAGTTCGTCAAGTGCAAATACGGTTCACGTCCACGCTGTCGCGGCATGCTACCAGTGTTGAAGACTGCGATGGAGCTCCGTATGCCACGGCAAACTGGCTGACACTGACGGCGGCGGTGCACAAATGCTGCGCAGCTAGCGCCATTCGACGGCCAACACCGCGGTTTCGGGTGTGTCAGCTGTGCCGTGCGTGTGATCATTGCTTGTACAGTCCTCTCGCAGTGTCCAGAGCAAGTATGGTGGGTCTGACACACCGGTGTCAGTGTGTTCTTTTTCCCGTTTCCAAGAGTGTATTTTACAAAATTCACGTGCTGGTGTAAGAAACATTTATAGACACTCTGATCAGCTGTGGTCGAGCTGCGCTTATCAGCGAGTGCCGTAAACGACGCAAAGTGTGACGCGGAGTGTGACGCCATGTTTGACCTCGGATGAATGATTGCTCGCGCGTCATTACTGAACTGTTGTCGCCACCACTGCGGCCATCAGGATGACCACAACGACGTAATACTTTGTAGGACATTTATCCCAGTGCTGAATACTAGAAACGACGTCTTTTCCAGCGCGCAAAAATCCTTAACTGATGGATCTTATAAGTTAATTAGTTCCCAATAACTGTAACATTCCAACGTAAGATTTATGGCAACTTTTAGAACTTTCCAAGTAGCCAATGAGAGAGCAGCATAAGTAGAAGGCATTGTATCAAACCATGATATCAATACAGAGACGAAAGGCGGATCGTATTCGGAAAAACGGCCGTCGCAATGACAAAAATAAGGGCAAAAAAAAAAAAAATCTTCATAATAATAAAAATAAATTTGTGCCACATGCTATATAGGGGAAGGGAGAACACAAAGTAATGTGAGACGTACATAACCTGAGATCACTGAAAGTCTTTAAATTTTATGACGTAGGACGTTTATATTATTTGGAGACCACCATTATTTCCATTCTTTTTAAATTATTTTTTCCTTGTCAGACACACATTTCTGTTTTCAGATAACGGCCGTCTCACTCACTCACCTTCATACCTTAAAATAAAAAATTCTATATAATTTGACATAAGTAATATTAATGCATTCAATATTACAAATCAATGAGACGACAAATTTGTCACATCATTGTGTTGTACAGGAGGACGATGCATTGTGACTGACTTAAAAGGCACTCTGCCAGGCGTTTTATAGTATAACGGTAATAAAAGACAAAAATAAGAAATCAGTTGCTGTACAACTACTTTTTCTATCAATATAGCAAAAGTTAATAAAATATTGACGGACTACTGGCTAAGATTAAATGGAGAGCACTCCCTCTTCAACTAATGATTTTTTTTTACATCGTAGTCAGTCTAGTCTTTCAGGCTTTAAGCATAAATCTATATTTGGCAATAAAAATTATTTCAGTTCTTCTGCAAACTGTTTGAACTGTTAGGCTGAGTTCCTTCTCATAATAACATTTTCGTTGTGTTCATCAGCTAACTTAGACCTAGGGCTACGCTACAGATCAGCCTGTCGCCACAACCTTCAATCCAAGAAACAGCTTCTTGTCATAAGACGTTCGTTAGCCTCACCAACTTACAAGTGTCACCTTTCAACCTAACTACACGTCATGCTGCGCTGCAAAACCATCTGTCATCAATTTTTTCGTTCCATGCGTGTAGAAAAAACTGTCGAAGCGGTATTGTGAAAAATTTAAGGAAACCTTGAATAACCTGCTAAGAACATCAGACAGTTTAAACTGCAACTCTCGAAGCACCTCGTCTCGTTTCTCGCCTCTCTTTGACCACCTTATAGCCTGGCTACAGGAAACTATGCGTCCTAGACGAAAAGGGCTCTGTCTGGTACTGCACCTGATCTAGATTTTAACCTTTGAAATGATAACTACTATCATTTTACAAGTCTTCAAGTGAGTAACGGGAATTTGTACATAACAAGAATAGATATTGATCTATCATAGAATCATATGGGAAATCCAAACCTGCCTCCATTATCGACAAAGTTGCCTACTTCGCCTGACTGGATGTAAGCAAACAACTCAGTTGTTTGGTTGTGTCACTGAATCGTGATCATCCCATGACTCTCGAACTAACATCATAACATTCATTCTGTCTGTCGGTACACTATCTATGTCGATAAGCTTCCCACCGTAAATTACCACGGTTTATTTGGTGGCGCTCAGGCACAACACTGACGAGTATATCCGCTGAGGGCGTGATAGCGCTTAGCGGGTGATATCACATCTCGGTACCCGGAAGTAGGCCAGACATCCAGGCTTATCTTGTGATAACACGAGTCTCTCAGTGAGATTAACTAAGCCGGCATCAAGGTCACTACATATGTAGAATCCCAAACTGAAATCGGCGCCATTTTCTTATACAGGTGAAACAATTACAAGAATTTTTCTAAATATTAGTAACGATGATAGATGACTTAATGTAGGTACCATGAAGGCCGACCGGTGGCGAAATAGAAACCACTGTGAAAATCAAAAATGTTTTATTTGTAACAGTTAGCTAACTGTCCAGTTACTTTTCAACATAGTCACCGCTCTGACACCCGTCGTAGTATTGTACCATCTTTCCAATACCCTTGTCATAGGAGGCACCCGCCTGTGCTTTGTGCCAATTCTTTAGCCTAATATACAGTTTGTTGCCTATGCAAAATTTTGTCTTCATAGCCAGCGGCTCAAGTGAGCAGAGATGAAATATTGGAGGTGCCAATTACGAGCTGTATTGTGGGCAATCAGACACTCCCTTGGAAAACACTGCAGGAGCATCTTCACTGTCCCTGCAGAGTGTGGCCGAGAATTACTGTCATGAAGTAGGAAACGCATGAACCTTATGTTATGTGAACTGCGTGACATCAGGAGAAATCTCTCACCAGACCGGGAGACGACTTGACGCGATCAACAGGCATATTAGATACACTGCCCAAGACATCTGTGCAAAACTTTATGGGAATTTCACTGTGGTTTCCACTTCGCATCCGATTGGGCCTAACTTTTCGGATGGCCCTCTTATACTGAATAAATGCTTAGATTCTTACGATAAACTGAATTAAGCTGTTTGCCTAAAAATGATGTATCCTCGAAAACTACCTTCTACGAGCGAAATAGCTCCCGTACCGAGTCTTTCGAGGAAATTCCTCCAAACACAGTTGCACCTCGAAGCTTGTGGGTCCCTAGTGGCTGAATTTCTTTTTACTCTATATTACGCTCATTACACCCTTACCTACATCTGTATTTGCATTTTGAAGTCATCATACGATGTGTGACGGAGCGTACGGGCTGTCGGTACAAACAAGTGAAAGATCGTCGACACTGGGCATTATACCCGCAATGTAAACTGGTCACTAAGCTTGCTGTCAAGGGGGACTGTTAAATTTGAACATCAATAAATTTAGAAGATCGCGATTTCTTTGACGCTTGCATTTGCTCAAATTTCCACAGCAAGGAAGAACGTTTGTAGGGAGCACGCTCTGGAAAAGAATTCAATTTTGGTAACAGCCCTGATGTGGAGAAACTGTAAGAAACCCTGCGAGAAGTTTATGAAAAGTCTGGAGAAGCCTGTTAATTTTTCATCCATCCGAGAGGCATTTTCGATAATGCAATAAGTAAGAGTATTTCGTATGAAAGCCACATATCTGGGCTCCAAGACGTGAACTGATATATAGCTTTAACCAGAAAGACAATCGACAGCAAAATTACGTAAAAGTCTAAAATCCTTTACGCAGTCCTCTAAAGGATAAAATGAATAGTACAAACAGTCTTCATAATTACAATATTATCTGTTTACCAAATACAGCTGATCCATACAGGATGATCATAAAAGATATAATTACATATAAACGTGTGTGTGTGTGTGTGTGTGTGTGTGTGTGTGCAAGCGCACCATTAGATCTACTGTAAATACGCAAATTAAGTCACAGATAGATCTCAAACTTGTTATGTAGTTGTTTGCACAGCTCAAGAGATGAATGAGAAACACCCGGTAGTTAATAATGAAAATGATGACATTCTGGTTCTAATGCTAGAATGTGTCTATAAAGCCACTCGAAGTATGAACACAGGGAGGACTCACTAAAATGACTCTGTTCCGATAAAAGTGACGCTAAAACTTGGCGGAAAGTATAACAAAAAGAACTTACGCAGTTGTTTACAGGGTATCAGATTAGTTGCTTAAAACCACAACAGTTTTTTCATTATTGTACATCACAAAAAAGAAAGTACACGAGAGATAAAAAACTGTAAACCTATCGGCCTTACAATACTATACTATGCGTACGGTACTGCAGTCCCTGTGCTATTAAGAAGAACGAAGCAACATTACACCGTTCTTCTTAATAAGACAGGCACTGCAGTATAGTATTTACCAGTCGATACCAGGAAGCGATTTTCAATTAAAATCTTCTCCCCTGTATGGAAATTACATATTGTGTGTCCGAGTACAGGTTGTGACGCACGAACGTACAGATGTGCAGGTCTAGCCATGGGTCGTACACGGATAGCCAAAATAATTAAGGTGAGCGCTCTGTGCGATAGGTCTCGCACTCATCTGCCCTTGCCATGAAATGAGATCAGCGATAAACATGACATCAAAACTGCGGAGCGCCAAGTAGGCGAAGTGAAGAAACTTGCTACCCTGGATGAAGAACAAGGCAACTATATATAAAGAGGACTAGCACAGGCGATATAAGTGTAATAACAGATATCACTGAGAATAATTTGACGAAGAGGTTTATGAGAATGTACGTATGGAGCCCAATGCTGTATCAAAGTGAATCATGGACTACACGAAAGCTGGAAAAGAAGAGAAGCGTAGCGTTTGAGACTTGTTGCTTTACTGTAATGATGAAAATTGTGTGGACTGATAAGAAATGAAAAAGTTGTCAGCAGAATCGACAAGGAACCTCTGGAGGGCGTTGACAAGAAGAAGGAACAGTATACAGGAGATGTGTTAAGACATCAAATTTCATATGTGTGTGAAATATTAAGGGACTTAACTGCTAAGGTCATCAGTCCCTAAGCTTACTCACTACCTAACCTAAATTATCCTAAGGACAAACACACACACCCATGCCCGACAGAGGACTCGAACCTCCGCCGGGACCAGCCGCACAGTCCACGACTGCGGCTCCCTAGGCCGCTCGGCTAATCCCGCGCGGCGTTAAGACATCAAAGGAATGATAGAGGGTAAAAACTATAGGATAAGATAAGGATTGAAATATACCTAACAAAGAAACTGCGCAAAAGAAATGAAGGATAAAATTTCGAAACCCCATTGTCTCCCACTGGGACACGTAAGCTTTGAAATTTGTGGTACGTTCCTGTGGGACCAAACCGCTGAGGTCATCGGTCCCTAGGCTTACACAATACTTAATCTAACTTAAAGTAAGTTACGCTAAGGACAATACACACACCCATGTCCGAGGGAGGACTCAAACCTCCGAGGGGACGGGGGGGGGGGGGGAGGCACGAACCGTGGCAAAGCGCCTTACACCGCACGACTACCCCCCCCCCCCCCCCCCAACATAAGTTTGATATTTGTCTCAATGGTGCCTACGCTCTTCCTCTGTAATTGTGCAAAAGCGTGGCGCCCTGAAACGTTACCCTCGGGCTCGACTGAGTTTCAAAAAGCAAGATGTCGCCATATGCGAAAAAAAAAAAAAACACCAGAGCTCAGAAGTGGATTAATGATGTTTGATACCAAAATTCAACGCAGTTCTGCCAAACGTCGTCGTGGACGACTCATGCCATGGGAAGGTCCTCTTAGCCCCTCTTACCCGTAAAAGATCTCTGGAGATGGCATAAAGGTCATCAATGAAATCTCCCCTATCTTTGGGACGATGATTCCCTCACATTTCGCGGCCGATAACGACAGTTTGCTGTGCGATGATCAAGAGGAAGATATTTTTGATAATCTTTGATACTGCTGACATCTTCCTGGCGCTTCAATCCTTCTCGAAGGAATGTGATCTTCTTCCCTTTGAGTGCAGTGCGACCACAATTTTTGCTCTGGTGTTCAGGGTGGAGCCATTGGCACCGTTCAAAATCATTCCACAAATACTGAACGTGATACTGAGGGTTGTTATGCTTTTTCAGTGATCCAATGTCACGCCATCCTGTGGCGTGATTCCAGAGGGCTGTGACATTGATACATGCATGAATAAAAGGGCAAAAGGTCCTTGTAAGGCCCCCCACTTGGTCAGTAACGTCGTTTGCAGCCTCCCACAGTTATTGAGAGTTTTTAAAATGTGTCTTTACAGAGAACACCTCCGAAACAGTGCTAGACGTCTGCAGGAAGCCAACAGGCACTGGAGGTGTATCAAGTGGTTGCCTACCTGCGTGTTCAAATGGTTCAAATGGCTCTGAGCACTATGGGACTTAACTTCTGAAGTCATCATTCCCCTAGAACTTAGAACTACTTACACCTAACTAACCTAAGGACATCACACACGCACATGCCCGAGGCAGAATTCGAACCTGCGACCGCAGCGGTCACGCGGTTCCAGACTGTAGCGCCTAGAACCGCTCGGCCAACATGGCCGGCTACCTGCATGTGTGTAGCACTATTCCGAAAGTTTTCTCTGCAAAGGCACAGTTTTAAAATTCTCAATAAATAGGATCGGGTGCCATTGAGATTATTGCCGATATTGGGGGCCTTAGAGGAAACCTTTGCTGTTTTATTCATGATTTTGGCGATATCGCACCCTCTGTGATCATGCACAGGAGGGTGTGACATAGCAGCAATGAAAAATCAGAAGATCCCTTTGGTACTTTGGATAACGTCCAAGTTTCGTCGAGTATTTTGAACGATTGCTAGTCGTTCTACCCTTTACACTACAGCAAAAATAGCGGTAACATTGAGCTCCAAAGGGATGAGAGTTCAGTGGGGTTCTTAGCTCGTGATACCAACTAAGAAGGTTTGAAAGAAAGGAAAACAACAGCAGTACCAAAGATTCTCAAGAACGTCTTTCCGTTGCTCATCACACTGCAGACGGTCGTTTCCGACCGCCAAATGCGGGGGACCAACCCCCCAAGGAAAGGGGTGGTTTCACTGACGCCCTTTAAACCCCCCCCCCCCCCCCCTCCGCCCCAAGAGGCCTTTTAGTGTCGGTTCTGAGTGTCGCTGTATATGAAACTTTTTTTTTCCTCGGCCACTCATAAGAGAACTGCTTGTTTCATCTATGGGGTTCGCGGCTCTGATCTCGATGCACAGGCGTCGAATGAAGGGTTTGTTGTTGTTGTGGTCTTCAGCTCTGAGACTGGTTTGATGAAGCTCTCCATGCTACTCTATCCTGTGCAAGCTGCTTCATCTCCCAGATCGTACTGCATCCTACATCCTTCTGAATCTGCTTAGTGTATTCATCTCTTGGTCTCCCTCTACGAGTTTTACCCTCCACGCTGCCATCCAGTACTAAATTGGTGATCCCCTAATGCCTCAGAACATGTCCTACCAACCGATCCCTTCTCCTAGTCAACTTGTCCCACAAGCTCCTCTTCTCTCCACTTCTATTCAATGCCTCCTCATTAGTTTTGTGATCTATCCATCTAATCTTCAGCATTCTTCTATAGCACCACATTTCGAAAGCTTCTGTTCTCTTCTTGTCCAAACTATTTACCGTCCATGTTTCACTTCCATACGTGGCTAAACTCCATACAAATACTTTCAGAAACGACTTCCTGACATTTAAATCTTTACTCAATATTGACAAATTTCTCTTCTTCAGAAACGCTTTCCTTCCCATTGCCAGTCTACATTTTACTGTATATCCTCTCTACTTCGACCATCATCAGTTATTTTGCTCCCCAAATAGGAATACTCCTTTACTACTTTAAGTGTCTTATTTCCTAATCTAACTCCCTCAGCATCACCCGATTTAATTCGACTACATTCCATTATCTTCGTTTTGCTTTCGTTGATGTTCATCTTATATCCTCCTTTCAAGACACTGTCCATTCCGTTCAACTGCTCTTCCAAGTCCTTTGCTGTCTCTGATAGAATTACAATGTCATCGGCGAACCTCAAAGTTTTTATTTCTTCTCCATGGATTTTAATTCCTACTCCGAATTTTTCTTTTGTTTCCTTTACTGCGTGCTCAATATACAGATTGAATAACATTGTGGAGAGGCTACAAACCTGTCTCACTCCCTTCCCAACCACTGCTTCCCTTTCATGCCCCTCGACTGTTAGAACTGCCATCTGTTTTCTGTGCAAATTGTAAATAGTCTTTCGCTCCCTGTATTTTACCCCTCCCACCTTCAGCATTTGAAAGAGAGTATTCCAATCAACATTGTCAAAAGTTTTCTTTAAGTCTACAAATGCTATAAACGTAGGTTTGCCTTTTCTTAATCTAGCTTCTAAGATAAGTCGTAGGGTCAGTATTGCCTCACGAATATGTGGTGAGGCAGGCTGTGACGACCTCCCCATCATGTGGCACGTTCACGGCAACGTTGGGCAGAATTGTGGTGATGTGATGTCAATGGGACATCATGAATATATGCGTCACATGAACTTCTGATCTCCGGCCTTTCTTCCGCATGTGTCAACACCTTCCTTTTTGACGAGCCCACGGGTGACGTCGCAGGGTCCACTCTCTTGCACCATTACAGAGGAAGGCTGTAGGTACATTTGAGCCAAATTTTAAACTTGCGTCGCAATGGGAGACAATTATGAGGTTTCGAAAATGTTATCCTTTAATTCTGTTGCGCAGAGTAATTGTGGACATTAGGTGAAAGTGCTACCCTGACGCGAATAGGCTGCACAGGAGAGGTATGCATGATGGGTCTCAACAAACCAGTCAGAAGACGGGGGACCAGAGGAAACGAAATTACAAGGGAGAGGAGAGAGAAGAAGATATACGTGTTAATAGGACATACCTAAAACACATTCGTTTTGCGGGTGACGTTGTACTGTTTGCAAATTAAGTTCACAACGAATGAAAGAACTTCACAGATCAAGTCTATTGTGATGAGATTAAGACAACGTATAATCAATTAAACAAATTATGAACTCTATCACAGGAAGAGCTCATTTATTTTGTAGTTGCGGAAAATGAAGAAAAGAACTGGAGGGATAATAACGAAATATGGCGAAAGGTAAAAACGGGGTTGAGTATTCTTAATAAGATAATAAGGTTTTAAAAACTAAGCGTCTGGTAGATCTGAAAAGAAAAGTTTACAATAGGTATGCATAACTAATTTTGTCTACAACAATGAGACGTCGACTTATAACCAATTTTGGCCTGCAGCAATTAGACGTCGACTTTTAACACGAAAACTATTAAAAAACTGAGGAATTATCAGTAAGCAAGGAGGATATGAATGTTGGGAATTACTAGGGAAGACAGGGAACAGATAGATCAAACGGCTAACTGGAGTGAAAGACGTAATGGTGGCTGTAATGGAAATGAAATGGAGGTGGAGGCGAACGGATGATGGGCAAACTAAGGAACCATTCACTGGATTCCATGAGGTAAGGAATGGCCAAGACGAAGATCTAATTGTAGTTGGGTAAATTACATTAGAAAACTTGTAGGATAATAGGTGTATTTTCATAAACATTATACATGTTGTATGAAACTGATTGAGGTCAAAGACTATATTAAAAAATTGGTCAGATAATTTTTAATGTTTCAGTCACTTTTTACTAATATTGATTAACAAGATGCGTTCGGTTGCATGTTGCCGTTATTAGGTGAATTAAAGTTAAATGCACATTCATCCTGTGTGTGATAAGCATTATTTGCCGGGTGAGCCAGTGAGGTTATGTAGCGAAATGTTACTCTGTATAGAAATATTCATTTATTTCAGTTGTATGTTTAAAACAGTTCATTAATGTCGTTATTAGCATTTCTGCTGGAAATTTATTTGTTTGGCGCACAGAGGAGAGCAATAAACACAGTCTCACCAGTTAACATTTTCACATCCAGATGTTAACTGCTAAGATAAACTTATTGCAAGTGCTAAGCTAGTACAGTTAATGAAAATACAGTCATTTTTATATAGGATGATTCAGCTGCCCCTACCGCTGTCGTTTTATGCAACCCACAGTGGTAAGCTGGCGTTCGTAACCCACACGCGAGACTTTCCTATTCTCTCGTTCGCTACACGCAGACTATAAGTCCAAAAGAAAAAAATGAGCAGGCGTTTCCGTAGAAAACTTAATGTAGCTAAATTTTGTACTGGAACACGTCTTTGTTGACGACGACCGTTTTCGAATTGTTCAAGAAAAATGTACAAAAGCAACGTTCAAACGCAGTTCCACCCATCGCTTTTCCCGCAACAGTCAGCATTTCTAGTATGTTGTTCGTGGCACTCCCTCCTACCACTGTACAAAAATTTCTGGCTACACGAACTGTTCCCAATAGTCGATCTCTTTTGCTCTCAACTGATTGTGCTATTACGTCACCCACATAGACGGTTGTTCAGATAACAGTATTAAATTCAACCTGCCTGTGAAAGCAATGAACGTAAAACGGATTTCGTAAACGTTACGCTAAAATTAATTAGGCAGACAACTCGATCCAAACTTAACCCATTCAAGCACAGTAGTTTCGTAGTCAGAAGACTGATGAACACCACGAAGTAGTTGATTATTTTATGCTGTCAGAATTCACAAAACTATTTGGTATCATTTACGCAGACTCAGTTTTACAATTTGTAAGTGCTCGAGTAGAACGGTGGCGTAAGAAAGCCAGTCAATGAAGACCAAGACTGGTCGAATGTGGGAAATAATTCGTGTAGCCGAAAATATTTTTACAGTGGTGGGAGGGAATGCCCGCGAACAACATAATAGAAAGCTTGATCGATGGAGTTGAATGTGGCACAGGGGTGCTTTGAAGATTACTTTTGTATGTTTTTCTTGAATAATTCGAAAACTACGGGCTCTAGGGTAAACGTATCCTGCGCTGAGTGTGGTACAGCGGTGCGTTAGAAGATCACCTTTGTATGTGTCTCTTAAACAATTCAGAAACTACGGCCTCTTGGTGAAAACATTTCCCGGAACAGAATCTAATTATATTAAATTTCCTACAAAATCGTCGTGTTCATTTCATCTGTAGGACTTATAGTTTTGGCGTAGCAAGCGAGAGATTACGAAAATTTCGCGTGTGATTTACGAATGTCGTATATAACATTCCGGGTTGCATAAATTACAGAGGTAGAGGCAGTTAAATTACCCTCTGTAAACATATTTACATAATGACATAAATTAAATTGTCTGATTACTTAGTATTTCTTGTGTGTTCAGTAATGTTTAGAAATTTTTCCAGTTAATTCTTTATACTAATAAAACAAGCATTCCAACTAGATAAATTTTTTAAGAAATTTACATTGCTTCTTTCTAGCTTACAATTTAACACTCTGTTAGCATTTCTAGTTCTTCATAACCTCACTGGCATACACAGAAATTAATTCTCTTCGCACTTCAAATTAATACACATGTAACTTTAATGCACCTGATGAAGGCAGCATGTGCTAAAGAAACACCGAATTGATATATATATATATATATATATATATATATATATATATATATATATATATATATATATATATATATATATATAAGTAAAATGTACCTGAAGCAGTAAAAATTATTTCATAACATGGGTACGTATTATCGAACATCGTAATACCGTATTTAGTGAAGTCTAGAGTACGCCTTTATCAATCAGTGTATGTTATAAGGGTACTCATGATGATGAAATTAGTGCCATGTCGGTAGCCCAGATGCACCTTCACACTGCATGTTCACCAAACAGCAGACACTGGACTCATCATCCTCTGCTGCCTCTTTCAGGCAGTCGTGCCCTACATAGTCTTCTGCAGCTGTCCTTGTAGCTTTATCTTAACGGCGGAATTAAGGGGGTTTTGGCACACACGTGTTTATCGACGTTAGATACCGGGCTCACTGATTTCGGCAACTACCAGCGCGTTTCGGCAGGATTCGACCAGTGAAACAGCGTATTACGCAAATTCTCGAGCATATTACTGTCCTCTACACAATGTCTCTGGGAAGAATATCACGCTGCTGTCCCAAACAAGTTGAGAAGTGAATTAATGCAACGCAACAGAACGATTTGCGATCTTTGCTCAGTAAACGGAACACGCTAAATATCAAACTTCAAAAACTACTGAAATTAAACTTCTTCGCTGTTCATTCGAAATAACAATTAACGACTCAAAAAGAACCCAAAAAAATGAAAAGCTGATTTCTAGAAGAACAGCTATTATTTACCGAAAAGTTCACTAAGTCTTACAATAGCAAGATTCTTCGGTACAAATCTTTCCATTAATGACCTACTTCTGCGCACAGAAACGAAGAAATTGGCTTACCAGGACAGAAGCATAATTTCAACATATTTTATTTAAGAATCGTGGTCGGTTTCACGCTCATACAAGGGCATTTTCGAGTGACATCAGTACATATTCACTTATGTGAACAACGTAATGTTAGAAAAGGACATTTAAGATATACTCATGTCTTTTCAGGAGACAATACTGACGTCGCCTAAATCTCTGGAAATCAGAAGCAGGCTTTACAGGCCGTTTCATTCTCTCAGATACTAGTACAATGTCTTCACTGGTTCACAGTATCGCTCTATATACTAGTACATCGCTTGTGAAACTTTTTCTGGATGTTAAGTGCCACCAAACTGCAATTTCTCTTGCACGTTTTAATCGTTTAATAGGACCTGGAAAATAAAACTGAAAACTGCTGATCATGATATACGTCGTTTCGCTCCCAACATCACATTACTTAACCAATTTCTCTCAGCCAAATGAACTTAACAGAGAAACACGTTAAAGCTAAGAAATATATGTGTACCCCTTAACACTTCACGCATCAACGAATGAAATTACGGAAAACACCCAGTGTGATCAATGAGAACGTTCCTTTGTTTCTCTTGGTAAATGAGTCATATTTTGCACACACCTTATCTAACATGTCGTGTCCATCATGTTTCGCACGTTTTTTGAAGATTCCAGATATTAGTAATTTAAACGTAATGTGACATTTGTTTTTCGTAACTACAGAACATAACTGACCCTTCTTGTAGTCTCTCAAATTCATCTTGTGAATATGCTTACAAGTGGTCAGCACTTTTATTGTAGAGTAGCAATACAACATCCAATTTTCCCATAAATTACTGATTTGTACAGAAGTAACTGTTCTGGTACAATAAATTCCAATAAGTAGTCCACATAATACTTAATCCAATAGAAAACTTCAGACGACAGCTGGCAACTTAAGATGCAAATACTTTCTCTAGAATATTTTTTTCTATTGATAGAATAACGCACAGCAGATAACAACATGTTTGGGAGGCATATAAATAACTCATAGTGTCGAACTCATATAATCACAAATAAACAGAATCAACAAAAAAAATTAATTTTTGATACTGAATTCATGTAAATAGACAAACCATTTCGAGGTTGGGGTTTTCAGGATTTTCAGTCCAAATACTAGTTTGATGCGGCTCTCAACAATAAACTACCCTCGGCACATCTCTTCATCTGTGGCATAACTACACTCCTGCTCATAAATTAAGGATAATTGCAGAATGTGGTGCCACACAACGTGGCACTACACAAAACTGTCGCTAATAGCATAGGCACTTAGGGAACACACACGACACAGCTGTAAGTCCACGGTATTGGTGATAAGTTAAGAAAACCATACCGAAACACATGTGCTACAAAACGCCACTGTTACCTGCGCATGTACCCCGACATCAATAAGGGATATGATCACCATGCACACATACACAGGCCGCACAATGGGTTGGCATGCTCTGGATCAAGTGGTCGAGCAGCTGCTGGGGTATAGCCTCCCATTCTTGCACCAGTGCCTGTCGGAGCTCCTGAGGTGTCCAAGAGGTTTGAAGATGTGCAGCGATACGTCGACCGAGAGCAACCCAGACGTGCTCAGTGGGGTTTAGGTCTGGAGAACAGGCAGGCTACTCCATTCGTCTGATATCTTTTGTTACCAGGTACTCCTCCACGATGGCAGCTCGGTGGGGCCATGCGTTATCATCCATCAGGAGGATGGTGGGACCCACTGCACCCCTGAAAAGGCGGACATACTGGTGCAAAATTACGTCCCGATACACCTGACCTGTTACAGTTCCTCTGTCAAAGACATGCAGGGGTGTACGTGCACCAATCATGATCCCACCCCACATCATCAAACCCGACATTCCTACAGGTCCCTTTCAAGGATATTGAGGGGTTGGTATCTGGTTTCTGGTTCACGCCAGATGAAAACCCGGCGAGAATCACTGTTCAGACTGTACCTGGGCTCGTCCGTGAACATAACCTGGGACCACTGTTCCAATTACTATGTACTGTGTTCTTGACACCAGGCTCTACGGGCTCTCCTGTGACCAGGGGTCATTGGAATGCACCTTTCAGGTCTCCAGGCGAATAAATCGTGTCAGTTCAGTCGTCTGTAGACTGTGTGTCTGGAGACAACTGTTCCAGTGGCTGTGGTAAGGTCATGAGCAAGGATACCTGCAGTACTCTGTGGCCGTCTGCGAGCACTGATGATGAGATATCAGTCTTCTTGTAGTGTTGTACACTGTGGACGTCTCGTACTGTTCCTGTCTGCTGGAATCGTTGCCACAATCTTGAGATCACACTTTGTGGCACACGGAGGGCCCGTGCTACGACCTGCTGTGTTTGACCAGCCTCCAGTCGCCCTAGTATTCTACCCGCCATAACGTCATCAATATGTGTTCTTTGATCCATTTTCAACAGACAGTCACCATTAACACGTCTGAAAACGTCTGCACACTTACTCGCTGCACCGTACTCTGACATGCACCAACACACCTCTGCGTATGTGGACTGCTGACAGCGCCATCGGGCGACGACTGCGGGTCAAATGCATAGCATGGTCATACCTCGAGGTGATTTAAACCCGCAAACCGCCCACCAGAGCTTTGTTTAGCCATGTATCAGCAGTATCCTTAATTTATGAGCATGAGTGTAGTAAACCCTACATCCATTTGGAACCAGCTTGCTGCATTCAAGCCTTGTCAGTTTTTGCGATTTTTGTGCCCTACTCCAAAATAACTGTTCCTTAATGTGTGAGGAGCTGTCCACTTGTTATCACGTATACGTACCATCCCATGGGCCTCATAGCAACAGAATTGCAAGTTTCCGTCTAATTCCTATAGCAGTCGCACAAGACCTAGCAGACCCAATCGTCGCGCCCGCTGTACCACAACTCCAGCTACACTGGACTGTGAGTGCCCTCTGACACTGCAGTATAGGATGGCCGCCGCTGGTGACGTAGACCACTCACGATCAGAGCCACTTTGCAATGGACTGCTACACAGACACCCCCTGGTCACGGGTCTGTATTCATCGTTCGTGCTTCAGTATAAAGAGACTTTTCTTTGTGGCCAGTATGATAATTGGACTCTTATTTCTTCTTGGATCAGTTGTAATGAGTCTTCATATATTTTTGGAGAAATAAAAGTTAAGTAAATCTCCTGTTTGCTGTGTTACTTGTTCACTAATTATTTCTGCTCCTGTCCAGCTTCCCTACTACGGCAATTCCCGCACCACTCCGTAGCCCACCTCCCCTTACCAATGTGTGCGAAGTCGTACAAAGCAGTCCAGTCAATGTATCTCTTCTGTTAGTCAAGTGGCGCCATAGATGCCATATCTCCCCGATTCATTTTATTACCTCTGCTTTAGTTATGCACTCTATCCATCTACTCTTCAGAATTCTTCTGCAGCATCATATTTCAAAAACTTCTATTCCCGTCTTGTTTGTACAATTTATCGTCCGTGTTTCGCTTCCATACCAGTCTATACTCCACACAAGTATCTTCATAAATGACTTCTGAACATAAATAGATATTAGGTATTAAAATATTTCGGAACCGTTGTTCTTACTACTTCATGACTGCATTTTATATCCTCTTTACTTCTGCCATCATTAGTTGTTTCGCTTTCCAAATTACAAAACTCGTCTACTGCTTTTAAAGTTTCATTTTCTAACCTAATCCCATCAGCATTATCCGATTTAATTTGTCTACACTCCATTATCTTGTTAGACGTCTGTTGAAGTTTCACTTATAACTTCATTTCAAGACACTATCCATTGCGTTAACCAACCTTCCATATAATTTGACGTCTCTGACAGAATTATAGTGTCACTGACAAACCTTCAGTTTAATTCAGTTCATCGTAATGCATGTTTTTAGAAAGCCTGCAGCTGTGTCATTCCTGACTGAAATAATAAAACACTGCGCCAGCTATGTATTTATTCATGAATCTGGGCTAGGCTGAAAGTCTTGCACAAGGCCATTGAGCCAGACGAAATTATTGTTGTGATGCTTTGCACGACGCATTTCGAGAATTTATTTTCATTAGCAAATGCAAGTATTTACATTGGTATTTTTGTGATGTTTGCGTGTGTTTTGCTCAGCTTCTCTTGCCCTGCCATCGTCCTTTTGTGTTTACACTGAAAACGGAATACTGTAAAATATAAATCTCGTGATTTTATGATGTTAAAAATAGTATTTTTGTCTGTCTACTTCCAGGTACTGTGTCTTCCTCATTGTCCACAATTCCTGGCTCTGTAGAAGGAGCTAACAATACAATAACCTGTGTGACCATAATAAATTTTGTGAGCAACATTTCCCAAAAAGCAGTAAACCTACTTGGATGAAATGAAGTCAACGTAGTTTTTTCTACAAACAACAACCTACAACAGGAATTAGTTCATATCAAACACAAACAGGATAAATTCTCAGACTCGGGAATATACAAAATCACGTGTAAAACTTGCTCAAGCTACTATTAACAAGAACTGTCGTACTAGATACTCTGAACTGTTACGCACATAACTAATTCTCAGAATTAGCCGCATATAAAAAATTCAGGACACCCTATTACAAATGTAGAAGAAGATCTTAAGATACTTCAATTTCCACAAATCACATGCAATAGATATAATGGAGACGTTGGGAATTTTTGTAAACCACAAAAAGGAAGGATAAAAAAATTCCCTATAGCAAGCTATATAGTGAATCGATTAATTTCTTTAAATGTTTCTCCTGCATTTAATAACTATAGCAAATCAATAAATATGCTCACTCTTTCATATATTTAAGTTAATATTTCTCACAAAATATTAGCATATAGAATACAATGCATAATCGATAATTTAATGACAATTTGACCTAAATAATGTAACACACGAAAAATGGAATACTTCTATATCAAAACTTTTTGTGAAGCCACACCGACATAATATCTTTGTATCTTATTTTGAATTCACATAGACAGAAAGTGTGAGTGGTGGTTTGCGTTTTTGTTGATGTCTGCGCTATAAGGAGCAACTGTACACGTAAGCAGACAGATAAAAATATTATTTTTTAATATTAGCACGTAAGAAAATAACAAGATTTATTTTCTGGTCGCAGTAAAACCACAAAAATAATACTGTAGGGCAAGATAAACGGATCAACAGACCTGTAAACATCACAGAAAATACAAATGTAGATATTTGCGTTTGATAATAGGAATAAATTTGCGGAAAGCGTCGCGCCAAGCATGAAAAGAAACGTAACTGGTGCGGTGTTTTATTATTTAAATAACAAACCTTCAAGTATTTCTTTCTACTCAATGAACTAAACTTTCCTCGAAAAGATTCGATTCGGTTTACTTAAAACTGCCTCAGTATACTGATTAAATAAACATGGGATAGGTCACAACCCCGCTTCATTCGTTTCTGATCAACTGTCGCCATTTTATGTCTTGGCTCTTACAACCACAGTCTGGTTTCTCAAGGTGATAAGGACTGCGGACGCTTTAGTAGCATCTCGCAGCACTCTAGAATTAGTTGCATTAGCTTCTTGTATCCGACGCCCTTTACAGATGTGTAGCACTTTCGCATAGCCTTTCGGATCAATCTGTCATTCATTTGCCTCCCCTAATACTGGTGTCAACTGTCCATCCCATTTCATTTAGCATCTTACAGTTCCCCTAAAATATGTAAAATGATGTACCGAAGTTCACCACTAATTTGCTAACAGAACTGAATTTACTCACTTTTTTCTGGGTTCTCCATCATTACATCACATGGATATTGTCTCCAAGTTGTTCCGAATTTCTTTGCAATCACCCATGGACAATACATTCCTGTGGGTAACGCTACCATCAGCGATCAGTGTGATTGTGGTGTTGACCCCTTCTGATAACTCGACTATGTTGATTGAGAACATCCGTTATTCAAAATGGTTCAAATGGCTCTGAGCACTATGGGACTTAACATCTATGGTCATCAGTCCCCTAGAACTTAGAACTACTTAAACCTAACTAACCTAAGGACATCGCACAACTCCCAGCCATCACGAGGCAGAGAAAATACCAGACCCCGCCGGGAATCGAACCCGGGAAGCCGGGCGTGGGAAGCGAGAACGCTACCCCACGACCACGAAATGCGGGCATCCGTCATTCTATTACTCCTAGTTCAGGGACGTCCAATGTTACTTTAGCTTGTACTGAGCATGCATCGTGCAGTGCAGCTTTACGGAGACCTGTTCGTCGCAAATGCTTCAAACTAATGCCATATTCGTACAGATAATCCTTGTGACTGTCTCTTGTCGTCGGTCAATAGCGTAGTATAGCGTCTACAGCCTTTTGGAAATCGAGGAAAACGAAATATACTTGTTCACCTGCATCTACAATTTTCAAAATATTGTGTGTGAAAAAAATTAGCTATTTTCTATCTGTGTGCTAATTCTTTCAGAGAAACTTATTTCCCTTCAGTATTGGTTCAAACGGCTCTGAGCACTATGGGACTCAACTTCTGAGGTCATCAGTCCCCTAGAAATTATAACTACTTGAACCTAACTAACCTAAGGACATCACACACATCCATGCCAGAGGCAGGATTCGAACCTGCGACCGTAGCGGTAGCGCGGTTCCAAACTGTAGCGCCTAGAACCGCACGACCACACACGGCCGGCTCCCTTCAGTAATATCAATATCGTGCAGCAGACGAATTAATAAATGTAAGTCAGTAATTGCGAGCATCCTTTCGTATACTCTTCTAAATGCTACAGACGCGCGCTGTTCTCTCGTCACTTGCGTGTTCAGCTGGTCGCGCAACTCAAATATTTTCCGGCTTCCTACAGCCTCTTGATAAGACTCTCTACGTACATATGCATGCACAGCTTGTCATTATAGCTTCCTCAAAATACCTTTGTTGGCTCTTTCGTATCCACTGAAACCGCACCTACGTTCCACAAATCCTATACTATCGTTCTTTGTAAATTTAATTTATCGAATGCCTGTAATGTCCTGAGTGCTCTCGAGGCATACTGTAGAGCTCCAAAAAGTCCATCAATGCCTTTCAGTCCAAAGATGGCATCGGTAAGGATCATCTTCTGATCCGAAACAACTGAATGTACAGGTAAACGTGAAAACCTACTTAACGCGGACAGCTTTCTATTTCCGCCTCTATCCAGGAGTGTAGCTCAGTAACAAGCGAAGCCTGTGCGTTGGAGAGAGTGAAATGGGGAACCAGTTGACATTTCCCGGCGAACTTTCCGTGCGAGTACGAAGATGCGAGGCAGCAACGATAAAATCAGCATACCTCTCTTGTACTTTCGGGGAAACGACTGTGGTCTGTGCTCAATAGATGAGGTTATTAAGTTCACATTACTTGCATGGGTACGGCTTGTTGCAGGCCATTGGTTATAAGGCAGAAATACGTGGTGGACACACTGTTGATTTCACACTGTTTATTACTGAATAACATGTTCCTAACTGATTCGCTGTCAACGGACAGTTAGTTCCACAGGTTCAAAATGGTTCAAATGGCTCTAAGCACTATGGGACTTAACATCTGAGGTCATCAGTCCCCTAGACTTAGAACTACTTAAACCTAACTAACCTAAGGACATCACACACATCCATGCCCGAGACAAGATTAGAGCCTGCGACCGTAGCAGCAGCGCGGTTCCGGACTGAAGCGCCTAGAACCGCTCGGCCACAGCGACTGGCAGTTCCACAAGTAAAAGGGAATTTAGAGGAAAGAAGGAGTGGGTGGTAAAGGAAGAGACGTTCCGTGATTGAGCTTCGGTTAGTAACAGCTTTCTGCTATCTTACACGTATTACTCCAGGTTCCGACAGCTTCTTCTTCAGGAATGGAATGCCGACTGCCACTACGAAACCAAAGGTCGTATGTGAGGTTACAATTGTCGCTGGTTATACGACTAGAAACTGAATTGAGCTGAGAGGTTTAAGCTGACAATGCTCCTCAGGTGAATAACATGCCCAACTTTTTTTGGCAGTATCGCAGTTCGGAAAGATGACTGTCTGTCCGTGGGAATTCCATAGACAGCAAGCGTCATTTCCTGTTCTCGCCTTTCATCGTACTCCCTACAATGTACAGTATTATGGCCGTTAGCTTTGAACTAAACTGCGTATTTTGGTTCAATATTCTCTGGCAAAATTCCAGTAAATACAACCACCGCCAAGCTACGGGCGCCTTAATGCTGACGTTGCGACTTGTATTGCAGTTCATTTGAAGCGTTCCATGTTACCAGTTCCTATTCATCACGCCGGTTCGTGACAATAAAATTTGCAATATTACTGAGGTTATCCCCGATCCGTTTCCCCAGAATAATTTCATGTCAGCTGTAGATAATCCTTTACGTGTTTTATCGTATCATTTCCATTGGATACATTCTTATGACCACACCACTAACAGTACAGTAAAATCTACAGGGTGTCCAGCGACGAAGACCATGATTTCAAAATTAAACATCTCGAAAAATTAGATCGATAGCAGAGTGCGACAAAAGGTATGCTGATTGTGCAAAGTGGAAGAATTTTATAAAGAAGTTATACAGAAGTTTCGGAAAGAGCTGAAAACAGATGGCGCTGTACTTTGTGCAGCTCGTGCAGCATCAGTGTGCGTAGTTAAACTCGCTCTCTGCAAGCATTCTTTGCAACCACATCACAAGTCCACCACTGGCTGCACGGAGATGGCACAGACGAACAATGAAATTTGTCATCACATCCTGTACTGAGTGTCTCAATGGAAATGTATTCAGATGCCACGCAAATCGCCGATTCAGGGTCGTCCAGGTGACTGTGCATGAACAACTCGTTGCCTGATCGAACCTCCAACTACAGCTCTGCAGAGACAAACTGTTCTAAAATTGCAAAACGTTCACTAGCGATCTTTTCTCTCATGAAAAGAGGGCCAATAACGCTTCCGCTGTATACCGTAGCCCCAACAGTAACTTTAGAAGAATACACTGGTTTCGTTTCACACAAATGGGATTTGCGGAACTCCAAAATAGCCAGTTTTCTTTATTCACGACTCCTTTCAGGTAAAAGTGTGCTTCATCTATGAATCAGATGCAGCCAACATCAATTCCTTCTTTATCAATATTACGAGAATCTGCTTCGCAAGGTCATCCCTCTGTCGCACAGCTCGTACAGTTAAGGACTGGTAGCCTTGGAATTTGAGTGGAATCGGTTGTAGGCTCTGTCTCAGTATTTTCTGCGTGCTGAAACGTTTCAAACCAATCTCTGCTGCAATTCTTCGGACTGATTCATTTGCATTCTTCTGAGTAATTTCAAAAACCGTGACGATATTATCAAGAGCAACTGCAGTTTGCCTAAGGCCAAAATTCCCCGCTAGTTCATCAGCTACGCTGCCCGCCCGTTGAAAATTGGCGAAGAGCTTGGCGAATGGTTCTCGCATTGGGGCTTTTTGAAACATTGAATCGTGTTGAAAAGTGTACCTTGTTGCCGTAGGACTCTGTTCTGACCTGTGGTATTCCAGTACCAGAAAAAAGCGTTGCACTGTGGAATAAATGCAACCTCTTTCTTCGGTACGTCAATTTCCTTTCACGTTCAACGATGGAACCCATCGATCTCATCTGCAACGAACGTTATAGTAACTAAATATTGCGATTGCAGCGCCACCTGTTGGTAACTTTTCGAAATATTTCGAAACTCCTGTATAAAATTATTACACCTTTCGCTACAAACATGCCATCTAGTCCAGTCTCCCCTACTTTTATATCTATCCAACACATTACATATTACTTCGTCATTGCCTTTAGTCGCTTTACATGATATTATTACTGTGTCACACCTAATATTCTAGTCATTCCATACTTACAAAATCTCTTCAATGATTCGCTATGCGCCTCTGCAAATTAAGAGCATTCTCAGGTACGCCGTGGTACTTTCTATATTACATAATTACATCTCTCATAGAATCCAGGCAGACGAAGCTCATCGAGGCCTGTTTCCTTCCCTCAGTATGAAAAAATATATTGGTGGCAGTCATTTTCCATTACTGCTGGTAAGTACATTTTACTAGGGGACTTCAAAAGTATAGGTGTGGCAAGCAAGGTAGCTTTTATTTAATGCTGCACTGCACTCCAAAGTGACAAAAGTACATGATAGTTTATCGGCATAAATGCTAAGTCCCTGGAAACAATGGTCTCAACATTTTAACACTTGTTCAGTTCTTCGATGATAGAAGTTCCCCCCTTGGTCACGAAGCCATTCGAGAACTGCTGCATGAACGTCCCCGTTTTTGGAAAATCAGCGATGACTGCGAATCAGTTCCTCGATTGACTGGACGTTGTCGCCTGTGGTCGATGACGAACGCTTTGCTTGCCAATAGCGTTACTCGCATTTGTGCGGCCTTGGTCAAATTGCTGGAGCCGTTTCACTACAGGTGGACTCGACATTGCATCTGGTCATATACATCCTGATTTTCAAGGTGAATCTGCCAACAATTTAGACGTTTTGCCTGCAAGACAGACTGTCCCGAGACCTTCAACAATGGACTACGTTTCCGTTTGCATTTCACTTGCGCACTGTGGTGCACCTGTTACCCATACCGCAGCAGATCTTTGTCTGCAGAAAGCCCAGTAAATGCACTCTCTTCTGATAATGCGCCACTTTTGTTGCGCAGTGTCCTAGCGTGTGACAATATATGTTACCTGCTTTCTGAAGTCCCGTCGTACACTCATTAATAGGTGAGTTGTAGCGTATCTTTTTTTAATTATTTCCATCCTGTTTTTCCACTGTTGTAATAAATTCTCGGTTATGGTTAGATATCGATCAAAAATAAAAGCGCTAGTAAATATACACAATTATGGCGTCTAATAATAATAATAATATATCAAAAATTAAATATAACAACATTATAAGAATTTTCGTCAAAGGTCATTTTTCAAACGTTATCCAGACTGTCTCGAGATCAAATAAATGTTCTTCTAATACAAAACCACAAGACCTTTCTATTACAACAAAAATAAAGAATTAGAAGGTGCAACATTTAGCAACGCGACATCAAAGTATGCTGAAACTTGAGAAAAAAATTATTGTTTGCATATTTACGTCTTAATAGCTTCTCAAATAGGTGTAACTACTGCATTTGGTTAGAAATGATAAAAAATAGTTTCTTTGCGCGACTCCTAATGAGCAAGCAATATCCTTTGTTTGCCCAAATTTTTATTCTGTTGTGAAATGGCTGAAATATTGTCGCGATTGATTTTTCCCCAAATTTGACCTCATGTAACAGAAGAATGGTCAACGACACAGCATTAAAATTTTAAGTCAGATGAGCACAAAAAGTTACGGTTGCGATCCCGATATCTCCTTGGATTGGTTTCAGTTTTAAGCTGTCTTAGCTATAGCCAAAACTGGCATACACTGAGGTAATAAAAGTCATGCGATAGCGATACGCACATATACGGATGGCGGTAGTATCGAGTACACAGTATATGAAAGGGCAATGCATTGGCATTGGCACATTTCGGATATCAATAGGGAATTCGATATTCCGAGATCCACAGTGTCAAGAGTGTGCCGAGAATACCAGATTTCAGGCGTTACCTCTCACCACGGACGACGCAGTGACCGACGGCCTCCACCTAACAACCGGGAGCAGAGGCGTTTGCGTTGAGTTGTCAGTGCTAAGAGACAAGCATGAAATAACAGCTGAAATCAGTGTGGGACGTACGACGAACATATCAGCTAGGACAGTGCGGCGAAATTTGGTGTTAATGGACTACGGCAGCGGGCGACAGACGTGAAGCAAAAAATCGGTTGCAGCGCCTCTCCTGGGCTCGTGACCATAGCGGTTGTACCCTAGATGACTAGGAACCCGTGGCCTGGTCAGAGGAATTCCGATCTAAGTTGGTAAGAGGGGACGGTAGGGTTCGAATATGGCGCAGATCCCACGAAGCCATGGACTCAACTTGTTAACAAGGCACTGTGAAAGCTGGTGGTGATTCCACAATTGAGTGGGCTGTGTTTACATAGAATGGACTGGCTCCTCTGGTCGAACTGAAACAACTGAGTCCATTTGCAGCCTTTTCCAAACAATGGTGCGATTTTTATGGATGACAATTAGCCATATCGCTAGGTCACAACTGTTCCCGATTGGTTTGAAGAACATTCTGGACAGTTCGAGAAAATAATTTGGCCACCAAGATCGCCCTGCATGACTCCCGTCGAACCTTTATGGGACATAAAAATCCTACACTGGCAATAATTTCGGAATTACGGACGTCTGTAAAGGTAGCATTGCTCTATATTTCTACAGAGGACTCCCAACGACTTGCTGAGTCCATGCGACGTCGAGCTGCTGTACTACGCCGGGTAAAAAGAAGTCCGATACGATATTAGAAGCCGGTCGGGGTGGCCGAGTGATTCTAGGCGCTACAGTCTGGAACCGCGGAACCGCTACGGTCGCAGGTTTGAATCCTGCTTCGGGCATGGATGTGTGTGATGTCCTTAGGCCAGATATGTTGAAGTAGTTCTAAGTTCTAGGGGACTGATGACCTCAGAAGTTAAGGCCCATAGTGCTCAGAGCCATTTGAACCATTTGAACGACATTAGGAGGTATTCCATGATCGTTGCCACCTCTTGTAGAACTGAGACCATAATTTGCTGCCCCATTCTGAAAGCCTTTGTAAAGCACGAATTTCTTGTGTCTTAAGCTCAAATGTTTCTCAGCTGTTTCTTTATTTATTTTTTATTTTTTATGGGGAACATCTGCGCAGAATTTCATTCAAATTGACGATGGTCTGATGGACAGACTTTCCTAAAATTTGCCCACTTGATGCTGAAGGAGTGATTTACATTCGCTGACGAGATTCTGGAGAAACTCTAACGAATGAAGAATGCTTTGCTTCAAGTCGCTGAAGACTGACAAGCCACTACGAAGAGGACACAGCAGGCACAGAGCGAGGTGGCGTAGTGGTTAGCACACTGAACTCTCATGCGGGACGACGACGGTTCAAACCCGCGTCGGACCACTCTGATTTAGGTTTCCCGTGATTTCCCTAAATCGCTTCAAGCAAATGCCGGCATCATTCCTTTGAAAGGGCACAGTCGATTTCCTTCCCCAATCCCTTCCTAATCCGATGGGACCGACGATGACCTCGCTGTTTGGTCCCCTCCCGCAAATCAACCAATCATGGCAGGCAGAACATAGCGGAACTAGAATAATGAAAAGCAAGCTGGCGAGACTTACGTGTAGCCGGCGAGCACGTTCATGAGGGTGGTCTTGCCCGCACCGGATGGGCCCATGATGGCAGTCAGCTGCCCGCTCCGGCACAGACCGCTCACTTCCTTGAGCAGCGCACGGCTCTCTGCAACACACCACAATAACTCTCTCATCTCACATCCAGCAAAACAGACTTATTTTCTACTAATTACTAGCTTAAAGCTGTAAATTATCATTACTTATTCTTGTTCGAAAAAATATGGGCATGGGGAGGGGGGAGGGGGGGTGTTGGGGGAGGGGAGGATCAGCTTGTATTCAGTTAAGGAAAAGGAACACGAGACTGGATGTTTGAAAATAATGGGACAAAGGATGCTAGGAGTTAGCAGGATTACGTACATATGTTCTGTTGCGTGTATTATGTTAGGGTATAATGACTTTTCTGGAGAACAGCAATCTACTCTGTAGGAAACAGCATGGTTTCGAAAAAGACGATCGTGTGAAACCCCTATTCGTCCACGAGTCTCAGAGGGGCATAGACACGGGTTCCCAGGTAGATGCCGTCTTTCTTGACTTCAGCAAGGCGTTTCATACAGTTCCCCACAGTCGTTTAATGAACAAAGTAAGAGCATATGGACTATCAGACCAATTGTGTGATTGGATTGAAGAGTTCCTAGATAACAGAACGCAGCATGTCATTCACATTGGAGAGAAGTCTTCCGAAGTAAGAGTGATTTCAGGTGTGCCGCAGGGGAGTGTCGTAGGACCGTTGGTATTCACAATATATATAAATGACCTTGTGGATGACATCGGAAATTGACTGAGACTTCTTGCGGATGATGCTGTAGTACATCGAGAGGTTGTAACAATGGAAAATTGTACTGAAATGCAGGAGGATCTGCAGCGAATTGACGCATGGTGCAGGGAATGGCAATTGAATCTCAATGTAGACAAGTGTAACGTGCTGCGAATACATAGAAAGAAAGATCCTTTATCATTTAAATACGATATAGCAGGTCAGCAACTGGAAGCAGTTAATTCCATAAATTATCTGGGAGTAGGCATTAGGAGTGATTTAAAATGGAATGACCATATAAAATTAATCGTCGGTAAAACAGATGCCAGATTGAGATTCATTGGAAGAATCCTAAGGAAATGCAATCCGAAAACAAAGGAAGTAGGTTACAGTACGCTTGGTAGCCCACTGCTTGAATACTGCTCACCATTGTGGGGTCCGTACCAGATAGGATTGATAGAAGAGATAGAGAAGATCCAACGGAGAGCATCGCACTTCGTTACAGGATCATTTAGTAATCGCGAAAGCGTTACGGAGATGATAGATAAACTCCAGTGGAAAACTCCGCAACAGAGACGCTCAGTAGCTCGGTACGCACTTTTGTTAAAGTTTCGAGAACATATCTTCACCGAAGAGTCAAGCAGTATATTGCTCCCTCCTACGTACATCTCGCGAAGAGACTATGAGGATAAAATCAGAGAGATTAGAGCCCACACAGAGGCATACCGACAATCCTTCTTTCCAAGAAGTATACGAGACTGGAATAGAAGGGAGAACCGATAGAGGTACTCAAAGTACCCTCCGCCACACACCGTCGGGTGGCTTGCAGAGTATGGATGTAGATGTAGATGTAGAAAGCACTAGGGTGTAGGAAACCCATTGACGTTCAAAATAACCTCCAATCGTCTCGGAATGGATAAATACAGGTCCTCTACGGTTTTCACGGGAATCGTACACCACTGTTACTGCAAAATAGTGCGAAGTTCACCTAAGGATGACGGTGGTGGGTAGCGATCACGCAGCCTTCTCCCCAAGATAGACCACAAAGGCTCAACAATACTGAGATCGGGTGAATGTGGTGGCGAGGGGAGATGCAAAAATTCGTCCTCGTCCTCACAAAAGCAGTCGTGGACGTTGCCAGCTGTCTGATCAGTGGCCCTGTCGTCTTGGATCACAGCATCTCGATTGGAGAAAAAATATTGTACCATGTCACAAAGTCATTGGCAGTAATGTGACCTTGTAGAGTAACAGAGGCGGCCCACGTAATACCACAATAAGGCTGTACAAATAATCAGCGAAGTTCCACCATGTTTCCCTCTTGGGGGATAAACTCAAGAAGCTCGAAACAGTGTGCTGTTATTTTTCGTAAGAATCCTCTTCAATGAGTGACTGACACGATCACTCAACACAAACTTTCATCCGCTTTGTGACATAGCACATGATATTTTTTACGATTTCCGCGGATGCGACACAGTTCCTCTTGAAACACCCAAGACTTCGGCTCTCTTGTTTACGGCAGCACCCCTCACACGAGCATCCAATTTCGAGTACACTTAGGTCTGACAAAATGCACTCACAACTACACAGAACAGTGTTCCGAACACGACTGATACTTGTCGTTTATGGTCAAATACAGCTGCAGAAACAGCAGGCTTGGCTAGCTTCTGCATTTATGTTCAAGCATGCTTTATTCGCCGTGGTTTTCGTATTTGCCTGTTTTATTAGTTTTGTAGCCGATGTGGGAGCATCTACTAATGATGGGCAATCGTCTATCCACTACTTGAAATTATTTTAGTTTTGTGACAGTTCTGTGTCCCCACAGTATCAATTATTCTACGGGAATAAATGGAGTGCGCCATGCGTTTGTGAATTATGTAAACCTAGTTGTGTGCGTCCATGCGTATTATAATTGTTTCTGCGTTGTGTACCTGACGTGCACATAGAGAACCAAGGCGGCATTTACGTAGATACGCTGGAAACAATCTAAAAGCACTCTGGCCGAACGGAGTAGAGGACGAACTACCTCTTTCGGAATCCAACGCAGTACTCTTTAAACTACACTGTTAGGCCACGTTTTGAATGTTACACGTAAAACAAACGCCGATAAACTGCTCAACTCATTGTGCCAATTTACTAATGCAAAAACACAATAATAATTTACATCAGTTTCAATAATATTATCAACAAATTTTATATAATTTTTCAGCTTTCTTTCCACAACAAAATCTTTTCGGAAATTGTCTAAATGTAGTTTGCTGAGAGAATTACCAGACATAAAGGTTTTATTTATCGCCTTTGATGTCACCCATTCCAGGGGACAAAAATTTGAAGGGGTCAGATAAGAGAATCTAGGTGACCAGATCAAAGCTGTGTGCTGGAGTACAGACTCGTACCAGAACTTTGTCTTTTACCTGTAATAAACGAGTACAGTACAGTAAATAACAAATACCATTTTCCTTTACGGTAATCCAGTAGTATCGTGAACACACCGAAAGCACTTATCGTTCTGAACACCTTTTGCGTTTGGGGTGTAAAGTTAATGACGCTACGTCCATAACATGTATATATGAGTTTTAAGCCAATCACAACAGGAGAAAGAAATATGTACGTAAACTGCTTGGCAACTGCTAAGGAACAGATACGTTGATGGATAAGAATAATCAAAGTTAACGCTGGATGACAGGAAACACAGTATATACGTAATAAAGGAGATGGTATATTTATAACAAAAGATAGTACAGATTTCACTACATGGGAAAGTAGGATAACAGACATAACTAACGTTCATGTTTCACGCAGGTCAGACTCCCAACGCAAATGTCGATATCGGGCTCACAGTGAGGAACAGGTCCTCCTCCGGCACTAGCGCACATTTTACACCTTTTATTCGTGCTGCTGAGAATTATTCGAGGGATAATGTCGTACTTCTCTATCAAGGCGGTTTTCAGTTCTTGCATGGCTCAGGAGGGGGTGTTTGTTGTGGAACACGTCTGCCAAGAACATCCCAGGCATTCTCTGTAAGGTTTATGTCCGGAGAGTGCCCAAGCCATTCTATACGTTTACTATCTTAATTTTCCAGTGTGTTCGACATCTAGCGGTCTTGGATGGGAGGCAGTTATCGTCCAAAAACAGAAATTAGGGACTTGCCGCACCCCTAAACAGACGGATACGATCCAGAACAATCTCCCTGTAATGCCGCTGTGCTGCAATGGTACCTCGCTCAAAGATACGAGGCGGTTTTCGGCTCTGTGCATAGTGCTGCCCACAGCATAACGCCTATGCCATATCGATGATGGTCATGAACGTTCCGTGGAGTGTAACGTGCCCTGCTCTCTCTCACACTAACACTGTGGACCACTGCTGCTGACCCCAAACAACAGGCTCCCTAACATTTAACAGGCTTCCGACCATACAAAACCAGCCTGATTCAATCGCCGCAAAATCGTACTGACGGAGATACGGGTAACAGTAGCGGTTGCGATGTCTGCAGTGATTTGTCTAGGAGTGACGTACCTGTTACTTTTCGCTACTGGGGCTGTATCGATCCTTTTGAAGTGTGGTGGCAAGCTTCCACATAACGTTTCAACTTTCAGCTGCCTTCTTTAATCGCGCGATGACATTTTTGGACACATCCGTTACTGTGGCCACAGTAGTCACGTTTTGACCCTCTTCGAGCAATCCAACTGCTGGTCCACGATCGTAAGCACTCAAATAATCTTACAGACATTTTGCCGTTCCACACGCAATGTCGCACTAACCGGTACCGCAACATCCTTCGTCAGTCACCGTTTTGCCTGAGCTGTCGACTGCATGTAGTGTGTTCACGCACAGGCTTCCCTGTAGCTAACCATTTCAGTCCTATACATTTCCTTTTACTACATTGGTCGCTTATTCGAGTTGGCAATTGCTCCTTAGCCAGTGTCAGTTGTTCCTTAGCAAATGTCAAATAGTGTATATACTATAGGTCTTATAAGTGACAACTGAGAGTTTTACTTTTTTGTAGAAAAGTGCGTGTTATCAATCCTAAGCGTAATACGAGTTTCGTGTATATTTGCCCCCGTGTCTTGCAGTACTAGAAATGAGAAGATGTCCTCAGACCTCACAGCGCTAATTCTGAACAATTCGGAATAGCGTCAACAGCACTTTTGACGCCATTTCACAACACGTGACGGAACCTAAAGGCGGTGACTCAATCTGACCGCAACGTCCAGTGTAAATAAGAATTTCCGCAAACCATCCTTGCTCCGCTTCAGCAGTAAGCCATATAGGTATCGGTTTTAGAAATCAGGCGCAATCTCATAAACAGAAACTGCTTCTAAATACCTTATTTTACGAGCTCCGCATCTTCGAATCTCTACTCTTAGAATTTACACCTTAGTACTCTATTATAAAGCTGCAATCTGCATTATCCAGACGACTCATTTATTAACAATATATTGGCCGGAAAAATTGCAGCGTTACTTTTAGAAATAGGGTAAGGAATCTGTAATTCATCGCTACGTCATATTTCGTCCATCTCATTTTTTCTCATCTGCTGAGTGCGTCAGCCAGCTGATAATTTGCAGAAGCGCTAGCAAAAGTATCATTAGTGACCGGAGTCGGTGGTAGACAATTGTTATGGTTTCTTTGTTTATAAGATCAGTTTTTTTCGCCCTACACAGTCAAGTAGAATCTATCGATGGATTCCATTTCTATTTCAGTCTCTAAGTGCGTAATTCTAGAGCTTATTTTCAATAAAATGTTTGCTGTGTATTATAACATTCTGACATGACATTGCCATCTTCTCTTCGTGCTTGTAAGAATGTGCTAACTACGTTTAATAGTTGTATGAGACTTAATATCATAGTAGAAACGAAATCAGGAATAATTCGAAAGATATACGTAGGTACTAAAATTTCCAAAAAGAAAAAAATATGTTTTTATGTCAAGAGTGTTTGGACCAACAGTCTCACAACTGCCAACGAAGGATGTTTCGTAGTGTGTCTAAACACTTGATTGCCACAAAAGAATACAACTTCCAAGGTGAAGAGAAACAAATCAGTCTTTCGATATTTGCAACTGGCAGCAGCTGTGAAACAAGAAACAAAAAGAAAGCAACAAATGGGAAGGATTGCAGCTACTGGAAACAAAAAAGTACTCCTAAGTTCCTGAGCACAGAAAGCAGTCAGGGAAAACTCACGACAGTCTCTCTTCTAGGAGAAAGGATATTAAGACTGAGTCACAGTGAGTCACAAGATAGCGCTCCCGACGTGTCGATTCATGATCGGGATTGTGCAAGGAGGATGTGGGCTGTCATTTGTGGGATATGTCATTCCCACAAAATAGCCTAGAAGAAAAATGCATTAAATGCACCAATCATTTCGAACGACGTCATGAGTTCTGTACATGTATGTTTCAAACGAGCCAGTTCCTCCGCGACTGTTGTACTAATCGGCGACGTTGGTACTTTTGCGGTAGCTCTTTTATTCTAGGATTGAATCAGTGTTATTGCAATTTCGTAAAAAGATAGTATTAAGTATCTGATGTGAACTTAACACTTCATGTTCTCATTATCCATCATAGTGAATGGTGGGAACGCACCCACATGCGGTAATAACAATAAATAAAATAGCCTCAAGGTTCAGTTGTGGTTTTAAAAGTTTTATTCTATGATCGTTTTCGATAATTCAAATCTAATCTGAAAATTCAAATCTAATCTTCAGATTTACCTTAGTACACATCTAATCAACGCTACATATTAATTTCTAAGATCGCAGAAGGATGTCAACCACCCTAGTGGGGTGTAGGGGCGCGTTCCACAGTGTTGCGGACATGAAGTGTGTTCACTCGTCTTCCGTTTGACAGTCTGTTGTCATCTGCAAAATTATGATGAAAATCGTTTTGATATTTACTAAGAAACATCTGAAGATGAGAACTGAAGTCTCGAAATTTATCACGGAATTAAGCTTATTAAATCATAACGGCAGCCGGTGGATATTTTATTTATTATAATAATACTTCATGTTTTATGCTCCTTTTGAAAGATTTAGGGAGGAGAAATATGTAACATGTTTATTGAGACTGTCAACTAGGAGGTATGCGATTTGTTGTAATTTTTTATTTATGTTACGCATTGAAAACTCATGAAGTACATATCTCACATGAAATCTTCTTTCTTTGGATGAATTACTACTTTCGCCTAACAGCCTAGCCACGTTCATTTCACAAAACATCCTGATTAGTGTTAGTGTCACTAAGGCTTCACACCTCGTTAAATTTTTCTTAAAATAACAACATCCGTACATGACATAGTTACAAACAGGTTTTCATCGTTCGTGATCAGTGTAATGGAACAAGACTCATAAAACAAAAGCGTTATGCCGTTAAAATTTCGTAACTGACACAGTCAGGTGATGTAAATATTGACTCTGTCAGCCGAAACTAGTAACCCATTCAAATAAAGAAGATTTCATGTGTGATCTTGATTTCATAGGTTTTCCAGCCCTAACATAAATAAAATTTTTGCAACACTTAGTAAGACAGTGAATGGTTTAGTTTATAATATTACTTCCTTTTTGTACGGCCTAATGACTTTGTAATTGTGATTACAATAGATTTTGATGATGTTTCAAAACAATCATATAATTTACACAGTTAATGCCCGTAAAATTAACTACAACGTATGAACATAAAGCAAAACCAGGAGGAATGCGGGTAGAGTGTTCCATGTCCTCTTCCTTTAGCACTGGATTTGTTCTTCAAATATGAAAGTACTTTTAGGCGCTACGGAGGAAAGTTGGGTAGTGTATTCGCGTTCGCGAGGACTACGGTTCAAATCCCCGTCAAACTATCCAGATTTAAGTTTTTCGTGATTTCCCTAAATCACTCTAGAGCAATGCCAGGATGACTCCTTTGAAAGAACACGGTCTATTTCCTTCCCCATCATTTCTTAATCCGAACTTGTGCTCTGTCTCTCATGACTGCGCTGTCGACGGGACGTTAAACTCTAATCTTACTTCTTTCCTTTCTTCTAGCCTCTGAAAATGCCATTTATACAATTATAACAGTATTGGAGCGGACTGATTTGAGAAATCTGCTTTTTACTTGACTCCATTACGAATAAAATAAAGATAACACTTGCCCCGACAAAATAAAATGAAGATAACACTTGCCCGTGTCTATGAATATTTTCAATAACGGAAGAATTCGGAACGTGTTGTCCCCCCCCCCACCTCCCCCCACCGTGACTCATGACCAGAAGTGATGAAACATCATGTAGAACGAAGCCAATTTTTTCTCTCAAACGAGGCACTAATTGGCAGTGAGATACTATTCAGTATGATTTATTATGGCTTCTGATAAGAACGTAGCTCTTGCGAATTACCTCCTGAATTACTATTTTTCCACGAAACTGCATTTATGAACATTATTAAGGAGCTCAGTTTTTTCACAGCGACTCTTCGTTTCTTTATTGGTTGCTATTACTGTTTAACGCTCCATTGACAGTGAGTTCTTTAGCGACAAGACACACACAGGCACACGCACACAGACTCAAACACACACACACACACACACACACACAATCTCTTCTCGTAGTTTTTCACTCGCGCGAAGCAAACACATTAAAATATGATGCGTCCTGAAATGTTATCGATTAGCTGGGTCACTAACAAAGCGAGACGGATATAGCAGCACGCGCCAAAGCAGGCCACTGCTTCAGCGAGTGTCGTGGGTGTGTTTACTTTTCTTTCTGCCTTTGCAGGCCAAGGCCGCCGTCAGAAAAAAGCGTACCTCCTGCCACGGCGCGAGACTCCGGCCTCCAGTGCAGCGTGGCGGCCATTTCTGGATGCTACAGGCTATTCCTCCAGACCTACTCTGCACTGGGCTCTGCTCTTTATCAGCTTCTGTACTCGGGGCATTCAGTTCTAAGGGCTACTGTGGCCCACCCTCGGTGCATTCATCTATAGAGCTTAGATGACAATCACGTCCTTGTTTTTCACCAAGTATTACTTCCGATTAGAAAATATTTTCGTAAAATGAAGAACAAACCGCCTTCAGTCACAAGTTGCATTTATTTACTGCACTATGCATTTCGAGCCCTGGAGGCTCATCTACAGGTGCTTTTCAGTGATTTACATCAGGTTTTTTAGTTGTTTGCCTGTTGATATTACATTTTTGTGTTACAATATGGTATATTGTAGATATAAGTTTAACAGCGTTAATAATATGAAACTAACTTACAGCTTAACATTGCATGATGTCTGCTTCTGTTGTGCAGTTGGTAGACACAATACACATCTTTAATTTTGTAGTACATACTGTGATATTTACATAGTCACACATTTTTTCGCACATTGTAGTAGCAGAACGTAAACATGCCAAAGATTCTCGTTCATACAGATGTTCTACTTCTAAATATAATCGATTTTCTTGTTTCACAGAAGATAGTATGATATAGTATTACTAGTACACATGCATTATTAAAATAATTATTTGGCACCATGTTGTAGGTTGTCAGCTGTTTGTACTATTATAGATTTGATTCCTCAGGAAAAAATAAACTTTTAAAAGTGTAGAAAAAATTGTGGCTGTTAAGCTCTCTTTGTTCATTCAACAAGTTTTTGGAATATTTTTCTTTGAGTAGCATTATTTCCAACTGTTCTAATAGATTAAGGTTTTTTTACTTTTGGGTTCTGTGTGAAGTACAGTTAGGCTGTTGTGGATGTTGTCAAGCCTGTGTTTATTAATACACATGTGGTTAGCTATTGTAGATTTTTCAAAATGGTTTAGTCGAGAGGCGTCAATGTGTTCTTTATACCGTGTGTGGAAGGTTCTTCCAGTTATTCCTATATAAAATGCAGGGCAACTATTACATTGTAATTTATGTATTCCACTGTATTGTGTTATTGGCTTGTTTGTGTTCACTGTGTGAGGTAAGTGGTATCCAAATTTGTTGTTTGTGGAGAAAGATATTTTAATATTGCTTTTTTTGAATAGTTAGCTATTTTTTGTGATACTGTGCCTAAATATGGAATGCTTGTGAAGATTTGTTTTGTGTCGGTAGTTTTCTTTTCAGTGTTTTTGTGAGTGATGTTGGTCTGAATTTTTATAGATAGTTTATCATTTGATTTTACAGAGTAACCATTATTTACTGGAATTGTTTCGATAGTATTTATTTCTTGTGTGAGTGCTTTGGCTTTTAAAGGCAATGTATGTGCCCTGTTCAACATTGATCTAAATGCAGCATACTTTGGGTGTTCGGGTGGTATGAAGATTCATGTATTATGATGTCAGTGTAGGTTGGTTTTCGGTAAATGTACAAGTTATCTTCTTGTTGTTCATTCACAATTGTGAGGTCTAAGAAATTTATGGATTGATTTGTTTCATGTTCTATTGGGAACTTTATTTTATTGTAGAGTGAAACAAAAAGAAAATATTTTACCAGATTAGCACATTATGCAAGCTGTTCATGAAATTCCGCTGTCGTTTCAAAAAGTCATAGCTTCGGTACGTGACTTGTTGTAACACGGTTAGCAGGTCTCAAAATTTCTTGTCCGTTATCCTCAGTTGAAGTACAGAGAAAGAAGGGAGGAGACGGACAGTGGAAGAGGCAATGACTATCAGGTGGACAGAGAAAAGGGGAGGAGGAGGAGAAGGTGGACAGAGAAAAGGTGGGGAACACGATGGACAGAGAAAGGGAGAGGAGGAGATGGACAAAGAATGGCAGTAAAATGATATATAGAGAGAAGGGGAGGATGAGATGGAAAGAGAGAGTTGGGAACAGGATATGGACAGAGAGAGTTGGGAGGAGGGGGAGATGCAGGAGAAAGGTGGAAGAGCAGAGGGTGTAGAGGTATAGTGGGCAAGTGGAAAAGGAAGAAGGGGAGGAAGAAATGGATAGAAGAGACGAGGAGGATGTAGAAATGTGGAGGGAAGAGGAAGACGTGGTCGGAGAGAGTGGACAGAGGAAATAGCCAAAGAGGGCGGAGAATAGTAGACAGAGAGACAGAGAGAGTTGGGCAGATGAGGTAGACAGAGAGGCATATGGAGGAAGAAGCGGAAACAAAGAATGGAGAGTGGGAGATGTCTGCAACATTTGTTTCATCTACATCTACACTCCTGGAAATGGAAAAAACAACACATTGACACCGGTGTGTCAGACCCACCATACTTGCTCCGGACACTGCGAGAGGGCTGTACAAGCAATGATCACACGCACGGCACAGCGGACACACCAGGAACCGCGGTGTTGGCCGTCGAATGGCGCTAGCTGCGCAGCATTTGTGCACCGCCGCAGTCAGTGTCAGCCAGTTTGCCGTGGCATACGGAGCTCCATCGCAGTCTTTAACACTGATAGCATGCCGCGACAGCGTGGACGTGAACCGTATGTGCAGTTGACGGACTTTGAGCGAGGGCGTATAGTGGGCATGCGGGAGGCCGGGTGGACGTACCGCCGAATTGCTCAACACGTGGGGCGTGAGGTCTCCACAGTACATCGATGTTGTCGCCAGTGGTCGGCGGAAGGTGCACGTGCCCTTCGATCTGGGACCAGACCGAAGCGACGCACGGATGCACGCCAAGACCGTAGGATCCTACACAGTGCCGTAGGGGACCGCACCGCGACTTCCCAGCAAATTAGGGACACTGTTGCTCCTGGGGTATCGGCGAGGACCATTCGCAACAGTCTCCATGAAGCTGGGCTACGGTCCCGCACACCGTTAGGCCGTCTTCCGCTCACGCCCCAACATCGTGCAGCCCGCCTCCAGTGGTGTCGCGACAGGGGTGAATGGAGGGACGAATGGAGACGTGTCGTCTTCAGCGATGAGAGTCGCTTATGCCTTGGTGCCAATGATGGTCGTATGCGTGTTTGGCGCCGTGCAGGTGAGCGCCACAACCAGGACTGCATACGACCGAGGCACACAAGGCCAACACCCGGCATCATGGTGTGGGGAGCGATCTCCTACACTGGCCGTACACTTCTGGTGATCGTCGAGGGGACACTGAATAGTGCACGGTACATCCAAACCGTCATCGAACCCATCGTTCTACCATTCCTAGACCGGCAAGGGAACTTGCTGTTCCAACAGGACAATGCACGTCCGCATGTATCCCGTGCCACCCAACGTGCTCTAGAAGGTGTAAGTCAACTACCCTGGCCAGCAAGATCTCCGGATCTGTCCCCCATTGAGCATGTTTGGGACTGGATGAAGCTTCGTCTCACGCGGTCTGCACGTCCAGCACGAACGCTGGTCCAACTGAGGCGCCAGGTGGAAATGGCATGGCAAACCGTTCCACCGGACTACATCCAGCATCTCTACGATCGTCTCCATGTGAGAATAGCAGCCTGCATTGCTGCGAAAGGCGGATATACACTGTACTAGTGCCGACATTGTGCATGCTCTGTTGCCTGTGTCTATGTGCCTATGGTTCTGTCAGTGTGATCATGTGATGTATCTGACCCCAGGAATGTGTCAATAAAGTTTCCCCTTCCTGGGACAATGAATTCACGGTGTTCTTATTTCAATTTCCAGGAGTGTATATGGATACTCTGCAAATTAGATTTAAGTGCCTGGTTCAAATGGCTCTGAGCACTATGGGACTTAACTTCTGAGGACATCAGTACCCTAGAACTTAGAACTACTTAAACCGAACTAACCTAAGGACATCACACACATCCATGCCCGAGGCAGGATTCGTACCTGCGACAGTAGCGGTCGCGCGGCTCCAGACTGCAGCGCCAAAACCGCTCGGCGGCTCCGGCCGGCTTTAAGTGCCTGGCAGAGGGTTCATCGAACCACCTTCACAATTCTCTATTATTCCAATCTCGTACAGCGCGCGGAAAGAATGAACATCTATATCTTTCCGTACGAGCTCTGATTTCCCTGATTTTATCTTTGTGATCGTTCCTCCCTATGTAAGTCGGTGTCAACAAAATATTTTCGCATTCAGAGGAGGAAGTTGGTGATTGGAATTATGTAAGAAGATTCCGTCACAAGGAAAAACGCCTTTCTTTTAATGATGTCCATCCCAAATCCTGTATCATTTCTGTGACACACTGTCATGGAGAGGGGGAGATGTCTGCAATATTTGTGTCCAAGGCACATGCAAACGGAACTGCGAGGAAAAAGCTAGCCTGTTATATTTTATTAATGTAAGTATGCTTTGTTAGTATACCTGATGCACTCTCTGTCAGTGATTGGCAGAACAGACGCCATCTGATAAAAAACGCCGGAAACATAGTAGTGGACATCAATAGCTCTTTCCTCACGGCTCCGTTTGCATATAACTTTGAAACAAATATTGCAGACATCTCCCCCTCTCCATTCTTTGTTTCGGCTTCCTCCACATGCCTCTCCGTCTACCTCATCCGCCCAACTCTCTGTCTACGTTTCTCTGCCCTCTTTGACCATTTCCTCTGACCGCTCTCTCCGACCACGTCTTCCTCTTCCCCCTTCCTTTCCACACCCTCCTCCCCCCTTCTGCCCATTTCCTCTTCCCCTTCTTCCTTTTCCTTAGTGATGTTCGATGCTTGAGTCTGGGGTGAAGTCGACGTTCTAACTCACCTCAAAGGTATTCCATTGCGCTCAGTTAGGGACAGTGAGGAGGCAGACCAGTCCATTTCAGAATGTTGTTGGCCATAAGTTACTACTTTACAGATACTGTTTTATAAACCGGTGCATCGTCATGGGGGTACCAAACAGTTCCTGTATTGCTGTGCTGAACACAATGCTATAAAATGTGTTCATATCCTTCCGCATTCAGCATTTTCTTAGGCGCAGTAAGGTGACCACACTAACCACGAAAAACACCCGCACATTGTAATATCACCTCCTCTGTACTCGACTGTTAACTCTACACATGTTGACAGGTAATGTTCTCCATGCTTTCCAGCATTCGCCAAACCCAACTCAAATCCGTCCGTCAGTGTTCGAGGTTTTTCTGGTCTCGTGGTGGTGGTGGTGGTGGTAAGTTCTATGGGACCAAACTGCTGACGTCATCGGTCCCTAGCCTTACACACTACTTACTCTGACTTAAATCAACTTACGCTAAGGACAACACACACACCCATGCCCGAGGGACGACTCAAACCTTCACGGAGGGAGCCGTGCGAACCGTGGCAAGATGCCCAAGACCGAGCGGCTACCCTGCACTGCTGTTTCGTCTCGGTTTAGCTGTGGTTTTGTTCCTTTGCAATTCCATTTCACAGTCACAGCACCACCAGTCGACCAGAGCAACTAAGGGTTGAAATGTCCTTGAGGAATATGTTTCTCAGGTGACATCCAGTGACTAGCCCACGTTCAAAGTTATTGTGTCTCCTGACCGATCCACTCTGCTGTTATTGTTTTTCTACTGACAACACCACGCTGCTCACACCTATTACTTTCCCCTCTTTGGGGAAGTGTGCGGGGGAGTTTGTAGCCTTGCGGCTTTTACTCACCTGTGTACTTGTGTGTGTGATTATGTCTGTACTTTTTGGTGTCTGTGAAATGTGACGATTGTTCTGTGTGTGTCTGGTACTTGCCTGAGGTTTGGCGAGATAATTGTGGTTATTTGGGTAGGAGCAGGATTTGGGAAGGGATGTTGGGATTTTCTCTTCGACTTAGTCGTCGAAGATCGTCATGGGGCGATTGTGCTTATCGCGGGACATGTCATACCGACCTAGGGAGTGGATGAGGGCGTTTCCCGACCTGGAAGAACCTTCATTGAAGGCCCTTGCCAGGTCTTGAAAACGCTCTTACAGGAGTGGGGTTTCAGCAACGGCATGCAAATCGTCAATGGGGAATCCGAGAGGTAGACGCAGTGCCCTCCTGAGGGCGCGTTCTGTAGCCTCTGGAGTTTGTCCAGGTGCTGCTTCGCCGCGTATCCCCAGACAGGACACGCGTATTCCATGACTGGCCGGATCAGGGCCTGGTATACGTTCACTCCTACTGAGTAGGGAAGGGAGCTGGATGAGTTGAGGAATGGGTATAGGATGGACATTCTGGCGCAGACCTTCCTGTGGACCTCGTCTATGTGGGGTTTTCAAGTAAGGCGAGATTCCAAGGTTACGCCAAGATACTTGGCGGTTCTACGCCAGGGGAGTTGGGTTCCATTTAGGTGAAGGTGGAGGGGGTGGGGGGGGGGGGGCCGTTGAGGAGGTTCGAGCCTCCGAGCCTACGGGTAATCAGCATAGCCTGCGTCTTTTCGGAGTTGATGGTGATTCGCCAGCGACGGGCCCAAGTTTCTGTGTCATCTAAAACCCTTTGTAGCCTACGGATGACCAGGTCCTTGTTCGCATTCCTTGTGTAGAAGGCGGTATCGTCAGCGTACTGTGCGGTGTGCACCAGGGGGGCCGTTGGTGTGTCCGCAGTGTACAGACTGTACAAAACGGGCCCCATGACCGATCCCTAAGGCACCCCAGTACGAATACGCCTCTTGGTGGAGGTGGCTGTTTCCACTTTGACAGAGAAAGTTCTATTCGAGAGATAGCTTGTGATCTGCTTAACTATGCTCCCAGGGAACCCTTGTGTGTACAACTTATAGAGTAGCCCTCTATGCCATACTGAGTCAAAGGCTTTGGCTACATCTAGTAGCACTATCCCGCAGTAGCCTCTGTGGTTGAAGCCCTCTGTTGCTGCTTCGACCACTCTCATGATCTGTTGTGGGGCAGGGCGGTTCTGCCGCAATCCGAATTGGAAATTCGGCAGAAGTTGCTCTCTGGTAATATGTTCCTGTATGGGTCTTAGCAGGAGGCGCTCATAAATCTTGCTGAGAGTTGGCAAGAGGCTAATCGGCCTGTAGTGCTGCGGTAATAGAGGGTCTTTCCCTGGTTTGTGTATCGCGACCACTTCCGCGTGTTTCCAGCAAGCTGGGAACTCGCGGGTACGAGTAATCTCGTTGAAGACGTTCGCGAGGTGTTCGATCACCGTGGGTGGGAGGTTTCTGACCAACTGGTTGGTGACACTGTCATGTCCTGGCGCCTTTTTGAACGGGAGAGACCTAATTACTTTTGCCACGTCTTCAGGGGCAAAAACTGTGGGCTCATCTTCTGGGCCCTCCTCAGCCCTGAGGAAGACAGCCAGTTGACGACGGACCACTCTTTCATGCTCATCATCCTGGGGTTCTGCCGCTTGGAACTACTTCTCGAAACTGTCGGCGAGGGCATTGGCCTTTTCAGCATGGCTGTAGGCTAGACCCCGCTCGCCGTGCAATGGCGACATCCTAGCGCGTCTTTTTGTGAATTGTTTGGTTGCTTGCCAAAGTGTGTGATCGTCTACTTTGAGGGCTGTGAGGCGGTTTTGCCATTGCTGGTTTCTCTGCTCATTGAACGCTACCTTCAACTCTCTCTGTAAGCGATTGAGCAGCCTCCTTGTGGCCTGGTTTCTGGTTATCTTCCACTCTTTTGCCACTCTGTTCTTATGTCGAATTTGAGCTAGCAAGTGTTCCGGGAGCTGTATTTGCGGCGGCGGGCCATCCCATTGTGGAGGGGTGGTCTTTCTGCTGCCTGGAGGATGGTACCTGTTAGGTCTTGTAGCGCTTGTTCTGCTCTTTCGGCAGTAGGTGGCTCCCAGTTTGTACGTTTGTAAGACGTCTGGTACCGTGGGAATGCTACCCATTCTCCCACTTCGACCTCTAGAATCACTGGGTTGTGGTTGGAGGACATTCTGTTGATTGTCCTCGCAGTCACAAACCCCGTAATCCTCCTGGTGAGAGCTATGTCTAACACGTCTGGCCTGCCTCCATTTTTTTGGAAAATGTGTGGGCTCGACCGGACCCCATGTTTCGAAATGGTGGTTGCGCGCTAATTGTTGGAATCTGGCGCCTGCTCTGGAGGTTACTCTAGAATTCCAGTCAGGATGTTTGGCATTGAAGTCGCCCCCTATTACGAGTTTGCCTTCAATTTGCCCTAGAGTAGCTATGTCTCCCGCATCTATCTGGTCTTGTGGGGGTCAGTAAATTGCAACGATTGTTAGGGGTCCAGTGGCAGTGGCCACTTCCACCGCCACCTCTTCGATTTTATTGGTAGCTGGTAAGAATACCTGGTGGTGGGGGATCCCTCTTTTTATGTATATGGCCACTCCTCCGCCTAGGGTCGGCCTGTCTTTGCGGTAGCTAACGTAGTTGGGAACTGTCACTTTTATTCCCGGTTTTAGGTGGGTTTCCCCCATCATGCATATGTCGATGGAGAACTCCTTCATGAGTTCCCTGAACCCGACCTCTTGGTTAACAATGCCGTCTGCGTTAAAGACGCACATTGTCAGGCCTTGGATGTTTGGTCGTCTATCCGTGATGGGGTTTTGAAACTACTGAGGAAGTCGCAGAGGGGAGCGACTGCTGGACTGCTGCCTGAAGGGCAACGAGGATCTGTGTGTTCTGCTTCTGGGCTTCCCTGAAGTCCCTCATCATTTCCGTGACGAGGCTCATGGTCTGCACCATGACGCCTAACAACTGATCCGTGGGGGGGGGGGGGGGGGGGGGGGGGGGGACTGTGTGTGGGGTTCCCTGACAATACCAAACCCCCGCCTCCTTTTATACTGACGGTCTGCTCCTCGTGACATTAGTGGTCCTCATTTCGTAGGGCTGTCCAGATAGTTTCCAGTAGGTACTGTACGTACTGTTCAGCAGCGCGGAGTGGCCGCGGCGTTTGAGACGCCAAGTCACGGATTGCGCGGCCACTTCCTCCGGAGGTTCGAGTCCTCCTTCGGGCATGGGTTTGTGTGCTGTCCTCAGCGTAACTTAGTTTAAGTTGTGTCTAAGTCTAGGGACCGATGACGTCAGCAGTTTGATCCCTTAGGAATTCACACACATTCAACATTTTTATTTTGTACTGTTCACATGTATTTGTACATACGATATAATTTCCTTACATCTATCGAGAAATGTCGCGCAGTAGATAGCACACTGGAATCGCAATGGGGAGGAGCCTCTGTCCAGCTACCCACTTTCGAGTTTTCCATGATTTCCTTAAATTTCTTACGACAAAGGCCAAAACGGTTCCTCTGAAAAGAACATGACTGATTTTGTTCCCTCCCTTGTGAAATCCTAGGTTGTACTACTTCCCTAATAATCCTGTCAATCAGATGTTAAACCGAAATCTTTCTTTCTTCTATGTTTATGAGCAATGTGGAACATTGTAGAATCCTACTTCTAAGTTGTAAATGTGGGGTCAGTTGAGGTCGAGGATGAATGAATCGATCTCATTCTTTCCTAGCGTTTTTTTCCGTCGCACAGATTACGCTCCTTTCATTATTTTGAAAATGTATTTTGTCTTAATTCTGAGGCCGAATTTCATTCATATCGCAACAGTAGTCGGTTAGCCTTAACCTAAGAGGGGTATGTCGTGTGCGACATCTATTTGTGAATCATGTAGGCTTTGTTTTCTATGTTGTATCTTAGCTATTTGCGTATCGTAGATTCTGAGCCGAAGATTGGGGACCAGCCCAAACTTTTCCTAAAGTAATGTGGAAAAACCGCATAAAAACTACACAAGGGCTGATTGTACTAGACCAAAGGTCGTTATCCGCCTCGTGGATTCTATTCGGGTCTAGAGCACCTCCCAGTTTCGCAAGACGACGTGGTAACTGCATCAATATTAAAGCAAAACTAAGCAAGCTGTTCTCTTGGGGCCGGTCCGAGTGGCCGAGCGGTTCTAGGCGCTACAGCCTGGAACCGCGTGACCGTTGCGGCCGCAGGTTCAAATCCTGCCTCGGGCATGGATGTGTGTGATGTCCTTAGGTTTAGTTAAGTAAGCTAAGTTCTAAAGGACTGACGACCTCAGATGTTAAATCCCGTAGTGCTCAGAGTCATTTGAAACATTTTTTGACATTTCCGATGTCCAATTTTAGTTGAATCACTTTAGCATTCATTTATGACCTGAGAAACCATAAGCGAACGTAATTCAGTTTCATACGTGGAGGTGAGAGAGGTCGGTAGAAGGAGGTGTGGGCGTTGTAGTCAGGTGGCTTAATCAGGTCGTTTAAGTTTGTCCACAAACAGAACAGAAATACTGTAGTTGTACATTTAATATATTGTCTCCATATTCCCATTACTGTAAGTTTAACTCGTGTCAACATGTAATTTCAAGTAAATTCAGCCTAATTACGCGAAGTCTTCAGCATGTAAGTGAATGACGCAGTTGCATTTCGCTCTTTTAGTTCAATGTGTACCTGTTTCCTACCTTATTTGACAATAACGTACATTTTAGATCCAATCTCTTTCAGAATTTTGAAGTTGTTTTTCCTGTTGTTTAACACAGATTTTGTGGTGTTTCATATCTAGTGTAACAGCTTTTCCAAGAAAGATAATGTGATTAGCCAAGTTCATTCACATGTTAGATAAATGAAACACCAGCAAATAGGAGACTGGGACCATAAAATTAGATAGTAGCAAACCCTACAATATAGCGCACTTTCATAACGTAATACAAAACGCATCTTACTGAAAATCCCATGGCTAACATCTGCGTTTTTCAGAACTAATCTCCTTTCTTCTTCGTGAGCTCATCATTTCATTTATAATGAATGGATGTACGTGTGACACAAATGGGAAAAAGAAATGGACGTGATGGAAATGCACCATTATGATTCTGATACTAATATCAGATTAAATGCGTAACATTAGTTTTGGAATTACCAGTTTTTAATGAGTGACTATTTCTATCTTAAATGGAATTCTATAGCAGAAGCACGTAGTAACTGATACTAAAACAAGAATATTTTAAAAATGGCATAAATAAATTTGGTTCACAAGCCCGGACAAGCTTCAGAAGTTCGGCAGTGACAAGAAAAGTTTTAAAAAAGATGTATGTTTAAAATTAAAATACTGCCTTTAATCAACAGAAGCAACTACAAGCGGTATGGACATGCCAAAAGCACGGAAGAAGAAAAGCTTCCAAAATGTGTAACGCACTAGATACAGAACAGAAGAAGAAAAATGAAGCAAACAACACAAAACCAGGATTCAGGTAAATAGCTAATTTATCCACGAAGAAATACAGCAACCAGCCGTTTTCATATTAATTCATTAAATTCTTGGTGCGTGTCGGGATTTCATCCAACTTCACTTGGCGTTAATAAGTTTATATGTTCGTCAGTACACAATATTACGCCCTGAACGCTGCAGCTTACCTGTTCAAAATAATACAATCCTTTTAGCTACCATGTTTCCTGAGTTGTATATTTTCCCTTAGTTAACAATTAGGTGCACTAATTTTTATTCTGTAACTTTTAGATCTTTTTCGAATTTGGGTGCATATGTGTATCGTACTACGTCAACTGAAGATAGTTCAAAATGGCTCTGAGCACTATGGGACATAACTTCTGAGGTCATCAGTCCCCTACAACTACTTAAACCTAACTAACCTAAGGACATCACACACAGCCATGCCCGAGGCCGGATTCGAACCTGCGACCGTAGCGCTCGCGCGGTTCCAGACTGAAGCGTCTAGAAACGCTCGGCCACGGCGGACGACCAACGGAAGATGGCATAAATAAAGTTCTATAAGAAGTGGTTAGTTGCCACATTTCTTCAAGTAAATCAGGAAATTCAGTCGTTATTGGAAGAGGAGAATGTTCCTCTAAAGTTGTGCAGAAATTGAGAAGAAAGAAGAAAAAGAATTAGAGACATTGTAACCATAGGTCACGGTAAAATCTGCAAACATTTTACCTTGTTTTACAAATGCTTTTACAAAAAAAAAAGTTATAACGTAATAATTCCGCTGAAACTACGAGGGTTGCCCAGAAAGCAATCCACCACATTTTTTTTCTTCCATAGGTCTTTATTGAACACAATGAGAATTACACACACGAAAGAATGGTGTTTTATCTACACACCGTATTTTTCAACGTAATCTCAGTGCTGTTCTATGGCCTTCCTACAGCGCGAAACAAGAGCGTGTGTGCCCTATCGGTACCAATCCTTGTCCTTGTGTTGGAGCCACTGCTTCACTGTGCGAATCACGTCCTCATCGTCCTCAAAATGTTTTCCACTAATGGCATCCTTTAATGGCCCAAAACAATGGAAGTCCGAGGGGGCAAGGTCAGGTGTGACAGTTCTGGATGGTCTCCCCGACCGCTGCAAATCGTGGAGCTTCGACGAACCGCGTTCTGATGACCTCACCCTCCGTGCCCAGCGACTAACTGTACTTCTGTCGACAGCAGAAGCTCCATAGACTTTACACAAGGGTTTGTGAATATTCCCCACAGTTTCTTTCTGTACAGTGAGAAATTCAATGACGGCACGTTGCTTATAACATACATCACCTACAGACCCCATTTTGAAACTGTCCTGCAGCTACGCTATCCGTCGGAAGTGTCGGAAACTTGGCGCGCTCACTCAGGAGATACATACGTAATGTTCCGCAATCATTGCATGACTTTCTGGGCAACCCTCGTACACCTTTAAGTAAGCTCGACAGTCACCCCAATTTACACGAACGGATGAACCGTTAGGCCTTTACAGATGGCGCAGCGATCGAGTCACATGCTAAACTGTTCAAGCACTGCCTCTACGTGACCATAAGGAAGTAGCAATCATTAAGACATTTTTTTTCAAGGGGACGTTGTACAGAAACATGGATAATGTAAGGTCATGACAGAGTGGTCGAAAGGGGCAATTGTGTTTGGCTATGCCCATGGCCATACAGTGTGTGAATTTTCTGGGTTTGCTGTTTAACGTGTCTGCAAGTAGTGGAGTAACTAACACTCGTGGCCACAAAATACACCACAACTGTGGTCGGAAAAATATCCTGACTGAGAAGGATCGGAGGGGCGTTTCACGGCTTGTGAACGAAAATCGCTTCCAACCCCAACCCCAACACGAATTGCTACAGGCAGCCAGTAAAAAGACCATCATCTCCACCTAGTAGCGAGAGAACATTGCGGCGAGAACGAGCCGTCGTAGTGCAACAACTCGACGTGGCATGGACTTAACAAACGTTGGAACCCCCTGGCAGAAATATTGAGCCATGATGTTGTTCGTCCATAAATGTTCGATGGGAATCATGTCGGGTGATCTGCGTAAACAAACCATTCGCTCGAATTGTCCAGAATGTCCTTTAAACAAATCACGAACAATTTTGGGGCAGTGACACGGCGCATCGTCATCCATAAAAATTCCGTCGTTGTTTGTGAACATGACGTCCATGAATGGCTGCAATTGTTCACCAAGTAGCCAAACATCCAGAGGATCCAGTCCATTCCGTGTAAACACAGTCCACACCATTATGGCCTACCGCCAGCCTGCACAATGCTTTGTTGACAACTTGGGTCTGTGGCTTCGTGAAGCCTGAGCCACATTCGTACGCTACCGTCAGTTCTTACCAACTGAAATCAGGGCTGATCTGACCAGTTCACGGTTTTCAAGGCGTCTAGGGTCCAACCGATATAGGCTCATGTAGAGGCGGTGCGGGCGATGTCATGCTTGTTAGCAAAGGTACCCGCGTCTGTCGTCTGCTGCCATATCCCATTAACGCCAAATTGCGCCGCACTGTCCTAACGGAATGTTCTTCGTAGGTCGCACATCGATTTCTGCCATTATTTTACGTGGTGTTGCTTGTCTGTTAGCACAGACAACTTTAAGTAAACGCCGCTGCTTTCGGTCGTTTAGTCTAGGACGACGGCCACCGTCTTATCTGTGGTAAGAGGTAATGCCTGAAATTTGATATTCTGGGCACAATCTGCACACCGTGGACCTCGGAATATTGAATTCCCTAACTATTTCCGAAATGGAATGTCCCTTGCGTCTTGCTCCAACCATGTTTCCACGTTCAAAGCCTGTTCGTTCCCGTCGTGCAGCCATAATCATATCGGAAACCTTTCCACATGAATCACCTACGTACAAATGACAGATCCGCCAATGCACTGCCGTTTTATACCTTGTGTACGCGATGCTACCGCCATCTGTATATGTGCATATCGCTATCGCATGACCCTTGTCACCACAGTGTAAAGCTACGCGTTTTCAGTTAGCTAAAAATCATCGAATGTGGACAGGAGCTGACTAGTGGAAAGTAATGCGATCTGGTGATCACGTTTTTGCCCGTATTCAAACGAGGCACATCGTCGAATGCATCGAGGCCCAAATGCAGCATTTCATCCTGAATCTGTACAAGGTCAGGTTCAAGTATTGGTTTCAGGTAGTGGGTTAAAACTGTATAATTATTAAGATTTCGAAAATAAAGATATAAGGTCAGGTTCAAGCCGGAGGCGGGTCTCTGATGTTTTGGGGACACTTTTCTTATCATGGATTGGGTCCGCTCGCTGAGTTGACCACTAACATGAACCAGTATGTTTACAATGAAGTGCCAAAGATACTGGTATAGGCACACATATCCAAATACAGAGATATGTAAACAGGCAGAATACGGCGCTGCGGTTGGCAACGCCTATACACGCGTAAGAAAATTATGCGGTGCAGTTGTTAGATCGGTAACTGGTGCTACAATGGCAGATTATCAAGGTTGAAGTGGTTTTGAACGTGTTTTTATAGTCGGCGCGGAAGCGATTGGACACTGCATCTCCGTGGCCACCAAACTCCCAGGTCATAAACAGTATTGGGAATACGTGGGATGCCTTCTAACGTGCTGTTCAGAAGAGATTTCCTCTCTCTCATACTCTTACGGATTTACGGACAGCCCTGCAGGATTCATGGTATCAACTCCCTCCAGCACTACTTCAGACGTTAGTCAAGTGTTGCGGCGCTTCTACGTGCTCGCGGTGGCCCTACACGATATTGGGCAGGTGTACCAGTTTCTTTAGCTCTTCAGTGCATAAACGTTCAAAATGAACAGGTGTTCATTATTCCTGATGAATATGCTACTGGTATTACTATTTTTTAAGACGGCAACTGCAGAGTTTATCAGCCTGGAAGAATATGTCGCTGGTTTTCGGAACATGCTGTCAGCCTATTACATCTTGATTCTTCAGCAGAATCATCAGTCTAGAACCACAAAGAAAATCTGTGGGAGATTCTGGAACAGCGCGGGTAAAACTCCGAGATCAGCATACTCGAAATTTAGAGGAATTTCGCAATCACATCGTTAGCGAGAGGCTTAACCTTGATGCAACGTTCCTGCACAAGCGTGTGAATTCAGTTCCTGATCGTATGCAGGCGGCTATCAAGTCCAGCGGCGGAGTTACACATGTTAAATGATGCTTGTACTGTAATGATTTCTCAAAGAATGACTAAGTTTTTCTCTTATGAGCTTCTTTACTTGCTTATGTGTATGTATTAATTAACTTTTAATCGCGTTTTGTACTTATATTAAGATGGCGTGTCTAATGTCACCGTAAAAATTATCTGTCAGTAAACTAACAACCAAGCCAGCTTCTTCTTCCCCCACACACACCGTTGCAGAACGCTACCAGTCGCCTCTCCGCTATGTGTTCCACTTGGCATGCGGCGCGCGCACCGGCTGTGTGTGTTTGCAGGCTGCATATCCCGAGGAGAGAGCGAGGTGAGGCAGGTTTCCCCACAGCTCGGTTTCTTTGTGGCGATCAGCTGGTGGCCAGCTTGCTGTGCGTCACAAGGCCGCCAGGCAGCCAGCTGTTGTCGACTGACTCACGGCCAGCGCTAGCAGGAAGAGCCGCGCGATAGCTACTGCCATGGGAACCGAACTCGCGCTTCCCGTAAGCCCTCACGAGACAGTTTCTTTGTTTGCCGAGGAAACATCGGATCGCTTTTGCGGGAGCGATGCTATGTACTGCTGGCAAAAAAAAAAAGACATTCAGTTCCACATACACTTTGGCCATTAAAATTGCTACACCAAGAAGAAATGCAGATGATAAACAGTTATTCATTGGACAAATATATTATACTAGAACTGACATGTGGTTATATTTTCACGCGATTTGGGTGCATAGATCCTGAGAAATCAGTACCCAGAACAACCACCTCTGGCCGTAATAACGGCCTTGATACGCCCGGACATTGAGTCAGACAGAGCCCGTATGGCGTCTACAGGTACAGCTGCCCATGCAGCTTCAACACGATACCACAGTTCATCAAGAGTAGCGACTGGCGTATTGTGACGAGCCAGTTGCTCGGCCACCATAGACCAGACGTTTTCAATTGGTGAGAGATCGGGAGAATGTGCTGGCCAGGGCAGCAGTCGAACATTTTCTGTCTCCAGAAAGGGCCGTACAGGACCTGCAACATGCTGTCGTGCATTATTCTGCTGAAATGTAGGGTTTTGCACGGATCGAATGAAGGGTAGAGCCACGGGTCGTAACACATCTGAAATGTAACGTCCGCTGTTCAAAGGGTCGTCAATGCGAACAAGAGGTGACCGAGACGTGTAACCAATGGCACCCCATACCATCACGCCGGGAGATACGCCGGTGTGGCGATGACGAAAACGCGCTTCCAATGTGCGTTATCCGCGATGTCACCAAACAGGGATGCGACCATCATGATGCTGTAAACAGAACCTGGATTCATCCGTAAAAATGACGTTTTGCCATTCGTACATCCAGGTTCGTCGTTGAGTACACCATCGCAGGCGCTCCTGTTTGTGATGCAGCGTCAAGGTAACCGCAGCCACGGTCTCCGAGCTGATAGTCTGTGCTGCTGTAAACGTCGTCGAACTGTTTGTGCAGATTGTTGTTGTCTTGCAGACGTCCCCAACTGTTGAATCAGGGAGCGAGACGTGGCTGCACGATCCGTTACAGCCACGCGGATAAGATGGCTCTCACCTCCACTGCTAGTGATACGAGGCCATTGGGATCCAGCACGGTGTTCCGTATTACCCTCCTGAACCCACCGATTCCATATTCTGCAAACAGTCGACCAACGCGAGCAGCAATGTCGCGATACGATAAACCGCAATCGCGATAGGCTACAATCCGACCTTTATCAAAGTCGGAAACGTAATGGTACGCATTTCTCCTCCTTCCACGAGGCATCACAACAACGTTTCACCAGGCAACGACGGTCAACTGTTGTTTGTGTATGAGAAGTCGGTTGGAAACTTTTCGTATGTCAACACGTTGTATGTGTCGCCACCGGCGCCAACCTTGTGTGAATGCTGTGAAAAGCTAATCATTTGCATATCACAGCATCTTCTTCTTGTCGCTTATATTTCGCATCTGTAGCACATCGTCGTGGTGTAGCAATTTTAATGATCAGTAGTGTATTTTCATACTGCCGTATTATCGCTGACAGGCACTAGGCGGTGGCTCTCGAATCACAGGAAATCGGTTCGAGCCCTGGTAAAGAATGAGATTTTTAAGCGTCAAGACTTCCCTCGCGCTGTTCGGGTGAAATAGGAATACGCTACGTTACTGGAACAGCGGGAATCGTGCACCACCCTCTACCTGTTTTTCATTCCGAATTCGTCCAAAACAATACAAAAATAAAAGCCCATATATTACGGAAAACGCAGTTTAGGCAACTGGAGCCCAAGATAGTGTGACACTACCGTCACGTTTACGTCCTAGAGAGAGAGAGAGAGAGAGAGAGAACTGCAGCGTTCTTATAAGTGGCAAACTGTGCCACAGAGCAAACATATCAAAAATAGATGGCATCGTAAAAGACAGGTCGTGTAATTTATTTCTCTAACTGTCACTCGACCTCGTCCCTGGCAAGCAGTTCTGTTGGTCAATCACCTTATCCCGTTACTTTTATGTGGTTCATTTTGACTTTGTTCGTGAATTCCTGCTGCTTTACAGCTCAGTATATAGTACTTGCCTACCCTCGCCCCACATATGACTAACAGTAAAGAGCAATGATCGATGCATAGCACAGTTGGTGGTGCAAGTCACTTCTGTGTTCACCGAAACTGAATTGTCCCTAGAACACTAATACGTAATATCTAATGTCTAAATTTCTTCAACTAGTTTGTTCGTGATGAAGAAGCCATGAAAAATATTATATTTATTGAAGTAAAAAAGGCGTAGGTCACCTTGATGTATTTCTGTCATGTCGATCACTGTAGTAACAATAACTTTCGCTTCGCCCGACAGTACTTCTAGCACAGCGTTCTTTTGCAAGAGTTAGCAGACGCAGTGTAGTGTGTTTGGATCCGTGAGACGTCTGCAACAACCTTTGGCTTTGTAACAGACTTGATGAACTATTCTGTTTAATTACATTCGAGTAACAATGTTTGATACACAAATGAAACAGCGTAACTGCCTATAGCTTTCTTTTCAAAGCGACAGCTCACGGTATTGTATTTGACTGTAAAGCATAATGAGTTTTTCCTGTTTTATTTCAGATATTTCATGTTGAAATACATGTCCTTCGGGCTCTTTTATTGCGGTACCTTTCAAAGCACATAACAGTTGGTGACAAATTTCAGTAACCCATATCAGACATTAACACAGTACAGGTAAAAAATAAAATGCTTATTGGCCAATTGCCAAAGAAGGTATATCGAAAGGTAAACTCTAACCTAAAATGGTGTTATATGATTTCCTTGCAGAAGGAAAGTTATTCATTTGTTTAAAATCTTATCTGCAATGGGTTTATTACGCTAGAGCTAAGAAACAAGGACGGGAATTTAATGTCCGCAGACGACAGTGTAGTTGAATTAATAATCGGTGAAGTAATAACACTACCTCATCTTGGATAAGAACTGTGATGGGAATCGGCTACGGCCTTGAAAGTGTGCTAGAGAAATGAAAATAACAACTCCTGGGTTTGGGTCGGAGCTTTCTTCTTGAGAATAAGCCAGGTGTCTTCTCACATCCTATATCGGCCAGTAAACGGTTACCGGGACATGAATAATGTTTCTGTTATTGCCTATAAGATAAGGTGAACAAACGTCCCGTTTTGGCCGGGATAGTTCCGATTTCTGGAGTTCAGTACTCGGTTTCCGCTGGGACGCTAAATGTTCTGTTTTTTAAAGATCACATAAAATTCTCGATCGTGATAACGATGATGACTTGTTCCAAGAGTATATTAACGTGCAGCAGCCGGCCGGTGTGGCCGAGCGGTTCTAGGCACTTCAGTCCGGAACCGTGCTACCGCTACGGTCGCAGGTTCGAATCCTGCCTCGGGCATGGATGTGTGTGATGTCCTTATGTTAGTTAGGTTTAAGTAGTTCTAAGTTCTAGGGGACTAATGACCTCAGATGTTAAGTCCTATAGTGCTTAGAGCCATCTGAACCATTTTTTAACGTGCAGCAGTTCGTTACATGTCGGTAAACAGATATATGAAGCACAGAAAAAACTGTCACTGATATGCACTGGGTACAAATGTTCAAGCACTTCACATACAAACATATTCTGAAAACATTTCTAAGATTCTGGAATTTTCTTTACATTTTCCGGTACAAAAGCAGCAGTCAAGAGTGTCCTTTATTTGATGGATAAGATATAAACATCTGCTGGATCAAATTCATTCGTCACAGAGGTACAGTGGTGTGAACAACTGAGTATTAAAAGCTGTGTGTCGTTACCTAAGCAAGTGTTGTGTCCTGTTTATTAATTTTTAAGAATGAAGAGTATTGTAATTATACGATAACTGTGAATGTGTCTTTGTTTAACATTGTGTTTGTTTTATCGTTTGGCTTTAATAATGTATAACAATTACAGAGCACTGTTGCATTTTGAGCGGTGGACAGTTATGGTTCAAATGGCTCTGAGCACTATGCGACTTAACATCTGTGGTCATCAGTCGCCTAGAACTTAGAACTAATTAAATCTAACTACATCTACATTTACATCCATACTCCGCAAGCCACCTGACGGTGTGTGGCGGAGGGTACCCTGAGTACCTCTATCGGTTCTCCCTTCTATTCCAGTCTCGTATTGTACGTGGAAAGAAGGATTGTCGGTATGCTTCTGTGTGGGCTCTAATCTCTCTGATTTTATCCTCATGGTCTCTTCGCGAGATATACGTAGGAGGGAGCAATATACTGCTTGACTCCTCGGTGAAGGTATGTTCTCGAAACTTTAACAAAAGTCCGTACCGAGCTACTGAGCGTCTCTCCTGCAGATTCTTCCACTGGAGCTTATCTATCATCTCCGTAACGCTTTCGCGATTACTAAATGATCCTGTAACGAAGCGCGCTGCTCTCCGTTGGATCTTCTCTATCTCTTCTATCAAGCCTATCTGGTGCGGATCCCACACTGCTGAGCAGTATTCACGCAGTGGGCGAACAAGCGTACTGTAACATACTTCCTTTGTTGTCGGATTGCATTTCCTTAGGATTCTTCCAATGAATCTCAGTCTGGCATCTGCTTTACCCACGATCAACTTTATATGATCATTCACCTAAGGACATCACACACATCCATGCCCGAGGCAGGATTCGAACCTGCGACCGTAGCAGGGTGGACAGTTATAAAACTGGTCCCACCTTCGACTCGCAGAAATATGGTCACCTCACGTAAGACCTGCAGAGCGAACGAGACGTCCCGCCTCCGTGAGATTAGTAAGACAGAACGAAGTGTGTGTGGCTGTGTATGTTTGTGTGTGTGACAAGGACAGAAAGAAAGAGAGAGGGTGGGGGAGGGGGGGGGGAAGAGGTAGTGTTGCTCAGTAGTCCGAAGCCTGGTCTACGCTTAATGTTTCGTCATCATTCTTGCATGATCATACCATCAGACCGACGATTAACAATGAAGATCGTGGGTACCATTTTAAACTAAAAAAACAAAAGTACTCTAATGAGCAAATCAAAGATCAAAATAATGCTCATTTAATTTTTTGAGAGTAGGAGTATTGTGCATAAAAAATTTGTTCTTCCAGTACAAACTGTTCACCAAATATTTTACAAATATTTTCTTGAAAGGATCACGGAAAGGGAGCATTGAATGAGACCGAACGTTGCAGCCAAGGGGATACTGCATCATAACAACATTCCCTGTCATTCGGCCGCTTCCCTCACGGAAGTTTTGAACTCAAAAGGTATTCCTGCAGTTCCACAGCTTCCCTATTCAGTCTGTATGACTCTTCGTGACTACTTTCTTTTCCGGATATTGAAAAAAGTCTTAAAAGGATTTCATTTTGGAACTCTGGAGAACATTCAAAAGAATGGAGCCCGATGCGTTAAAGGTCATACCGGTTGAAGCCTTGCAGCGCTGCTACCAAGACCGGGAATGATTGCAGATAGATGTGTAGCTGCTGAAGCGAAGCATTTGAAGGGGACAATATTGTTGTTTGGTAGATAAAAAATCGGTTTCGTTATTTTTCTCACAGACAACTGGAGAAGTTATCCAAATGTTCTGTAGAGAAAATGATAACTTGGCCGAAAATCCCGAGAACATTCAATTTCGCGGAGGAAACCCGAAGGTCCTGTCAACAGCTCTCTTAAAGTGTGGCGAATCCTTGTTGCTTATGGCCTACTGGTAGTACTACGCGATGTCTCGAGCGGAAAGGGCATGCTAGATGGAGAAACAGACATGTTGTCCTTCGAGACTACGAGGCGATTCACCACTGCAGGTTGCTAGTAACGCAAGTGTAATAGCGGGAAGTGCGGACGCAAATTCACATACTGAAGGAATTTAACAAGTTCGTCAAGGAATTACGCTTTCTCACAACATTTTACATTTTTCTGTAAGTTCGTGCGTGTAGCTGGGTATAGATACACTGCTTCACACAGACAGATAAATATTTTCACACTACTTGGCAGTTTGCACTACATTAAATCATTGCGTTGTTGTGGGTCATCACATTTGAAGGCAAAACTAATTTGTTCTTAAAGGATAAAGTTAGCGTTTTCAAATGCCACATATTAACTGATAAGATACGGACATTTTTAGAGGCCAAACAAGAATCGACATAAGGAATCATTTCGGTATCCTTATAACATTATTGAATATCAATAAAGATAAATCAAGAGTAATGTAAGGTAGTTGAATTAAATCAGACAACTTTGAAAGAATTAGATTAGGAAGCAAGGCTCTAAAAGCAGATGAGTTTCGTTATTTGGACGGTAATATAATAGATGATGGACGAGGTGGAGAGAATGTAAAATGTAGACTGGCAATAGCAAGAGAAGTGTTTCTAAAAAAGAGCACTGTGTTAAGATCTAATACAAATCCTGAAGGTATTTGTCTGCTGTGTAACCTTTTATGGCTGTGAAACGTGGATGACAAATGACACGGACAGGATATGGATAGAGCTTTTGAAATATGGTGTTACAGAAGAATACTGAAGATTAGATGGGTTGATCAGTTAAATAATAAAGGTTCACTGAATCGAATTTGACGTAAAAGTCACTACATGACTTTTTAGGACACATTTTGGGACACGAAGGAACTGTCAGTTTGATGACGGTGGGAAGTGTTTGTGCGTGTGAGCGGATGGGGGGAGGGGGGGGGGGCGAGGGGTGTCGTGAGTGCGAAAGGAGGGTGAAAGATCAACATTACAGTGGTAGACCAAAGCTTCGTTACAACAAGCACGTTCAAGTGGATGTGGATTGCAATTGTTACGCAGAGGTAAGGAAGATTTCATATTATAGAGTACAATGGAAAACTGCATTAAACCAGTCTTCGGACTTCGGACTAAAGATTACACAACTCATAGTTTTCAAATATGTACTTTCGTTTTACGCTACATGTAGATCTCATTATGTTTCTTAAAGTGCGGGATACCGATTACGTTGCTCTTCAGGGTCAGGAACTGACTACAATTTATGATCCATCTATGAGTTGCTGGTGCAGATGATCTGTAGCTTGGCTCGCGTGCTCATTTAGGAGCAACGGAAAGTTTGGCGCCACTAAGCCTGCAAACCGGTCAGAAGGAACTGGCCGGACGACAAGGCGGTGGGACGAGTCTGCTCAACGGATCGCGCTAAGTGCTACCCGGATATAACTGGCTAAGTCAGTCCAAACATTCATAGAGCCTTTAGTGCTGTTCAAATTTTAAGCTAACTACAAAAAACCCGAGGTCCACCTTTCAGAAGCTATTTGGCCTTTTTGTCATCACATTAGCAATGTAGCTAATTCATCAGAGAAAGCACTCAGAATTAATAGAACAGTTTCTGGAGTGGTCCTGAGTTCACCCTAGTACATTCTCTGTTATTTATGGAACGCTATTTCGGTATCACTCTGATTATGAATGTCTGATTGAACATAAAGCTCATAAGACGTAGTTGACATTGTTGCATAAACTCCATTTCAGTACCATGAGTTATTTCTGGCGCAGTGAAGCTAATTCTTTAGAAGTTGAAGAAAGCCCCAATGGGTACACTGAAATTTGTAATGTGTAAAACAAATCACGTGAAGAATGTCTCGTTTGTATAAACCTTTATATGAGGCGTGATGATCATTGGTATCTCCAGTATTAGGCCCCAGAGACATTTGTAGAAATCGAGGAATAAAATTCGCCACCAGCTGCTACCACAGTACTTTCTCCATTCCAAAAACATACTCCTATTTCTCCAATCTATTACCTACGTCGTTATATCTACGAACGACAGTTGACTTGGAGGACGAATACTCGTACTTCGTTCGCGTGTATACGGACGTATTCCAAACATTATTCAGTAACTGTTACATGATACATCTTCTATTGCCCTTTGGCATAAATTGTTGAAAAATTCAAAAAGCAGAAGCAGCAGTATTCCTCTCAGAGCAGCTACTACATACGCTATCAGATTCATAATGAGTATACAAACAGTTAAAACTAAACTCAACCCGAACATGCCATGATGGCCCAACGGTATCGACCGGCCGCCGTGTCATCCTTAGACTTCACTGGAAGCGGATATGGAGGGGAATGTGATCAGCACACCGCTCTCCCGGTCATTATGTTTTCGTGACCGGAATACAACCAATTAAGCGGTTAATAATAATTAACTCTAAGAGATCCAAATGCTGTATGTTATTTAGACTGAAGCCGATGATCTTGTACATATACTGTGGATATAACAGACGAGTGTCGCCAAACAAGAACAATGTTATCTTAAGGTAGTCTCCAACACTCGTTTTCTGCAAAGATGTCTCAGGGGCAACGGTGATTAAAAGTACTGAGCATAATGAACGATAAAATATTTTCAAATGTTTTACAGTTACAATACCACACTATTTCAGTAAAAAAAAACTGAACACATGCATAAAATTAGCCTCCAATATTTTTTGTGGCGTTCCATATCAGCTAGCAAACTCAAAATCCAGCAAAGTATCTAGGTCAAGAGAAATGGTGCAATACAAAAATTATTAGGGGTCGTTAATGGACAAGCCTCCAGCACTACATTACTTAATGTGTGTGGCATCACAGCTGTTCGACTTGGAAATTTTATAAGTAGCTCAGCAGTTTTTGAATCACGATTGCTCCCAAACCATCTTTAGATACAATTTATCATAAATCTGAAGAACCATTGTCGTTGTTCCTGTCTCTTTATTATTTGTTAACTTGTTGGGCGACAATTTCAGCATATTGTATTCAAGTGACATTTCTCGTAAAAAAAGTCATGCCGGTATCGTTTACGCGTTTCACATCAGCTTGCAAACCTACCGACTAAAGCTTGCGCCTTTTTTCTGGTAAATTCAGGTTTCGTTAGCTTCTGACTACAACAGAAAATCACAGTCCTGAGGATAAGAAAAGCTGCTATATAGAGGCTGTTTCATTTCTGAACAATTCGTTGTTACGTGGCACTGGAAGAGTTATTTTTTTTCTTTTGTTAAGGAGAATATGTGGTTCAAAAATAGATTTGTCTACAGTGATCTTGGTCTGAAAATTGGGCTACGTACATGTGTATGTAATGCAACAAAAAAACGAAGTCAGTGGAAGAGCTCTAAATGATCACTGTTGAGCGCAAATGAGTTTCAGTGTTAACGAGTACGTTTTTTCCTGTTTTTATTTGGAGCAAACGTTTCCGAGAGGTAAGTAGCTCCTAGCGATACGCCGGGAACATAAGGCAGTTGTAAAATACACGCGAAGACATCCTGTCCTCATTACGCACTGGACGCAATTACCTCATCAGCTTCACTAATAAAGCGACCCTCTTTCCGTTCACTTATAGGGATAGTGCTTCAGCGAGACTTCGAAGAACTTTAGCACTAGTACAACAAGCAGATCGGGAGGGTATTCCCCATACTCCACGTAAAAGCACACATAATGTTAACGATTTTCAACATGCATAAAAAGGCGTTTCAGATTCATATACTTGTTTTAGAACAGATATTCAGTTTGGAAGGACAATTGAGATTTACAAGTACATATCGAAAAGGTTTCAAACATCTGTATCTCAACTCCCAGGGATATTGTAAACCCTGATTGACCGTAAAACCGTTTTCTGGCGTATCTGCCACGCCTCCTGAAATATCCGCTGTATTTTCCTTTTAGACTTCTGTGGTGGTCCGAAAGAGTTTTTGTCTTTTCAGGGCACATTTTCGTGTTCTGTGATGACTCTGCTCGGACTTGTGTGTTCCATTTGGCCAGACCTTCATGTGTTGCCTACTGTGCCTGCCCAGGATTCGTTGTTATCTTAGGAGAGTATTACAGGCACCAGTTCTTTTATGTTTGTGTCCGCTTCCCTTCTTTGAGGATCAATAGCAAATTCTTGAGCATGTAATAATCATAAACATGAGACAATCTGCTGTTATTATGTTATCTCACGCGAACGTAAACCAGTGCATTTTTCTGCCATTCCATATTACGTCTACATCTAGAGCGAGCGTAAAACAATACATTTTCCCCCCATTCCATATCCCGTCTAATGCCTCCCTTTCTTTCTAATAAAGCTGAGAACAAAGCACCTGTCTTCTAAAATTATTGGATTCCTATCGCGGTCGAAGCGAGTTTGCGATATAACATTTCTTGTATACAACTAACTATTTTGTGACAATTTATAAATTACAGCGAGTTGGCGCATTTCGTATGCAGGAGAAAAGTGTTTACTCTGTACACATAGTTCTTCCCCGTTGAGCGGATCGCTTATGTGAAAAATTATCGATCAACAGGGATTCTGCTACGAGAGACGCTAGCGTGAATACGTATATGATTCTGATGATAATAACTGTCTATTGCTAGATGCCATTTGCAAAACAGATTGGAACTGAATTATCTGATGAGTAAAGAAAGAGAGAAAGAAGCAACTGGTGTACATTTCAGCAAGAATATACTGATATATTAAAAGGTAATTCTACCAGTCTTAATTGTTTCCAGAATTTTAATTTGTCGAAAGCGAGTTTGTGCCAAGATTCTATAAAGTAACTTCGGAATTTGGTTAGTAATGTTTGCTAATGAATGTACAAGCACGGTCAAGGAAATTCGGGAAGCGTTTTCATGCAATTTACATAAATCTGCTTTACGGCTACACGTCATGTAAGCAAATGTGAGCTGAACAGCACAGAACCAGTATCCGAGGATTCCTGTTTACGACGTAACCGATTTGTAACAGTTCGTTGTGTCACTGTGGAACCAACTGCTGCTCGGATTGCTGCTACAGAGTCCGCCTGCTTAGCTGGATGATAACGTACTTGCCGGCCGGCACGGTAGCTCAGCGTGTACGGTCAGAGACGCGCTGGCTCTCTGTAATAAATAAAACGGAGTAAAGGAATCAACGATTAACCCGAACGGATGTCCTGTGACGTCCGTCCAGACCAAACGCAATGAATAATAACGGAAAAAAGAAAAAATAAAAGTTGGTAACGTGCTTGCCTCCTATGCAGCGCGCCCGGGTTCGACTCTCGGCAGAGCTGGAGATTTTCTCCGCTCGTGGACGGGGTGCTGCGTTGTCCTCATCATCATTTCATCCTCATCACCGCCATGCGAGTCGCCCAATGTGGCGTCGACTGCAGTAAGACTCGCAATCGGCGCCCGAACTTCCTCAGTTGCCATACTCTCATTTCATGTCATTTGTTGCTACAGATGCGGTGCGATGCACCAGAGCCATACGCCGAACGCGATCGCCTTCCCTCTCGGCAGTGCCACGCGGCCGTCCGGTGTTTTGGTCTTCTTGCGACCCTACATTCTCGTGACCGAATTGCAATAATCATGTTGAGTGGCTGCATTCCTGCCATTGGATGATGGAGTCTTCGTCGCCTTAGAGGCATTCTTGACTAACATCAACGCACCACGTTCAATCTCTAAGGTAACTAACGCTCACGAACGTTACTGCGTGTATTTAAAGCAAACCTGATTTGCATCCTCATAGTGGTGCTACTAGCGCCGTTCTTAAGCCTAGTTTACACGACGACACTAGGTTGCAGGCAACTGCGCTACCGGCCACTGCGCATGCGCGCCGCGCGTTTGTGCAACTCATCCGTGAAACTAAATAGTTTCGGTGTGCTCCAACTTTAGCGACACTAGTTGCATGAGTTTTGAGGTTAGGTGTGCTCGTACAGTGTAGACAAATTGAAATATGAAGTGGGGAACTGAAAATAATGTTCGCTTTTTGGATATCTATGCTTTGCATAGGTGTTTGTGGGATTTCAGTGATGCTGATTACAAAAATAAGCAACATATTGAAACTTCCTGGCAGATTAAAACTGTGTGCCCTACCGAGACTCGAACTTGGGACCTTTGCCTTTCGCGGGCAAGTGCTCTCAAGTGGTAGAGCACTTGCCCGCGAAAGGCAAAGGTCCCGAGTTCGGGTCTCGGTCGGGCACACAGTTTTGATCTGTCAGGAGCTTTCATATCAGCGCACACTCCGCTGCAGAGTGAAAATCTCATTCTGTAAACACCCCCCAGGCTGTGGCTAAGCCACGCCTCCGCAGTATCCTTTCTTTCAGGAGTGCTAGTTCTGCAAGGTTCGCAGGAGAGCTTCTGTAAAGTTTGGAAGGTAGGAGACGAGATACTGGCAGAAGTAAAGCTGTGAGGACCGGCCGTGAGTCGTGCTTCGGTAGCTCACTTGGTAGAGCACTTGCCAGCGAAAGGCAAAGGTCCCGAGTTCGGGTCTCCGTCGGGCACACAGTTTTGATCTGTCAGGAGCTTTCATATCAGCGCACACTCCGCTGCAGAGTGAAAATCTCATTCTGTAAACACCCCCCAGGCTGTGGCTAAGCCACGCCTCCGCAGTATCCTTTCTTTCAGGAGTGCTAGTTCTGCAAGGTTCGCAGGAGAGCTTCTGTAAAGTTTGGAAGGTAGGAGACGAGATACTGGCAGAAGTAAAGCTGTGAGGACCGGGCGTGAGTCGTGCTTCGGTAGCTCAGTTGGTAGAGCACTTGCCAGCGAAAGGCAAAGGTCCCGAGTTCGGGTCTTGGTCGGGCACACAGTTTTGATCTGCCAGGAGGTTTCATATCAGCGCACACTCCGCTGCAGAGTGAAAATCTCATTCTGTAAACACCCCCCAGGCTGTGGCTAAGCCATGTCTCCGCAATATCCTTTCTTTCAGGAGTGCTAGTTCTGCAAGGTTCGCAGAAGAGCTTCTGTAAAGTTTGGAAGGTAGGAGACGGATACTGGCAGAAGTAAAGCTGTGAGTAGCTGGGGTGAGTCGTGCTTCGGTAGCTCAGTTGGTAGAGCACTTGCCAGCGAAAGGCAAAGGTACCGAGTTCGGGTCTCGGTCGGGCACACAGTTTTGATCTGCCAGGAAGTTTCATATCAGCGCACACTCCGGTGCAGAGTGAAAATCTCATTCTGGAAGCAACATATTGCTGCCGCTGAGACAGTTATGTGCGATCATAACATAGATGGTTTAACAATATCTGAGCTATAGGGCAAAATTTATTGAGTTAGGAGCACATATACAACTGTATTAAGAAAAATACAAGCAAGTGTAATTCTGGCTGTGGCAATGCTCTCATCTACAAGACTAAAATCGCATCGTTTGAGGCCGAGAAATTCTAGGCGCTACAGTCTGGAACCGCGCGACCGATAAGGTCGCAGGTTCGAATCCTGCCTCGGGCATGGATGCGTGTAATGTCCTGCGTGTTGGTTAGGTTTAAGTAGTTCAAAGTTCTAGGGGACTGATGACCTCAGAAGTTAAGTCCCATAGTGCTCAGAGCCATTTTGAACCATCGTTTGAGTTGGCCAGCTCTTTGTTAAGGAATATTGTTGATAGGAGGAAAGGCTATACAAATTCAAGAAGCTGCATTCTTCATTCAACATTCATCTACTTAAAACGTCGCAGCAGTGCTCCCCATCCACATATGTTAGAATTTTTAAATATTGGCACTGTACAGATTTGTCTTCAAGAGAGTGGTTTGCAATCCATTCTTTTCTTAATGCAGGGTGATTCGAATAATTATTGTTGCTAATGTTAATAATTATTACTGTTAATGTTAATTATTATTGGTGTTAATGAAATAGCGTCATCACCAACTGAAACTGTAGCTCATAGTATGCTGAGCGTTCGCGATTGTAATGCACTCAATACGATGTGTAATTTCAGTTCTGGCGACAGTACTTCATGCATTACAGTACCTTTATTCCTTATTGCATAGTTAAGTCTATTTAGAACAAACGTGAAAAGTTCTGGTGACATTCTAAGATAATTAAAAGAACTGCTTGTTCTTCCGTTATAAATTATTTCAGCAAGGATGCTGAGCAACCGAGCTGACGCCTTTTCGTCATCCAGTCACGAATTTTTTTCTTATGCAGCGATTCCACGAAACAAGCTTTAACTCCATCACAACTCCTGTGACGTGCAGTTGCCAAAACTTTCATTTCAGACACGACTCAAGGACGGACAAAACTGAAGTGTATACTGGTGCCGCCGTGTCTACAGTCATATATGAAACCACATGCGTGCAACTCATTTTACGCAACGAGTGGCGCAACCCAATGTCGTCGTGTTAACTAGGCTTTAAGCGACTAGCGTGAAATCTCAATAGAGATTATCATTCAGATGTAGAAACAAACTGGTCATTTTTCGTTTACGTCGCACAACTCCTTCTTTGTGTCGCGATTTTTTTGTCGTCAGTGTATAAATCTTGGTAATGTTTATACTTTCCAGTATGAGACTGTTAATCTCCGATTAAAATAACTTCGTGATCGATGTTTCAGCTCGTCGAGTGACAGGAGACAGTCGCCAGCCACTGCATTGGCTGTTTTGTTGGTACGTGCAGCGCGTTGTTTAGCGCGGCTGGTTGCACGCCTGCAACACTGCGTCGCCCCCTCTCCCCTTCCGTTCCATGAGCTACAATCTGTCATTCACAAAGTTATTTTAAACGTTATATAAATGCACTTACTTGAACTGTGCGATCGCCGAGGTGTCAGCGAGTCACATAGGCACATACACAAATGGCAGTAGCATCGTGTACACAAGGTATAAGAGTGTGCATTGACGGAGCTGTCATTCGTACTCAAGTGATTCGGAAGGTTTCCGACGTGATTCAGATCCACAGTGCCACAAGTACGCGAATACCAAATTTCAGGCATTATCTGTCACCATGGACAACGCAGTGGCCGACGGCCTTCACTTCACGACCGAGAGCAGCGGCGTTTGCGTAGAGCTGTCAGAGCTAACAGGGAAGCAACACTGGCGAAACAACAGACGAAATCAAGGTGGGACGTACGGCGAACTTATCCGTTAGGACAGTGCTGCAAAATTTGGTGTTAATCGGCTTTGGCAGCACATGACCGACGCAGCGCGGCATCTCCTGGGCTCGAGACAATATCGGCTGGAAACTAGACTGCTGTGAAACCATGGCCTGATCAGATGAGTTCAAATGTTAAAATGTGTGTGACATCTTATGGGACTTAACTGCTAATGTCATCAGTCCCTAAGCTTATACACTACTTAACCTAAATTATCCTAAGGACAAACACACACAATCATGCTCGAAGGAGAACTCGAACATCTGCCGGGACGAGCCTCACAGTCCTTGACTGCAGCGATCAGATGAGTCCCGATTTCAGTTGGAAAGAGCTAATAGTAGGGTTCGAGTGCAGCGCATACCCCACGAATCCATGGACACAAGTTGTCAACAAGGCACTGTGCAAGCTGGTAGTACTGCCACAGCAGTGTGGGCTATGTTTACATGGAATGGGCTCTGCCGGCCCAAATGATTCGATCACTGACTGGATATAGCTACTTGGAGACAATTAGCACCCATCGTGGACTTCATTTTTATGGATGTTACTGTGCGTCGACTGTTTGAGACTGCTTTGAAGAACATTCTTGGCTATTAGAGCGAAGGTTTCGTCCACCAAGTTCGCCCGACGTGAATCCCATCCAACATTTATGGGACCCAATCGGGAGATTCAGTTCGTGCACAAAATCCTGCACCGGCTTCACTTTCGGAATTATGGAGGGCTATAGATGCAGCATGGCTCAATATTTCTGCATGGGGCTTCCCACGACCTGTTGAATCCATGCCACGTCGAAAAACATGGTACAAATGGCTCTGAGCATTATGGGACTTAACATCTTAGGTCATCAGTCCCCTAGAACTTAGAACTACTTAAACCTAACTAACCTAAGGACATCACACACATTCATGCCCGAGGCAGAATTCAAACCTGCGACCGTAGCAGCAGCGCGGTTATGGACAGAAGCGCCTAGAACCGCTCGACCACAGCGGCCGGCCACGTGCTTCTTAGTGCTGCTGCACTAAGCTGGGCAAAAGGAGGTCCGACACAATATTAGGGGATATCCATGGCGTCTGTCACCTGTGTACTTTACCACGTAAATTGTCTACTATTGGCGTTGCCATTGGTGCCTGTGTAAATACTTTCAACTTTTATACTCCGGTACTGCGTTTTCTTTTCTCTGCTCAAAACGAAAATCAACGTTGATCCGAAACATGTTCAGTGTGAGAAATAAAAGTTCGTAGTGCAGGTACATGCATCTGAACATGTTCGAATGTAAGAAAATTGTGTTCTCTGCAAGGCTTGTATTCTGCAAAATGCTCTGACATAGCAAATAAAATCGAAAAAGCAAACACAATCGATCCCAACGTTTTTGTCCCTACATCCACATCCACACTCTGCAAACCGCTATGAAGTGTGTGGCAGAGAATTCTTTCCACTGTACCACGCTACAGGATTACCTGCCTTTCAGTTTGGACATGAAGAACAGTCGATTCAATGCCTCTATGCACGATGAAATTAGTCTAATATTGTCTTCGTGGTCCCTGGTATACTTTCAGGCTAGTAGTATAATTTTAGGCTAGACACTGTGGCCGAGAGGTTCTAGGCGCTTCAGTCCAGAACCGCGCTACTGCTTCGGTCGCAGGTTCGAATCCTACTTCAGGCATGAATGTGTGTGATGTCCTTAGGTGATCTAAGTGTAGGGAACTGATGACCACAGATGTTAAGTCCCATAGTGCTTAGAGCCATTTGAACCATTTTATAATTCTAGTTTCCTCATTTAGTCCTTGTTCTTGAAACTTTGTACGCATGTTTTTGGAGTATGGTGGGTGTCTTATCTTCAAGTGTCTGCCAGTTTGGGTTTTTCGTCATCTCGATGAGACTCTCCCATGAGTCAAACAAACCTGTGAGCGTTCGTTCTGACCGCTATATACGTATCTCCTGACTGTTCTGTCTGTATGTGTACCAAGCAGTTTAGCAGTATTCCAGGATGGATTGCACGAGTGTTTTGTAAGCAGACTGCATTTTTCCCTGATCCTACCAGTAAAACTAAAGCCTGCCACCTGCTTTACCAAAAACGGAACCTAAGTGATCATTCCACAAACACTTCCAGCCTGGTATTTATATAGTTGCCAGGTTCCACTATGAACATTGATATTGTAATCATACGATATTGCATTCTTTTTTGGTTTCGTGAAGTAAACAGTTTTACATTTCTGACGCTTATCATTACTAAGACTAAGGAAAGGAAGAACTGGCCCTTCTTTGCACTACCGCGAACCAGCATGCAGACAGACCACCTGGCCAGAGCAACACGCGATGGCCGAGAGTAGACGACGAGGACGCAGCCTTGGCTCCCAATCCCCGGGCGCTGCCTTTGTGCGTGCAGACGCGCCCATCATCAGCAGGAAGTCGCCTCTCCCAGGCCGCACCGACCCAACGTCCGAAGTCCAACGGCTCTCTAATTTTCATTCTGCCTCATCTCTCCTCCTCTTCCCATTAATTAGTCGCTCGTGCACGCTATATGTATTACAGTTGGTTCCATAACATACGCTACTGGCCATTAAAATTGCTACACCAAGAAGAAATGCAGATCATAAGCGGGTATTCATTGGACAAGTATATTATACTAGAACTGACATGTGATTACATTTTCACGCAATTTGGGTGCATAGATCCTGAGAAATCAGTACCCAGAACAACCACCTCTGGCCGTAATAACGGCCTTGATACGCCTGGGCATTCAGTCAAACAGAGCTTGGATGGCGTGTACAGGTACAGCTGCCCATGCAGCTTCAACACGATACCACAGTTCACTGGATGCAGGTAAAAATTCTGTAATTGCGCTACATTATTGCAGTGTGCTACAACTGCGAAGAATAAATATATAATAAAATGGAAAAGTGTACTGTTGCATTTGAATGGTTAAAGCTACACTAGGGTATCTTCTGTTGACGAAACGAACGTTACAAGCGGTGCAAACATTTGGCAGAGTGTGCTGAAGAAGATGAAGATAGTGAGCACTGCAGTTTACCCGGCCATAAGCAACGAATGACTACGTCGAAGAGAAGACGGAAATGATTACTGAGCGTCGTCGAATCACGGCATATAGGGCGGAACTTGATCCCCAAAGATAGATGCATACATGTGTTCGTCCACTGCCCCTTCCAGAATGACTAGATCACCCAGACACTGGCCACGAAAACATTTCCCAGACCATAATGCTTCCTCCTCCAGCCTGGACCCTTCCGACAAGTGTTGCAGGGCCATACGCGCCTGCGGCCGTCTGTTCGATGGAGCTTGAAACGTGATTCATCTGAAAAGGCCACCTGTCGCCACTCAAAGGACGTCCAGTTGCTGAACTGGCGTGCAAATTCCAGCCTCTGTAGCCCATGAACAGCAGTCGGCATGGACGCACGCCCCTGCTGAGGAGGTCCATAAGCAACAGTGTTCGCTGAACAGTCGTTGAGGACACACTGCTTCAGCTGAGGGGGGGGGGGGGGGGGGGGGGGTCAGCTGCTCAACAGTTGCATGTCTATTCGCACGTTTACCTCTCCGCAGCCTTCGTTCATCATAGTGATCTATGGCCCGTTGTTCACGACGCTGCCTCGGCGCCCGTATTGGGTAGCACCATTTTCCCATGCACCGTGCACTTTAACCAAGTCGGCAGTTTACAAACTTAGCCGTTTCGGAAATGTTTCCATCCTTGGCCCGAAAGCCAACAATCATGCCCTTTTGGAGCCAGATAAATAGCAACAACGACTGCATTGTTGTCCGCGTCCACCCTGGCATACTTTGTGTATCTACATTTGTTAGTGCTGTGAGTCCTTATCGCACAATGATGTCGAACATAGGTGGTGGTCACATCACATTGACTGGACAGCGTAATTCACTGTTCAAATAACGACAACTGGCCAAAAAGACTGGTAGAAAAAAACATCCATGTCAAAACGACAACGCAATGCTTAGTTCACTTACCTATTTTAAAAATTTACTATACAGAGTTTACGAAGTAATATGGACATTCCTAATATTTGACATTACGTTCGAAACAGATTGCGGCAAATACCCTAATAAAGCACAAAACGTAGTTCAAAAAAATGGGACTTAACATCTATGGTCATCAGTCCCCTAGAACTTAGAACTACTTAAACCTAACTAACCTAAGGACAACACACACAGCCATGCCCGAGGCAGGATTCGAACCTGCGACCGTAGCAGTCACGCGGTTCCGGACTGAGCGCCTTAACCGCGAGACCACCGCGGCCGGCACAAAACGTAGTGACTGGTAACGATACAGAATCTGTAATTAAAGAGAAAGCAGCTGTTTTTGCGTTTCCCTGATAAAACCCCATTCACTGTCGTAAAATAAAAAAGACATGGCACCCATAGAAAGAAAACTGCCGGTGCATTCTTCATAAAGATAAGGGCGTCTAACATCTATTCTCCTGCATAACGGACGTGCAGTGGGTACTGAATGTTGTGTTACACATTGCTTGTTTTATGTCATAGTCGATTTGAACTAAGTGTTTCACTCAAAATTTAAAAAAATATGGTTAAAATGGCTCTGAGCACTATGGGACTTAACATCTGAGATCATCAGTCCCCTAGAACTTAGAACTACTTAAACCTAACTAACTGAAGGATATCACACACATGCATGCCCGAGGCGGGATTTGAACCTGCGACCGTTTTGTTGAGTAAATGAATTGTAGCTGATCATGTGTGTCTCAGCGTCGATAAATAGTCTTCAAGTGCTCGCAGAGCAGGATGGGTGAGAGAAATGAGTCTTTGATAACTTCGCAGGCTTGGAGCTGGCTCGATGGAGAGGGGGTGGAAGGCAGGAGTAACCATCCGGTGCACCTAAAGTGGAACGACCACATAGAACAAGTAGTAGGAATAGGAAACAACAGGCTGAAATTTATTGAGAGAACCGTAAGGAAATCAAATTCATCCACGAAAGAGGTGGCTTGCAAAACACTTGTTTGACCGAGTCTTGAATATTGTTCATCAGTATGGGATCGTCATCAAGTTGGATTTAAAGAGGAGATAGGGAAGATACAACAAAGAACCACGCATTTCGCCACGGCAACATTTAATCAGTGCGAGACTTTTACGAGATGCTCAACAAACTCTATTGGCAGACACTACAATAGAGGTTTATGGCTTGAAACGTCCCCTTAGAAGAATTATACACGACTGGTCTATATGAAACGTCCCCTTTGAACAATTATACAAGACTGTGCTTAAACTGAAACACAATATTTTTAGCGCAACGCAATCTGACTTCCAAAAGTCCCTACGAAAGAATGGCCCTGACTAGCATTAAGCTATACGTTTCACAAATCACTTACCCCACAAAAATCTTCGTTACTCAAGCTACTGCAATACAGCGAGCGCCACTACTGCCAGCTAAATAAAAGATTCAAACTACTGAAGGCACTAACTACTGATAGGCATAGTTAGCAAATGAAAGATTTTAATACAGAACAAACAATGTATTTACCTCACTAGTCATAATATATATAGCAGTTCATGACACCAATTCTTACAAATTTCAAAACTCCGCCATCTCTCTCCCCACGTCCACCACTGCTGGCGGCTCACCTCCAACTGCGCAACGCTACGCGCTGTTAGCATCCAGCTGCCGCTGCCCAACACTACAATGGCAGACAACAATGCAAACCAGCCACAGACTGCACACGGCACAGCCAGTGATTTTCATACAGAGCGCTACGTGGCGGCGGCGTTACCAATAAAAAAACCTAAACAGCCTACTTACAGGCTGAAATTCCGAGAGCATACTTTCCGAGCAGAGTCGTGCAACACATTACTTCCATGCGAAACGACCATGGCGAGAAAATCATAGAGACTAAAGTTCATACGGAGGTTTACCAAAAATCGTTCCTTCCAGATGTGCGGAACGGAGAATGGTCCCTTCTTGCATGTACCTGAATGGTATCCAGGAAGTGGTACCAGAAGTGCCCTCTGCCACACACCGTAAGGTCACTTGCGGAGTGTAAATGTAGACGTAGAGGAGTGAGGTCAGAACTCAAAATTGCGATGCGATAGCTGAGAGGGAGCATAATATCAGACTGGGCAAGCGTGGAGTAGGCATTTGCCTGAAGTGAATTGAATAAAATGTGAAACACCTAATTCAGGATCCCCTAACAGATATTTCAGAAAGGCTGTTCCCGAATACGAGTAGAGTTTTTAAACTAGTGTGACTCGTTGAAATCTAGATGAGAACAACACGTAGAATGTGGGGTTTCTAAAAATTAGGGTCCTCAGAGAGCTTTGCCGATTGAGATGAAAAAGGAAAATTAGGCTTCAACGTCCCATCTGTGATGTCATTAGAGAGGAAACACAGACTCAGATAGGGCAACCGTTCCACCCTTTTCAAAAGAAACACCCTGTCATTCGTCTTTATCTGCGGAAACCACGAAAAACCTAGGTCGAGATGGACGGTTACACATTTGAACCCCATGTTTCCAGTGCTTCGATCGGAGTGCCATCTCGCTCCGTTCTTTAGCAAATCTAAGACTTTGGCAGCCAGAAAGAAGTTTCAGTGTAACTTTGTGTGAAAGAAGTAAGTGCTGGGACAAGTGAGAGCGAAAAGGGTCCGTTTAATGGCGGAGCGGGACGGTGAACAGGTCCGTGAGCAAGGTCAGACAGCTGCCTTATCTGCTGTCCGTTTCGCCGGTCCCACCTGCAAGTGTGGTTCACTGAGGTACAGTCCGTTTTGCTTATAGTGGCTATACACATTCGGAAGAGTTAGGCCTGCTGAGGGGACAGTCAGAGCGGAAGGCGATCTTTAAGAGGAAATAGAGTTTGTAACGTATTACTATCTTTACGACGCGTCTCATCGAGCCATATACGTTATTTCGAATTTTTAGCTGCTTCTCTCACACAAATAATGATAAAAATTCAGAAATTCAGGGTCGCTTCCAGCCCAAGCCCTTCCTAACCATTTAGAAAAAAACGGAGCTGCAAAATTATTAGTTTAATTACTTTAATAATTTAATTAGAAGTATGCAAATTTCTGTAAGTAGCCAGATAAATAGCACTCGATGTCGTGCATGAAGCAACTTGATTAAGTCAGGACTGGAAATCGGAGTAAGTGGGTAAGATCAGCACCACAGAATTTATGTTTCACGTAGATTATTTATTGTACCTAAGTCTCTGGTTGCACATCCTAACTGCACATAACTGGTGCCTGACTAGAAATGTTTAAGTAAGAATTACGTGAGAATGTAACAGAGGACAGTTCAACTACAGCAAGAAGAAACACAGAAAACGGGGGTGGGAGACAATGATACTATCATCTCCTTTGCATTCATACCATAAAAATATCTCAGTGAGATTCGCATTACGATTCTACGCATGCACTATTCTGGACAGAGGTTTAACCGATGCACGAGGTTGTGCGATAATTATTCAACATACTAAATGCGTCTGCTGCTTGCAAACGGTCGAACTAGAGCACGTGGTGCATTCCGAATCAAACTGTTGTGCTGCTTTGTAGAAAGCGCACGAAAGAACATATTCTTGCAGAAATTATAGCTCATTAAACTAGCAAACTGTAAAATAAAGCTTATTGCGGTGCCGTGATGGACCAGAAGGGTCATTGATTACCAAACACGTGGCACAAAATCGACACACAAAGACAAAAGCAACTTCCACAAAATATAATATTAAAAATCACACTCGCTTCGACACAGTATTACACTCACCAGCTTTTACTAATCAGATTTACCGTTTGAAATTCTACTTCATCGTTGTTCAGAATGAACAAAGTAACTTCCACACATTTAACTCAAACACCCAAAAATCGCCTATTGAAAGCAATATAATTATTGCACATTCGGAAAAATAACTCGCTTCACACTCTTCAGTTAAGCTGAAGTTCTTTAGTATTTCAACAGTTAAACATAATGAAGTCCTAACTCAACCTGCTTCCTATCACCTGAAACCCCCTTAAAGAGCTACGATCCGTACACACCAAGCGTTCACCGAAGAGTGCCCCTTACTCTTTCGAGATTACCTAGCTCCCCGTGCAGCGGAAGCTACCAAAGAGGTAGCCCTCCGTCACCAACCACACACACAGAAACAGCCTTCGACTGAGATGGGTAAACCTCTCTGTTCGGGCATTGGAAACCTAAGTTGTTCGCCGGCATGGGTGGCCGATGCTCAGTCTTTCTGGAAGAGTTCATGAATTGAGCTAAAATCAGATAGTAAAGTGAACAAGTTGTACCGAATTCCACAAGCGTCTTATGAAACGACTTCACAGAGACATTTCAAGTTTCTATATCTATACACACATCTGTACTTATGGTGCACCAGCCACCTTACGGTTTAGGGCGGGTGGGGAGGAAAATTCGTGTGCTACTGTAATTCCCCCCCCCCCCCCCAACTTTGTTTTTTTTAATGTTACTGTCATGAGTAGTGTGCGGGAAGAACGATTGTTGGTAAGCCTCCATTTGAGATCAAACCTCTAATTTTATCTACTTAAGTTTTTCGCTTGATGCACACGCGATAAAGCGAAATTTTGATTGGCTTCTAGGAATGTATGCTCTCAAATTTTAACAGGTAAATCACAGTGTGCAGAATACCTCTCGTAACGACCGAGCAAATCTGCTCAGTGGTTAGCAACTAGACTCGCAATCGGAAGGTCGATGGTTCAAATCCACGTCCAGCATCCTGATTTAGGTTTTCCGTGGTTTCCCTAAATCGCTCCAGACAAATGGGGGAATGTTTCCTTTGAAAGGGCGCAGCCGAGTTTCTTCCCCAGACTTCCCTAACCCGAATTGTGCTTCGTCTCTAATGTTCTCATCGGCGATGGGACGTCAGACGCTCAATCTTCTTTCCTCCTTTTACTTCTTGCAATGTCTGTCACTAGGGTTGTTGAGAATTTCCGCGATGCTTTCGCACTTACCAAACGAACCTGTGACGAAACGAGACCTTCCCTATTTCCTCTACCAAAACGCTTAGTAAGGACGTCAGACTCAAGAGCATACTTAAGTATCGGTCGAACGAGTGTTATTAATCAGCCTCGTTTCTGGATGGGCTACACTTCCTACAGATTGTTCCAATGAATCTGCATGGCATCTGCCTTTCCTACGGTACTACAGTCATGTGGTCGTTCAATTTCAAATACCTCCGTACGCATACTCTAAGGTATTTAACGAATGTAACTGCTTCCAGGGATCGTCGATAAACGTGCAATCAAATAGTAACGGAGCCTTTCCGCCATCTACGCACAATATTGTTTAAGCTGACGCTCAAGTTTCAATCCCAGCACTAGCACTGATCCTCTTCAGATCTTCCTGTATTTCAATAAAACTGTCTAGCGTTGCGATCTTTCATTACAAAACAGCATCATCCACGAACAGGCTCATGGTGCTTCCAGCGATATCGGCTACGTCATGTATGTACATTGTGTACGTTAATGGTTCTGTAGGGCTATACTCAAACATACTGTTACACCAGAAGACTTCTGTCTGTTAAACACGACATACTGTGTTCTCTATGCTGGGAACTCTTTTGTCCAAGTACAAAGCTAGTGTGATATTACGTAAGCTAGTGTTTTATTCATTAGGCAATGCTACGGGACGGTATCGAACGCCTATCGCAAGTCAAGGACCACGACACATACCTGGAGGCCAGTGTCTACTGACCTCTGGGTCTCGTGGACGAGTCTTGATTACTTCTCCATGTTGATGATTGTGAAAGAAGCTGTCATACTATAAACCAACACCACTGTTGGAGTTGAGGCTTTAATAAGTCTGAAATAACATTTCAAACTCTACGACAATCTGTAGTACGATATTGGCAAAAATGAAGCTGTGAGAGTGTGTCGTGTGCGTGCGGATAGCTCAGTAGCTGAGGAGATTTGCCCGCAAAAGGTAAGACTGTGGATTTGAGTTCCCCTCGGGCACATTTTTGATGTCCGCGAAGTATTAAAACAGCGGAAGCTCATCTGCAGGCTGAAATTCAATGCGCCTTGTACTCGAAACTAATATAAAATGTTCACCGTTTTAGTTAAATTTCCGCCATTCTTAAAAATGGCAATATATTCGATGCCGCAGGAAACGTATCCCTCTATGGCAAAATTTGATTCAACTGACAACAGCAGTGTACCGATGCGACGAACACGAGTCGCAAGGTTTCACAAGCTTCTTAACACTGTCTCCATCCCGCCTGGCCATCATAAACCCAGAGCACTGTCTGGCCTATGATGCATCATTGCAATCTGCGGCGCCAGTGAACTCGAATTGATTAGTGTTATCGCTAACAGTACAATATTTTTCTCAGTAGTTAGTTTCGAAATAGGAACAAATTATAGGTATTCATATGACAGGGGCTATAAATTTAAAGTAATAGCATATGTAGGACAACACGCAAACAGAGCTGCCGAGCAGTACTTCGGCTCTTCACCAACAGAAAAAACAATTCGCGATTGGCGAGTTAGTAAAGAAGAACAGAAAAAACTGAGGAAGAATAAATATGCAAATGAGCACTGAATACAAAATGACCAAAACTAGAGAATGACGCACTGAAATGGATTCAAGGACACCGTCAAAATGACATTGGAATTAATATAAAAACGATTCAAATACATGCACGTAAGCTAGCGCTACAGGTGCAACTTACAGACTTCAAGGGTGGAGTTGGTTGGTGCTACAGATCTAAGAAGTCTCATGGACTTGAGCATGCGAACAAAAACCAAAATATCTCAGAAAGTGCCACGAGTTTATGAATAGAAAATATTACCCGTCGATGAACCAGTGTGGAACTAAGCCAAATGGCGAATATGGAGGAAACTCCTCTGACAGTCGATGTGCCGAGTAACAGAGCTGTTGGCATGAAAGGTGCACTACACTATCGTCCTTTCATGTTGTGCTTACGGTACTAAACTTAATCCAATGATCATTTTCAAGCGCGCAACAATGCCAAAACCTTTTGAAATACAGTCAGATGTTGTTGTTCACGTGCGTGACGAGTGCTGGATGGACGTGGTTGGTATGAAATTATGGATTGACAGACTGGGGGAGGGGAAGGGAAGATGCTTTATTAAGAAGAGTTCTCTTCTTTTGCTAGATCAGTTTAGTAGCCATTTGAAAAATTCTGCGAAAGAGAAATTGAAGCATGGAAATAACAGAGCTTGCTGTTATTCCGGGAGGTCTTACTTCACGATTTTGATGTCTCGATAAATAAACCATTTAAAGTGTACGCGAGAGAGCAATGTAACACACGGATAATGGATGAAACTCAACATGAATTCACACCGAAGGCAGCTTTAAAACGATCTTCAATCAAATAAGTGTATCAGTGGATAAAAGAGTCGTGGTCTATAGTGAGAGAAAACATTATTGATAAATATTTCAAGAAGTGCGGTGTAAGTAACGCTCTCGATGGCAGTGAAGACTTTCTTGTATATGAGGAAGACAAAGATGACGCCGAACAGGTAGAAGAAGAGGAAGAGGAAGAAGAAGAAGTAGTAGAACAGAGTTCAGATGACGATTGTCAGGGATTTTGAAGGTCAGTTCGGTTGTGTAAACTAACAAGGTTTTTTTTAGTCTGGCTTTGCAATCTAATACTTAAAATGGTAAAAAAATGGTTCAAATGGCTCTAAGGACAATGGGACTTAACTTCTGAGGTCATCAGTCCCCTAGAACTTTGACCTACTTAAACCTAACTAACCTAAGGACATCACACACATCCATGCCCGAAGCAGGATTCGAACCTGCGACCGCAGCGGTCGCGCAGTTCCAGACTAAAATGGTAAAAATGTGATTTTTTTAAACTGCTCCGTAGTGGTTTCACATGAAGTCTTACCGCTTGTTAACATGAGAAGAAGGAAGTAAAGGCTTTGTGGAGTCATAAAATCAGATCGTCTATATGGATCTGGGGATTTCCTGTGACTCACAGAGTGATGTAAGTGTAAGTAGCTTAGAAGAAACTTTTGTTGTAGATAATTGCGACTCTGCAACCCTAGCTAACTGTTGAATGTGGAAGTATCAGTCGTATGTCGTGACACACGTCGAGACACCCAACCGTACTTAAAAGCTGTACCGTTCCTAAAAGTTACGCTGTCTTTAAGGGTGAAACGATATTACTGCAGGACATTACTTGAAAGTCTGAGGGGCACGAAGAGAATGACATAACATTGCAACACATTTATTATTGTTACATTACTTATTGGATTACGCTTTTTGATTCCTACTACAACGTATGAGACATGAAAAAAGAAAAACACTCTGTTGTATTGTTACTGTTGTGTGTCATTCAACATGCGTTATACATATTTACCTACCTTCCTTTATTTTCGTATTTTTTACAAAAATGACCCGTTAGTATTACACAGGCAGCTACTAGAGCAAGGCAAACGTAAAGAACAAACACGTATGTCAGTGACGGCTTTGAGGCTTTTACACCCAAGGAAAAGTCCTGATTGCAAACTATGACCAGGCACAGTTCGTTGCTGATTTCATGAGATTACCTCCATTATTCACAGTTAACCTAATATTAAATGATTATTTGGAGAGTCACTATTTTAGTAATACTGAAAGTGACTGCATATTAGCTTTTAATTCTTTTTAATCTCGATTTCTTTCTTTCTCTTTTATTGATAATACTGAACATATGTCAGTATATCCAGACAGCCTCCATATCTGCCATTTGTCCTTCTCACTGAAGGGTCGTGACATGCCAGCTTTCACTGTGCTAATTTTGTAAAGGCATTAACTCTAGTTGCGACTTCTATTTTTGTTGGGAAACTGCCAGTCCTTAGTAGGCGCGCCAGCTAATGTTCCACTTGGAGAAACGGTGTATTTGCTCACTATACTTTATGGCTTTTCCAATAAGCCGTGATGATAATAAGCATCCATCCGTATGACCTGGTCTGAATACGGGGAGTGTGACATCTGCTAATGGCACTTGGTAGAGTTCTGCCCCCCCTTTTGCATCTCTTCTTAAGCATTCACAACTTAGAGAACTGAATTAAAGGGATCTTTCATAAGTTCAACTAATGCCTATTATTCTACAGATCGCAGCCGGCCGGTGTGGCCGAGCGGTTCTAGGCGCTTCAGTCTGGAATTGCGAGACCGCTACGGTCGCAGGTTCGAATCCTGCCTCGGGCATGGATGTGTGTAATGTCCTTAGGTTAGTTAGGTTTAAGTAGTTCTAAGTTCTAGGGGACTGATGACCTCAGATGTTAAGTCCCATAGTGCTCAGAGCCATTTCTACAGATCGCAATTACTAATTAAATTAGCTGAAAGCGATCTTTTCAGCTGGGCAGTCTCAAGAGAAGACCATGAAGATAAAATAAGAGAGATTCGGGCTCACACCGAGGCTTACCAACAATCGTTCTTTCCGTGAACTATTCGCGACTGGAACAAGAAAGGGAAGGGGGAATTTAACAGTGGTACCCGAAGTGCTCTCCGCCAAACACTAAAAGGTGGCTTGCAAAGTACCGATGCAGATGGAGACAAGCAAAAATACCGAGCGAGGTGGCGCAGTGGTTCGATACTGGACTCGCATTCGGGAGGACGATGGTTCAATCCCGCGTCCGGCCGTCCTGATTTAGGTTTTTCGTGATTTCCCTAAATCGCTCCAGGCAAATGCCGGGATGGTTCCTTTCAAAGGGCACGGCTGACTTCCTTCCCCGTTCTTCCCTCATCCGATGAGACCGATGACCTCGCTGTCTGGTCTCCTTCCCCAAGCAACGCAACCCCCAACAAGCAAAAATATGCAAAACTTAAATTTCTCCCTTCGGCTGATTGCGATAGACAAATATTTTCAGTGATGTTTACTGGATAAAGATTAACTATCAAATCGACTAAAGTTTCACAGTGCCATTAATTTTTCAAGAAAATAAGCTGTTACGCTAAAAGAGGGCTGTAGTAAGATAGTCAACATGTATTACTGTAAGGTGCAAGGGTGTTGATAGTAAAATCTAAAGGCCACTAGTTTTAGTTTTGATAATGTATAAAGAGTGTGAACAAATTTTTATGTTAACAAGTGCAAGAGATCATGAAGCCTGAACTAAGACAATGTTGAAAAACAAAACAGAAGTTAAATTTTAAACGATAATTTCTTTCCTGAAATGATATGGTTTACAGCAAAACATTGAAGTTACTTCCAACAATAGCGTTATAACGTTGAAATCGTTGAAGAAACCACAGCACAGACCAGCTTAGTCAGACAAAACCGCATTGCTAGCCACTCTCAAACAAGCTCGCTTAAAAGTCAATCTTCTGCGCAATCGTTATTGATTGGCTGTCATTTTGTGGTCCGAATACAGAGTGCATATCCGACCTATCGTTATCTGGAAAATGCCGCTCGATTCGATGTCTACTGCCCTGCTGAGATCTTAATATCGGGTTGTTTATCTCCGCCAAGTTTGACTGGGAGGAAACACTGCAGTTACTTGAACCAACGTTCAATCCTGACTTACGCGAGCGCCTTCTGGTCGAAATCAACTACTCTTTGTGGATGTGCGTCACTGACTTGCATATGAATGAGCTGCCAACCATGTCGCTAGCGAGTTAGTGACAGCAGCGATAACTGACTGGGCAGAGTGTGGAGTTCTGAAATCTAGACTGCGCCTGCGCAGAAACAAGGAACTATGGCGTCGTCTTTTAACATAAGAACTTAACCTATTCTCACCGACCTCACGCTATTATATAGTAATGGATTTTATGCTTTTGTGTCTTCTTAATATTTATGTTGGTGTTTTGTTTTTGTGAGACATTGCAAAGAGCTGCACGATGGCCTGGTGTTTTTGCTGTTAGTGTTTTCCCACAACAGAGACGAAATATCTGTAAGGGAAAAAAGTATTTACGTTTTACAATACTTGGACAAAGAAAAAATTTACACTCTATATAATTACACTATATACAAGTAAGAAAGTAAATAGATAAAAAAATTTTATGAGAACTGTTTGAACAATGAAAAAGTCCGGTCTGTTAATGAGAAAAACAACTTCTATGTTACCTAGCACTTGGAAAGAAAACAAGATAGACAAATTTATTACCTCTTAAATATTGTTTGATGAGTATGTAAGCATACATTTGACGAAAAAATCGCTGTAGATGTACGACACTTTTCCCGTTATTTTGTGGCGTCACAGCCGTATTTTTATTAAGATGATTATCTATACAATGATGGCATCAAGTACATGCAATAAAAATAATATTTAATTTACTAACAGTTTACCGTCTGTGAAAGGCAGCTACATGCGATTCGTGTAATCATCGATATCCTTCGCGGATGACAAAAACGTTAGTGTCTATTGAAGACTTATAAATACAACAGAACAATGCGAAAAGACTCTCTTATGATTAGGTCTCTCCTGTGGTTAGATCTCTCTTGCAACTAGATCTCTCCTGTTGTCAAGTCTCTCTAGTAATTGTATCTTTCTTGATCGCTGTCGCTGAGCTGTAGTATTTAATGTGTCTTATTAACGCGTGTAGATAGAATGACCATTAAAAGTATGCATTACAACTACGCCATATGATGACCTTCTCTTATTTTAGATAAAAATAAAAGATAACTTGACTCAGTAATGATGATTTAATTAAATACCGAAGCTTTCAGTTTACTTTGTGATTATATCAAAAACGGTTTTGTGTATGATTACTATTTGCATATTACATTTATTAGAGCCTGCAATCGTTTATTTTTCTGGAAGTCTGATAAATTTTCTGTGTGCAATTATTACGAAAGGAGATCTCATTTTCTCTTCACGACCAGTAAAATACCAAACGAATTGTTTCCAAGCTTACTATGGGCCGTGGCTATTTTCCAGTTTTGAAGCAGATGAAAGTTAACAGTATTTTTATCATCCTTTACTTTTATGAAAGTAATTGAGATTAAAGCAACGATGTAATTTTGCTCAGATTTCTTATAATGTTATCATCAAAGTCAAAGTTCTAATCAATAATTTTACTTAACAGTTAATGCTCTTGATTAACAGATTCAGAATACGAAGACAATCTTACGTAATCATAGGTGGCAATGTTACAGTTTCATAGTGGAGAACTTGCCACACGATCTACATCAAGAAAATCAATTATGAATTTTCCTTTGGTCGTTAATACACTCTATTACAGCTGGTCTTCCTACGTTCTGTTACAAAAGTTCGACTTTTAAAAAGTATTGTCTCTCATAATTCATAAACTCACTTTCACCGTTCATGTGTCAAATTTTAGTTCTCACATCATATGCAGTTTTGGCGCCGATGGGTAAAGGAAAACGACGACTCTTAACAGGCAGGACTCATTACAGAAATAAACACTAGGGGCGCTGCGGTAGACTCACTTGTCACGAGTAGTCGACTGATGCAAGAAAGTCGCACGTGTTAAAGGAGTTTGAAAGAGAAGAAATTCCTACACTCTTTCGCTTGTTCTCATGTGATCGTGTTCTACGTTAGTAGTCAACATACGTAAAATAAAGAGTGGTAACTCGAAGTCTTTTATTTCTGTAAATCCCCAAATGCACAGTACAATTTCGTTTTCAGGGGACCTCAGATGTTAAGTCCCAATGTGCTTGCAGTCATTTTTGAACTCTTGTCTCAATTGACTACTCAGACAAGTGAGTCTATTGCAGTGCCCTTGCGTTTTATTTCTGTGAAGAGTCTCGCTGGTTTCGAGTTGTCATTTTCGTTAACACATCAGCACCAAAACAGCGCGTGTTGTGAGAGCTGTCTCTTGTACAGTTTGACATCTTAACGGTGAAAATGAGGTTATGAGGGACTATCCTTTTTCACGAAAAAATAGAAATATATTTAGCAGCACAGAATTGGAAGAAGCAATGATTACAGAGTTTATCATGTCCACAGCATGTAATGGTTCTTTATTTACGTGACCATTTCGGCACTCCAACCTCAGTTCTCGATACCAGTAATATCGTACTGTTTTTCTGCGAAGTAACAGACATATTTTTGTGACAATATTCATATCTGGTTTTATTAATGTTTAGGTACTCCGATATATCGATATATTACAGTGGTATGGTTTTTGTGTGTATTCATTTCTGTGAGACTGTCATAATCTTTGACCTACTTGCGACGGTTTTGGCGCGAATGCACCCAGGGCAGTCTTTGTTTCACTTTGCACAAGTTAAGTTGTTATTTCACTTTGTAAAACAACAGTCAAGTCTTGTGTTTGGTTAAAGTGGAAATTAAATATATGAATATTGATACAAAACTGTTTACTGGGTGATGTGACAATTAAGAAGAAGTATATGTGAATTTACAAGAAGTTTAATAAAAATGTGGATCGTGAACACAAAGTCAAAAACTATTTCTACCATACCATCGTTCTGATCTGGGATTGTTTGATCATTAAGAATTTCCTGAAAAAAGCATTTCTTAAGTCTTCAAATATTGGTAAAATACAGATCTGGACCTTCTAGCAGTAAAAGTGGAATCACCCTAGAATCAACAAGATGAGCCATAACAACTTCGACGAAATCTACGTGGGAAGCCATTCAAGATAAGTGCCAAAACTAATGACTTTTTTACAGTGACTCCATTATTTCCATTCTGACGGTATCATCCACAGTCAATAACTTTGTTGTTGCCCGATAATGCGAACATATGCTGCCTGAGCAACATTATTAATCTGATTTCTAACCTACTTTGCAAGTGGTGGTATTGTTAGAAGCAGAATTCATTTCATAGTGGAAGCTCTTGTCGAAGGTCGCGGGACAAATTCTTTACACTCCAACGAACTGAAAGATAGAAAAACTGTCGTTCAACCATGTCAGAACATAGATGTGCACATTTATTTGCTCGAGAAAATATATACTTTCAAAGTGCAAACACATCAAACATTATCTAGAACTCAGAAAATAGCGTCTTTTTCTTAATTCTTCGTATCTTGTTTTCTTCCTAAGTGCCAAATAACATAGAAAATTGTTTTTCCAGCCAAAAAAATCTGACATTTCCACAGTCGAAATAATTTTCACTACAACACTTTATCAATTTGGGATTTCATTACTGCATAGTGTAGGCTTTTTCTCTGTATAATACGTAGGTTTCAGACATTTCGCCTATCGTAGAGTACTAGTACGAAAACTTATCATGACCTTGCGCAATTTTTCAGTGTACCACTAAAAATAAAGCAAACAACACAATAAGGATTTAAGGAGACGAGAAAACACAAAATCCATTTCTATAACTGGAGTGAGCTTAGGGTGACCAGACGTTCGGATTAATCCGGACATGTCCTCCTTTTTAGCTCTTTTTCCGGAGTTCGGGCGGATTTTTACAGTGTCCGGCTTTTTCGCAAAGTTGAGCGTAATACAGTTAAATTTACAATTCGTCCTGTTCTATTGCTCTTTTCTTAAATACTTTAACTATTGGCACAGCGCCGGCCGCGGTGGTCTCGCGGTTCTGGGCGCGCAGTCCGGAGGTGTGCGACTGCTACGGTCGCAGGTTCGAATCCTGCCTCGGGCATGGATGTGTATGATGTCCTTAGGTTAGTTAGGTTTAAGTAGTTCTAAGTTCTAGGGGACTGATGACCACAACAGTTGAGTCCCATAGTGCTCAGAGCCATTTTTATTGGCACAGCCTTCGTGATAAACACGAACGAAGGCGATGTTAGTAGGTGGCACCAGGATCGTCGATGTTATCGTTGATCGACCTAAAAGCGAATGCAAATATCGATTATTTAAAATTTTCGTTTCGTATCTTCGCTTTTTATTGGCTTGGCTTCCAGTAGTGCACGTGTGATTTGTGAGTGTAATTTTTAACCGAGTGAGTTACGTAAAAAATTTGGCTATGGCTAAACGAAAGTGTACATTTTCTGATGTCCTTTCCTGCAAATATCCGGCATTAAGAAAGGGAGAAATGAATTTGAAGCGGAATGTAAGATATGTGGAGCTGGAACGTACGTCTCAGTGGCCAATAAAGGTAAGAAATAACTCGACAGGTTAACTGTCATGGTTTTATTTCATTGTTTCATAGTCATTCAATTTATTTGTATTCGGAATGTTAAAGTGCAGTTTACATGTCGTCAGCTGCTGCTTGAATTGTAGATGTTGGTAGCGGTGCGTCGAATGAAGGGAGGTGAACGGTCTTACGTTGTTCGCTTTGTAAACAATTCCGTGTTGTTGACATAACAAAACAATTGACGCCACACTATCACCACAATCAATGTTTTTATTATTTTTTTATATTTCTCAGTTAACCACTACCTGACTATCAGTAACTATTAACTACTAGTTTTACCGGTAATTCCCGGCAGTCACGTGACTTGTCCAAAACTGACGGGTGGTATCCACATCTGCAGTTGACCCGTTTGTTGTGTCCTCTTTTTTTTCTTATTTTGTCCTCCTTTTTGACGCTGTTTGGTTCAAATGGCTCTGAGGACTATGGGACTTAACTTCTGAGGTCATCAGTCCCCTACAGCTTAGAACTACTTAAACCTAACTAACCTAAGGACATCACACACATCCATGCCCGAGGCAGGATTCGAACCTGCGACCGTAGCGGTCGCGCAGTTCCAGACTGTAGCGCATAGAACCGCTCGGTCACTCCGGCCGGCTGAAGCAGTTTGTCCTCCTTTTTAAACGATTGCATCTGGTCACCCTAAGTGAGCTCGGTCAGAATAAGTTAACTTTCGAATTTAACAGATTTCGCCAAAGACCCTTCTTTCTGCGCATGCGCAGTGTGCAGCAAACTCGGAAATTAAGAACTCCACACTTAGCACACTCGCGTGGTGGTAGATTGCTGCATTACATGCAGGCAAAAGAGGTCCACCAGCTTAGAGTAATCGATTTCGACCTGAAAGTCGCTCGTGTAAAACGGGCTTTAAGAGGCAGGATAGAGGAGCGCTAACATACGCGTCACCCGCGCGTGGGGCTGTTTGGGCACGGCAGCAGCGTGCCAAAACCACGGCCGCGTTGCGGCAGGCCGGCCAAGGCCGGATCGGGTGGACTCGGCTTCTCCCGCCGCTCCGAGGTCGTCGGCCCCAGTCGCAGCTACTCGTGGTCACGTGCCGGCGTGGCTCAGCGCGGTAAACAAGGCGTTACGTAGCAGCAGCCGCCAGCTGTCGCCACGCGCCACGGCCGCTCCCGCCAGATGCCGCCCCCACCGCCGCAGCACACTTGGGCGGACTTGGCAACAACCAGACGGCCTTCAGCCGTACCACGCGGGGTGTTGCGGCGAATGCCAATCGACGCATTACATACGTCTGCTCAAAACCACCCGACTGAATGTACTGGCAATGCAAATGACGTGACATATTCTCACCAAGTTTACTAACCGCTTTTATACGTGCTTTTATGCCAACTAGCTCTGCAGATGACGAAGAAATTGAAGAAATTTATGATAAAATAAGAGAAATTATTCAGATAGTGAAGGGTGATGAAAATTTAACAGTCATGGGTAACTGGAATTCGGTAGTAGGAAAAGGGAGACACGGAAACGTACTAGGTGAATATGGATTGGAGCTAATAAATGAAAGACGAAGCTACCTGGTAGAATTTTGCACACAGCACAACATAATCATAGCTAACACTTGGTTCAAGAATCATAAAAGAAGGCTGCATACATGGAAGAAGGCTGGAGATACTGACAGGTTTCAGATAGCTTATCTAATGGTAAGACAGAGATTTAGGAACCAGATTTATTTTAAATTGTAAGACATTTCCAGGGGCATATGTGGATTCTGACCACAATCTGTTGGTTATGAACTAAAGATTAAAACTGAAGAAACTGCAAAAAGGTGGGAATTTGAGGAGATGGGACCTGGATAAACTGGCTAAACCAGAGATTGCACAGAGTTTCAGAGAGAGCATAAGGGAACAATGGATAGCAATGACGAAAAGAAGTACAGCAGAAGAAGAATGGGTAGCTCTGATGGACGAAGTGATGAAGGCAGCAGAGGGTCAAGTAGGTAAAAAGACGAGGGCTAGTAGAAATCCTTGGGTAACAGAAAAAATATTGAATTTTATTGATCAAAGGAGAAAATATAAAAACGCAGTAAGTGATGCAGGCAAAAAGGAATACAAACATCTCAAAAATGAGGTCGACAGGAAGAACAAAATGGCTAAGCAGGGATGGCTAGAGGACAAATGTAAGGATGTAGAGGCTTATCTCACTAGGGGTAAGATAGATACTGCCTACAGGAAAATTAAAAGAGACCTTTGGAGACAAGAGAACCACTTGAATAAACATCAAGAGCTCAGATGGAAACCTAGTTCTAAGCAAAGAAGGGAAAGCAGAAAGGTGGAAGGAGTATATAGAGGGTCTATACAAGGGCGATGTACTTGAGGATAAAATTATGGAAATGGAAGAGGATGTAGATGAAGATGAAATGGGAGATACGATACTGCGCGAAGAGTTTGACAGAGCACTGAAAGACCTGAGTCGAAACAAGGCCCCCGGAGTAGACAACATTCCATTGGAACTTCTGACGGCAGTGGCAGAGCCAGTCCTGACAAAACTCTACCATCTGGTGAACAAGATGTATGAAACAAGCGAAATACCGTCAGACTTCAAGAAGAGTATAACAATTCCAATCCCAAAGAAAGCAGGTGTTGACAGATGTGAAAATTACCGAACTATCAGTTTAATAAGAAAGCTGCAAAATACCAACACGAATTCTTTACAGAAGAATGGAAAAACTAGTAGAATCCGACCTCGGGGAACATCAGTTTGGATTACATAGAAATGTTGGAACAAGTGAGGCAATACTGACCCTACGACTCATCCTAGAAGCTAGATAAAGGAAGGGCAAATCTTTCTAGCATTTGTAGACTTGGAGAAAGCTTCTGACAATGCTGACTGGAATACTCTCTTTCAAATTCTAAAGGTGTCAGGGGTAAAATACAGGGAGTGAAAGGCTATTTACAATTTGTACAGAAAGCAGATGGCAGTTATAAGAGTCAACGGGTATGAAAGGGAAGCAGTGGTTGGGAAGGAAGTGAGACAGGGTTGTAGCCTCTCCCCGATGTTATTCAATCTGTATATTCAGCAAGTTGTAAAGGTAACAAAAGAAAAATTCAGAGTAAGTATTAAAATCTATGGAGAAGAAATAAAAACTTTGCGGTTCACCGATGACATTCTAATTCTGTCAGAGACGTCAAAGGACAGTTGAACGGAATGGATAGTGTCTTGAAAGGAGGATATAAGATGAACATCAACAAAAGCAAAACGAGGATAATGGAATGTAGTCGAATTAAATCGGGTGACGCTGAGTGAATTAGATTAGGAAATAAGACACTTAATTTAGTAAAGGAGTTTTGCTATTTGGGGAGCAAAATAACTGATGATGGTCAAAGTACAGAGGATATAAAATGTAGACTGGCAATGGGAAGGAAAGCGTTTCTGAAGAAGAGAAATTTGTTAACATCGAGTTTAGATTTAAGTGTCAGGAAGTCATTTCAGAAAGTATTTGTATGGAGTGTAGCCATGTATGGAAGTGAAACATATACGATAAATAGTTTGGACAAGAAGAGAATAGAAGCTTTTGAAATGTGGTGCTACAGAAGAATGCTGAAGATTAGATGGGTAGATCACATAACTAATGAGGAAGTATTGAATAGGATTGGGGAGAAGAGAAGTTTGTGGCACAACTTGACAAGAAGAAGGGATCGGTTGGTAGGACATGTTCTGAGGCATCAAGGGATCACCAATTTAGTATTGGAGGGCAGTGTGGAGGGAGACCAATAGATGAATAGACTAAGCAGATTCAGAAGGATGTAGGTTGTGGTAGGTACTGGGAGATGAAGAGGCTTGCACAGGATAGAGTAGCATGGAGAGCCGCATCTAACCAGGACTGAAGATCACGACAACAACAACGTACTTTTAAGGGGGTAGGATGTCAAACGGACAGACTTGCAGCAGGAGAGGCACCACAGGACATTTTATTTTCTACTGTCTGTACTTTTACAAATATATTCATAAAACTTTGTCAGCATGACCAGGAAGATTTCAGGATTCGCACTTGTAGCAGCGGAAGTTCAAAAACATAATAAAATAATTTTTTTATATATGAAATTTCATCATTTTTTCACTTAATGTTGGCTGCATTTGTTGCTATAGGTACATTTTTCTACACAAGTAAGAGAGATTCTTGGATGAATTTTGCACAAAATACAAACCATACTTACAGGTGTATGAAACTCTATTTTCCAAATCTATTAACAACTGAGGTAAAAACTGAGTTAATTAACTACAAAATTTGATTTTTTCTAAACATAAAGTTTAAATCGTAATAGCTCATTCATTTTTTCATAAATTAAATAGATTCTAGAGTTGCAGACGGCTGTAAGTATGGTTTTATGCTGTGCAAAATTCATCGACAGTCTCTCTTACTTATGAAGGAAAGTGTACCTCTAGCAGCCAATAGTAAGTGAAAAAATTATGAAAGTTCACATGTAAAAAAAAGTTATTTTGTTATGTTTTTGAACTTCCCCTGCTACGAGTGTGAATCGTGAATCCTTGCTGGTCATGCTGACAAAGTTTCATGAATTTACTTGTAAAAGTATAGACAGTGGAAATTAAAATGTCCTGTGGTGCCTCTGCTGCTCCAAGTCGGCCCGTTTGCCGTCCTACCCACCTTAATCGATTCGGTTTCAAAAATTTCTCAGCTAACTTTTCGAGGTTCAAAAATGGGTCTGAGCACTATGGGACTTAACATCTGAGGTCATCAGAACTTAGAACTACTTACACCTACTAACCAAAGGACATCACATACATCCATGCCCGAGGCAAGATTCGAATCTGCAACCGTAGCTGTCGCGCGGTTGCAGACTGATAACTTTTCGATGATCAAATAGTAAAATTATAACCTATGTTTAACACAGGATACATTTTAGTTACTTGCCTGAGGGTCATTCACTGAGCTGACAAAAGTCATGGGATAGGGATATGCACAAATACAGTTGGTGGTTGTATCGCGCATACAACGTTTAAAAGGGTGTATTGACGGAGCTGTCATTTGTACTCAGATGATTCATCTGAAAGGTGTCCGACGTGATTATGACCGCATGACAGGAATTAACAGACTTTTAACGCGGAATGGCAGTTGGAGATGGACGCTGGAACATTCCATCTGGAAATCGTAAAGGAATTTAATATTCCGAGATCCACAGTGTTAAGAGCGTCCCAGAATACCAAATTCCAGGCTTAATCTCTCGCCACGAACAAAGCACTGGCCGACAGCCTTGCCTTCAACGACCGAGAGCAGCGGCGTATGTGTAGTGTTGTCAGTGTTGACAGGCAGCAACATTGCGTGAAATAAGTGCAGAAATCAAACTGGGACGTACGGCTAACGAATCCGTTAGGGCACTGCGGCGAAATTTAGCGTTAATGGGGTATTGCAGCAGATGGCCGACGCGAGTGCCTTTGGTAACACCACATCATCACCTGCAGTGCCTCTGCTGGGCTCGTGACCATATCAGTTGGACCACAGGCAACTGGAAAACCGTGGCCTGGTCAGATGAGTCGCGATTGCTGCTGGTACGACCTGGTGTCAGGGTTCGAGTGTGGTAGAGACTCCACGAAGGCATGGACCAAGCTTTCAGCGAGACACTTTGTAAGCTGGTGGTGGCTCCATAACGGTGTGGGCTGTGCTTACATGGAATGGACTGGCTCCTCTGGTCCAACTGAAGCGATCATTGACTGGAAACGGTTATACTCGGCTGCTTGGAGACCATTTTCAGCTGTTCGTGGACTTAAAAAATTGGTTCAAATGGCTCTGAGCACTATGGGACTTAACATCTGAGGCCATCAGTCCCATAGTACTTAGAACTACTTAAACGTAACTAACCTAAGGACATCACGCACACCCATGCCCAAGGCAGGACTCGAACCTTCGACGGTAGCGGTAGCGCGTTTCCAGACTGAAGCGCCTAGAACCCCTCGGCCACTCCGGCAGGCCGTTGACTTCAGTTATGGATCATTATGCACACTGTCACTGGGCCACAACTGTTCGCAATTGGTTTGAAGAACATTCTGGACATTTCGAGCGAATAATTTAGCCATCCAGATTGTCAGACATGAATCCGATCGAACGTTTATGGGACATAGTCGAGAGGTCAGTTTGTGCGCAAAACCTTGCACCGGCAACACTTTCGCAATTATGGACAGCTATAGAGGCAGCATGGCTCAATATTACTGCAGGGGGACTTCCAACTACTTACTGAATCCACACCATGTCGAGTTGTTGCACTACGCTGGGCAAAATGAGGTCCGACACGATATTAGAAGATATCCCTTGACTTTTTTCACTTTAGTTTAAACTATCTGGATATAGGCCAGTTTAAGAATATAATTTGTTCGATACCACCAATTGTTTCGTACTTTTTGATACAATTTCAGTTTCATAATTCAGGATACACGTTTTCTGATGAAGCACACGATATATACGAGTTTATGTAGTGATAATATTTTTCTTATCTGTCTATAAAATATATCGTGAACATCCTATTTAGTCACGAGCTCATACGATAAGTCGGTATAGTATTTCTCAAGAATCATCTTGATACTACTTAATTTGGGATGGATAGAAATAATAAAAGTTGTGATGGACATGAAATTAATAATAGATTTTCTTTTAAATTCATAAATTAATAATCAAATAATCAATGTTCTGTACAAAATATTAGTCACAACACGCTATACTACAAATCTGAAAACACTCAATTTAAACATTTATATGTGGAAATTCATTTTACAAGATTTAATTTTTTTCTCCACTGACTACAGTCATACAGTTTATTTAATCAAAATGAATTATTTAAGTTTGTAGTTACGTATATAAAAAAATAATAAAATGTAAGTTTCTTTGAAACCGAAACACTACAGAAATTGTCATGTACAAAAGTAGCAGATTATTATTATCCTTTTGCCACTAAAAGTTTTATTTTCTCAGAAAACGCATTTGTTCGAAAATGATTAACTTTTAAAAGTTAAGTTTTCTCAAGGCTTCTATTCCAAAAACGTAATTATTTAACTTACTGTCTGTTTTTTGTTTGATTTCTCTAATTTCTTTGTATAAGAAAATAAATGCATTTGTTAAAATTTGTGTTGCAATTAAATTTCAGATTTAATTAAAATATTCTGGCGTGTAATCAGAGATTATGGACGTCTGCACAAAGCACACCCAAAGTTAGCTCTTTATCTGAGTTGTATCAAACCATTCCTACTTGTAAGAAGCATTCAGCTGTTATCTCAAAGAAATTTCTTCTGTCACCGTCTTTGTGAACAATTCTTTGTAATTCAAGCCGTTTGTTAACATTTTTTGGACGAAAATATAGGAATAACCTGTGACATGAAGAAGCAAACTTTATTGCAGTGTATTAGGAAAATGGACCCAGATGTTTAATGACATTAATCATGAAGCACAAAATCATCTCCTGGACAACTGACGCCGACGACAGTTAAGTACTGATAGTCAAGCAATTGTATATGACGCAATCTGTTGTGAATTGTTTATAAAATGCAACTTTAGTGTTAATCACTACGACAGGATGGAAAAGTATGTAAGTTACAATGATAGATATCACGTAGATTCTTTATAAGATGTACGTACCTATATGGATGAGCTTCCAGCCTGATTGGCGGCATAGAAAATTTTAGCCAGATAGCCACGTCTGCTGTCAGAAACAGGTGGAACTCGTAAACCACAGAAAGTTGCAGGAAGTTGGGTAAGGTAAGTCAGAAAAAGAAATATCTTCCATTGGAAACAAAATAACAGACAGATTGACTTCCACAAGTGCAAGCGAAAAGAAACGCCATTTACCCCGTTTACTGACTCGTAGTTTGAGACCTGTGTCCACAACTGTAACAGATATGCGCCACTAATGGTGAGAGTACATTTCGATTTTATGTAGTGTAAATAATTACGTCAGAGTTGTTACAGTTTGTTGCTATGTTTGCTGTTGTGTTCAAGAGACTAAAGACCTTTTTGAAGCAGCTCTTAACTTTCATCTATCCTGCAAAATCGTCTTCATCTAGGCAAACTACTCGTACATTCCTCTGAAGCTGCCATTGACCATCACAATCCTGCCTCCTCACGGTGAAGGTACCCGTTTCTCGTAGCCGTTGTGTAACTTGGGCAAACAGTTTGTGCGATGGAGTGTGACGGTGTGGAAAACGTTTATGATACAGCCGACTAGCAGCTCGCCCGCATCTCGTGGTCGTGCGGTAGCGTTCTTGCTTCCCACGCCCGGGTTCCCGGGTTCGATTCCCGGCGGGGTCAGGGATTTTCTCTGCCTCGTGATGGCTGGGTGTTGTTTGATGTCCTTAGGTTAGTTAGGTTTAAGTAGTTCTAAGTTCTAGGGGATTGATGGCCATAGATGTTAAGTCCCAAATTGCTCAGAGCCATTTGAACTAGCAGCTCTTCCGTTACCTCCAGCTTCGCCATTCACAAGGATCATGTCTGTGTATTCCGCAAACGTGTACTGCACCATGTTTCCTCTATCGGTGATGCACAGGTAGTGACTCGGTCTCACAGCAAAGTGGACAATAAGTGACATCTGGGGATCGTTTGACGTAATAGACGTCATCGTGTCTACCCTGTTGCATACCAGGACAGGGAACTCTGAGACGTTTCTCTTGCCCTAAGCAGACGTTGACTAAGTACACATCTGAACTGAAACTGTCGTAGAACAGAAACGATACGATTCCGGACATGGGTTCCTATTCAAAATGTTCTGTACTTAATACATGTCCTAAAAGTTTGTAACGGGAATTTCCGACCATCCTGTATGTCACTAGTGTGGCATGTATTTGAATAAAATTTAAATAATTTAGATACATTCGTGATAGATGACAGAACCAATACGGCACTTGATAATAGTAATGCACAGAATCACCGATATCGCCTTCAACGAAGTCAGACTGCCTTTGGATTCCAATAGCAAAAATTGTCAACCATAAATTCCAGTTACCTTCATATTCTGCATGCGCAGCACGCGACCCTAACTGTTGTAGCCGGTTTTCGGGTCAAGAGTACGCGCATGTACATAAAATTAATTTCATATTGAAATTCCATAAACTCGTAACTTGTGTCACAGCAGTTGTCATAGATCAGATGTATAGTGTGCTAATTATATCAGTAGATTCTGTTCTGATGTTTGGAATGCATGATGGAAATATCCGTGAAAGTGCCCCAAACACTCTGATTACTCTTCCAAACTACAGCGGACATACGGTAACATTCACACCAGTGTTGCAATGTCGTGGTAGAAGGAGCATTATGTAGATGTTGAAATGAGAAGCCATTTACAGACGGAATCAACCAAACGATTGGAAGTTTTCCTGAAACATTACTGACAATGAACCCCTTGAGCGCGAGGTCGCAAGTTCAGTCTTCAGTAAGTATTATTTGAAAGTGTCGTGTGAATAGTTATGACAGGAAAAATATTGGCTGCTAATGAATCACCATATGCATCAGGAGGCTGACAGTAAATGAGTGCCGGGAGGTGCAGAGATTAATGTTCTGTGGGATGTATGTATTACATATCACAAAATGGGCATCGTCGACATTCATGACATCGTCAAAACAAACAATCAACTTGCACCGTGAACACTGAATGGCAAACTGCGCGCCACAGTGATCAAAAAGGTTCGCACCAATAAGATCGAAGGAGAAATCTAAGGAGTTGCAAGCAATGAAGGACGTTCAGCTAGGTATCCACTCTTAAAGAATGCATATCGAATATTAGTTCAATCGGATGTGGTGGAATACGATGGCATGTTACCGAATGCGAAACAGTCTGTCGTGGAGCTTATCGTAAAAACGGTTACCCTTTAATGGGTAGCCGCTGATAGTCCCGTAACATGTTTCGTAGGCACGAAGAAAACAAACATCCAGAGGCCAAACTTGTCCAGTGGTTCAAGGTGGTATGACCTGCAATGTTACACACTTTTCAGGAGGAATACTTTGTTCTAAGGGAGTATGATTTTTATACGCAGACGACGAATGGTGCTAATTATTTTGATCACCTACTGGGCAAAAGCCGTGCTCATACCATAGATGTAGTTCTCTCAAGCCCATTTTCCCATTCTTGCTTGCTGTGACATAAATATTCCCTACTGCCCTTCAAAGAGCACGCACACGAGAAACTATCGTAGGAGGCAGAGCACCTCCAATTTCCCGTGACACAATTAATAACTTTCCAGCCAATTTACCACCCACTTTAACAGTCGGCATATTTCTATAAGAATGAGTTAAGACTATGACGTTATTTGATCTTGATACAATTCTCTAATTTCAAGGGTTCCTTTCGTATGCATTTTCTATTCAAATCCCGATTGTTCGGAGTTGAAATGAAATTCCTTACTGAGCGACGGGATAAGTCTGTTTATCTCGTTTACAAATATCCCGGCCGATTCCGCAGTTTGCTCTGCATCGTCAGTTTGACGCTTCGTTTGAAGTTTCGTTATCTTAGGTCTTCCGATCCTGTAGCACTTTTTGAAGTCATGCAACCATCCACTGCTTCGTCGAAATCACTGCACTCTACGACGTGATCAATTTGATGTGCATAACTCAGATGGAAACCCAGTTCTAAACAAAGAAGGGAAAGCAGAAAGGTGGAAGAAGTACATAGAGGGTCTATACAAGGGCGATGAACTTGAGGACAATATTATGGAAATGGAAGAGGATGTGGATGGAGATGAAATGGGAGATACGATACTGCGTGAAGAGTTTGACAGAGCACTGAAAGATCTGAGTCGAAACAAGGCCCCCGGAGTAGACAACATTCCATTGGAACTACTGACAGCCTTGGGAGAGCCAGTCCTGACAAAACTCTACCATCTGGTGAACAAGATGTATGAAACAAGCGAAATACCCGCAGACTTAAAGAAGAATATAATAATTCCAATCCCAAAGAAAGCAGGTGTTGACAGATGTGAAAATTACCGAACAATCAGTTTAATAAGCCACAGCTGCAAAATACTACCACGAATTTTTTACAGTAGAAGCCGACTTCATGGAAGATCAGTTTGGATTACATAGAAATGTTGAAACACGTGAGGCAATACTGACCCTACGACTCATCTTAGAAGCTAGATTAAGGAAGGGCAAATCTTTCTAGCATTTGTAGACTTGGAGAAAGCTTCTGACAATGCTGACTGGAATACTCTCTTTCAAATTCTAAAGGTGTCAGGGGTAAAATACAGGGAGTGAAAGGCTATTTACAATTTGTACAGAAAGCAGATGGCAGTTATAAGAGTCAACGGGTATGAAAGGGAAGCAGTGGTTGGGAAGGAAGTGAGACAGGGTTGTAGCCTCTCCCCAATGTTATTCAATCTGTATATTCAGCAAGTTGTAAAGGTAACAAAAGAAAAATTCAGAGTAGGTATTAAAATCTATGGAGAAGAAATAAAAACTTTGCGGTTCACCGATGACATTCTAATTCTGTCAGAGACGTCAAAGGACAGTTGAACGGAATGGATAGTGTCTTGAAAGGAAGATATAAGATGAACATCAACAAAAGCAAAACGAGGATAATGGAATGTAGTCGAATTAAATCGGGTGCTGCTGAGTGAATTAGATTAGGAAATGAGACACTTAAAGTAGTAAAGGAGTTTTGCTATTTGGGGAGCAAAATAACTGATGATGGTCGAAGTAGAGAGGATATAAAATGTAGATTGGCAATGGGAAGGAAAGCGTTTCTGAAGAAGAGAAAATTGTTAACATGGAGTATAGATTTAAGTGTCAGGAAGTCATTTCTGAAAGTATTTGTATGGAGTGTAGCCATGTATGGAAGTGAAACTTGGACGATAAATAGTTTGGACAAGAAGAGAATAGAAGCTTTCGAAATGTGGTGCTACAGAAGAATGCTGAAGATTAGATGGGTAGATCACATAACTAATGAGGAAGTATTGAATAGGGTTGGGGAGAAGAGAAGTTTGTAGCACAACTTGACCAGAAGAAGGGATCGGTTGGTTGGACATGTTCTGAGGCATCAAGGGATCACCAATTTAGTATTGGAGGGCAGTGTGGAGGTTAAAAATCGTAGAGGGAGACGAAGAGATGATGACACTAAGCAGATTAAAAGGATGTAGGTTGCAGTAGGTACTGGGAGATGAAGAAGCTTACACAGGATAGAGTAGCATGGAGAGTTCCAGCAAACCAGTCTCAGGACTGAAGACCACAACAACAACAGCGTAGTAGGCCACTATCATGCACAGCCTGTAAATTGTATCGAGCATCCTTGAAACGCGCAAACACCTGTTTTTGTAAAAAATGTGCCTTGTCCTCCCTTGATAATCCATAGTGTTCTTATGCATTACACGGTCATATTGCTGCGGATTTATTCGAAATCTGGTCATGACTGTTTTTTTACTATGCTGCGGATGATATTCCATGTACTTAATTATGTTTAGTACCCGCTCTTTGGACAACGATTTTCCTTTACTAAGTTTTACTGTAGACAGGATATGTGTCTCCTTGTCCGACAAAGACGATGTGCTACATGGCTCGACAATCATTTGTTAAGCAGGTATTGTCATCATTGTACTCCTGATGTTCATTATGCGCACAAACGAGCGTATACGACACCACACAATCCACTAAATCATCTTGCAGAAACGCCAATATTTCATGTGCCACTTCTTCCTCACTCTGTGAAATTCCTTGGGTTTCTTTCTGACAAAATGTAAACTTCGATAACTACTGTTGTAGATGTAATGCAATATTGGCTTTGTTTATCGTTGTCATCGCTCTGCTTTGTATCAACGCCACTAGCACAGTAGTAATGACGTGCTACTCATCGACTGAACAGTTCAACTGCGCTCTGTAGCCTCATGTGCTCACTGCCTTTAGGAGCCAATATTGTGGCTGCACGGTAGACAATGTGGGTGTCGAATGCCGTAAACATACGACCTTGTGCTCGAGGGGTTCCTTGTGAGTCTGAACGTAGTAACTACAAGTACACTGTGACTAGTTGTATGATCACTTGATTATTTCTTGTTTTACATAATGATGGCTCTTTCAGTGTTGTGAAGCACGTGCAAACCTTGCTCTGATTCGGTTTTCGCGGTTGTTTCAGCTTGAATGCTGCACAGCATCAAACGAGCGAAACAGTATTACACAAAACGTGGCTTCGAAAATGCAACTGAGCGACGCGACGTCTCTTAGTGAGGATAAATGCAAGGTAATGCCCGTATCACAGAACAAGAATACAGCAGTATTAGAGGACATTATCAATGGTAAACTTCTAGAGCAGGGATGCACGGACCGCAGACCGCAGCCCGCATTGATATAATAGGCCCTCACCGCACTGTTCTCTCATGTAAATTTTTATTTTACTTTATTTCTTTATTCATCTTTCATTGGCTCGCGAAAAGGAGGGAGTGGGCCATTGCAGCACGTAGTTCTTTTGAGCCAAGAGGCCGGCCAGAGTGGCCGAACGGTTCTAGGCGCTACAGTCTGGAACAGCGCGACCGCTACGGTAGCAGGTTCGAATCCTGCCTCGGGCATGGATGTGTGTGACGTCCTTAGGTTAGTTAGGTTTAAGTAGTTATAAGTTCTAGGGGACTGATGACCTCAGCAGTTCAGTCCCGTAGCGCTCAGAGCCATTTGAACCATTTTTTGAGCCAAGCACGTATCAGTGTTCCCAGATGCCACAGAATCCATATGAGACAGAGACTCGAAACAACAGCAGGTAGCATTAGGTACTAGACAGACTCATCTCCATGCTAATACTCTTCTATTATATGTTAATAAATTTTATATATATACAAAAATCACATTTTTATTAGGAAATCATACTACAGTGGTTTCCCAAACAATGTATCTGTGTTCCTCTTTTATTAGTAATAGCAATAATTTATTATTATTCGTGCATTAAACAAAAGTGCACACAGAAGCAATACGATGTAATGACTCGGCATTATACGTGCATGAGTGCCGCTATGCATGATTTTCATTTTTGTGTTTTATGAGACATTTCAGCTATAGTTTATCGAAATGGTTTTAAGAGCCACAATTTACTTATTCATGTAATTAAACAGCAGTGTTAACAGTTTACTCCGTAACAATGCTTTTTACCCTCTCGCAGCACAGTGCAAATGCTTCTGTATTTCTGCATGTCTGTCAAGAGTAGTTTTCTCTCCCAAATAAATGTTTATTTCACTTTCACACAACTTTAATAAGCATAATTATAGACATTTGTACTACATTATAGAGAACTCTTAAATTTATCTTCATTTTTCCACTCACTTTTGTAGTTTTGAGTGTACTTTATTTTTTCTGAGATCTGGGTGCACAGTAAGCTAGTTATTATTATTATCAGCAGTAAACACCGCGGTTAATTCTTCTACGTTATTAAACCCTTCACGCTTACTAATCCAATAACACAAGATAGTTGCCACCAAGCGACACATCTTACCGTCTCCAGTGCTCTGTAATTCTTTGACATCACTCTTTTGCAAGCACGTCAAAAATTGTCACCCCCGCTTTTCATGTATCTGTAGCTCCGAAAATGCAGATTCCATGCAAGCACCTTTAATTTCTTGGCATGAATGATAATGGGGCTACAGCAGACTTATTCTGACAACATTATATGGACATAAATTACAGGAATTTTATTTTCAACTTAAATAGCGTTACTGAGCTTCATCAGCCTACTCACTGGTGAACTCTTTGCAACGAAGGTAAGCAGTAGTTTTGTACGTTTACATGACCTGTAGGCAATTACTTCACGATCATCTCTCTCTCTCTCTCTCTCTCTCTCTCTCTCTCTCTGTGTGTGTGTGTGTGTGTGTGTGTGTGTGTGTGTGTGTGTGTGTGTGTGTGTTCATCCCTGAGATTGGTTTGCAGCAGAGCGCCATTCCTCTCTTCTGTCTGTTTTCCTCTTCATTTCCACGCACGTGTTACATCCAACATCATTCATGATCTGTTGCATGTATGATGTCCTTGGACTCCCCCGCCGGTACCTTCCCTCAATAGCTCCTTCTGCTATTGCTCCAATGATGTTGTTGTATCTTAGGATGTGCCCTATAAGTTTATCTCTTCTTGTTTGGATGTTCCTCCACAGAGATCTGTTTCCTGTACTCTTCTAATCAGCTCTTCATTTGTTACTTTGTCTCTCCAGCTGCTCTTCATCATCCTTCTATAGCACCACATCTCAGGGCCTCTAGCAGTCTTCTCTCTTCTCTTCCCACTGTCCAACTTTCACATCCGTATAGGGCCACATTCCAAACGAAAGCTTTCATGACACGTTTCCTTATTTTCGGACTAATGGTTCAAATGGCTCTGAGCACTATGGGACTTAACATCTATGATCATCAGTCCACTAGAACTTAGAACTATTTAAACCTACCTAACCTAATGACAGCACACAACACCCAGTCATCACGAGGCAGAGAAAATCCCGGACCCCGCCGGGAATCGAACCCGGGAACCCGGGCGCGGGAAGCGAGAACGCTACCGCACGACCACGAGCTCCGGACTCGGACTAATGTTATTGCTGGTGAGTAAATTCCTCCTCAGATTAAATGCAATTTTGGCCAGTTGTATTCTGCTCAAAATATCCTTCTGACTTCTATCATCCCTTGTGATTTTGCTTCCCAGGTGGGTAAATTCCTCTATCACATCCCGCTCCTCTCTTCCAATTCTCATTCTCAGAGGTTCATACTCTGCTCCTGTATTGCATACCATCACTTTAGTGTTTTTCTTGTTTATTCTCAATCCATGCTTCTTTGCGTATGAATGTGTTGAAGTTACGTGGGCTGAGGAGGTTTTCTCCAGAGCCGGCGGTATGTATAGATGCAATTGAATACCACAATTTGGAATCAAGGACGGAAAATGTTGTGTTATTGGAGTCTATTTCCGCCGACATAGGATACACAATTGTGTAGTGGATTGTCTTGAGCTTGTGCGCGATTCGTGCCAGGGAGAGTAAGCGGAAATGGAAAACGAGACGGAATGCTTGGAGCTAGAGAATTTGGAGGGAAGGGCAGGTGGATATAGCGGATAATGACGCAGTCATTATGCAGGAAACGAAGGGTCAGATCAACAAGCCTTTGGAATTTGGAGAACGGTGAAGGGATGCAGTGCGCATGTTCTGTACTGAATCTATATCTATGCTCTGCAAACCCCTGTGAAGCGCATGACAGGGAGTACTGCTCTTGTATCATTTATTAGGACTTCCTCCCGTTCTAATCGAGTACGGAGCGTTGGAGGAACGATTATTCAAGTACCTCCGAGTGCGCCGTATTTAGTATACAATGATGTGGCAAAAGTCATGGGATACTTTTTAATACCGTGACGGACGTCCTTTTGCCAGGCATAGTATACCAACTTGGAGTAGCATAGACTCAACAAGTCCCCTGCAGAAATATCGAGCCTTGCTGCCTCTATAGGCGTCCATAACTGCGAAAGTGTTGCCGGTGCAGGAATCTGTACACGAGCTGACCTCTCAATTACGCTCCATATATGTTCGATGGGTGGCCAGGTCATTTCTTCGAATTGTCCAGAATATTCTTCAAACTAGTGACGAACAAATGTGGCCTGATGGGTAAGATGACGCATTGTCTTCCATAAAAATCCCGCCGTTATTTGTGGACATTATAATGGTTCTTTATTTGCGTAACCATTACCACCGCCGGCCGAGGTGGCCGAGCGGTTCTAGGCGCTACAGTCTGGAACCGCGCGACCGTAACGGTCGCTGGTTCGAATCCTGCCTCGAGCATGGATGTGTGTGATGTCCTTAGGTTAGTTGGGTTAAAGTAGTTCTAAGTCCTAGGGGACTGATGACCTCAGAAGTTAAGTCCCATAGTGCTCAGAGCCATTTTAACCATTTTTTGAACCATTACCACCCGCCAACCCCATTTTTGCAAATGAAAAGATGAGTCTGAGTTGTGGACAATGAAATATGTTGTGATTTTTATTAAGAGCAGTAACGGCTCCGAAATTGTATGATGAAGTAATGTTTTGAAGATGCGAAAGTATAAAAAGTTTAATAAATGTGAATTTTTGTGAAAAGTGAGTGTCAAGAATTATTTTCAAGTGACCATTATTTAAAAAAGTATGAAGCACATTGCAATGAAAAACATAAATCATCAAATTAATCCTGAAAGATTGTCTTCGTAAGTTCTTCAAGTCGGCGTAATTAACAGCCGAGTGCCTATCGCACCAACAGCGAGAATCATGCTACCTAGACAACATTTTTAATTACGAGCCAAAGCCAGAGCGAGATCGTCGTTGGATTGCAAATACAAGATAAGTGACATTATTGTTAATTTTCTTCAGTGACTGTAATCAATTGATGTAGCAATACCTGCCACATTAAAGACCTTTTAGTTACGCAATAAAAAGATCGTACTTTGAGTGCGCGACGTGATAATTTTTGAACTAGTTAACTGTTAGTGGAGGTATTGTTATAACATGAAGTCCACGAATGGCTGCAAGTGATCTACAAGTAGCCGAAAATAACCATTCCCTTGTCAATGATCGGTACAGTTGGACCAAACGCCCCAGTCCATTCCATGTACACGTAGCCCACATCCTTACAGAGCCACCACCAACTTGCAGAGTGCCTCGTTGACAACTTGGGTGCATTGATTCGTGGTGTCTGCGCCACACTGGAACCCTACAATTAGCTCCTAACAACTGAAATCAGGATTCATCTGACCGAGCCGGAGAGGCACCGCAGGCAATGTGGCGCTGTTAGCAGAGACACTCACGTCGGTCGTCTGCTGCCATAGCCGATTAACGCCAAACTTCGCCGCATTGTCGCGACGGAAATCCTTCGTCGTACATCCCACACTGATTTCTGCTCTTATTTCACGCAGTGTTGGTTATCTGTTAGCACTGACAACTCTATGCAAACGCCGTTGCTCTCGGTCGTTAAGTGAAGGCTGTCGGTCACTGCGCTGTCAGCGGTGAGAAACATTATCTGAAACCATGGTATTCTCGGCACAGTCTTGATGCTGTGGATCGCGGAATACTGCATATCCTAACCATTTCCCAAATGGAATTTTCAATGCCTCTGGCTCCAACTGCTATTCTGCGTGCAAAGTCTTAAGTCGTGCGGCCATAATAACGTCGGAAACCTTTTCACATGAACCACTCGAGTTCAAATGACAGCTCCGTCAGTGCAGTGCCCTCTTATACCTTATGTACGCAGTACTACCGCCATATGTATACATGCATATCGCTATCCCACGACGTTTGTCATCTCCGTGTAATATTGCCTTGGCAGTCCCTATGCGAGCGGTACGTAGCGGGTTGCTGTATATTCCTAGATTTCTCTGCTGGTTCTTGAAGCTTTGTACGTAGGATTTCGTGCGACAGTTGGTGTCTATCTTCAAGCGTCTGCCAGGTCAGGGTATTCAGAACAGTATCCCCGCGACGCTCTCCAATAGGTCAAACAATCCTGTGACCAATCTGTTGTTCTCATTCGCATACTTCAGTATACCTTGTTATAACTAACTGGTATGGTTCACATACCTTGCGCAATATTCTCACGACTGTTTTATAACCAATGCCCTTGGTAGACTGATTTTATTTTCCTAATATCCTACCAATGAACCAAAGTCAGCCTCCTGCTTTAGTTACGGTTGAGCCTATGTAGTAATTCCAGTTCATATCCACAGGAATTGTTACATATAGGTATTTGTATAGTTAACCCTTTCCAACTGTGAACTGTAGTACACACTAGCATTTTTAGTTTTGTAAAATTCACAATTTTACGTTTCTGAACATTTAAAGCAAACTGCTGTTATCTAGACCATTTTGAAATGTGACCAAGATCTGAATGAATATTTGTGCAGCCTTTTAACGTACCGCCTTTATTACGCATAGCTGCATTATCTGCAAGTCTTAGACGCAGTAGAAGCTACTCCTATATCTGTCGATGACTCAGCATTCAAGATAACATACAGTATCCTATCTCCCAAGAAACTATCAATCCAATCACTACTCCGATTCTCTTATTTTATGATGGTGGTCATTCCATCCTATGTAGCCAACAAATTGTTTTCACACTTTGAGGGCAAAGTTCGGGATTGAAATTTGATGAGAGGATCCTGCCGCAACGAAAATCGCCTTTGCTTTCATAATTGCTACCCCTGTTCGCGATCATATCCGTGGCACTCTCTTCCCTAATTCGCGTTAATACAAAACGAGCTGCCCTTCTTGGATTTTTTTCGATGTCTCCGTCATTCCTATCTGATGTGGATCACACACCGCACAGCAATACTGCAGGAGAGGGGGAGAAAGCATAGTGCAAGCAGTCTCTTTAGTATACCAGTTAGATTTTCTAAGTGTTCTGTCAGTAAATCTCGGTCTTTGGTTTGGTTTCCCCGCAGCATTATCTATGTGATCGTTCCAGTTTAAGTTATTCGTAATTGTAATCACTAAGCATATACTTGAATTTACAGCCTTTAGATTTGTGTGTTTTATCCTATAACGTAAATTTAGAAGATTCCTTTTAGTACTCATGCGGATGATTTAACACTTTTCATTATTTAGAGGCAGTTACCAGTTTTCACACCATACAGTTATCTTGTCTACATCTTTTTGCAGTTGGTTTTGATTACCTCATGGCCTTACAAGACAGTAAAAACGACAGCATCATCTGTAACAATCTGTGAGGGCTACTCAGAGTGTCTCCTAAATCGTTTATGTAGGTCAGGAACAGCAGTGAACCTACAACACTTCCCTGGGTCAAAGCAGAGATTACTTCTGTTTTATTCGATGACTTTCCATCAGTTACTAAGAACTACGACCTTTCTGACAGGAAATCACGAATCCAGTCGCATAACTGAGGCGATACTCCATAGGCACGGAATCTGGTTATATGTCGCTTTTGAGGAACTGTATCAAAAGCCTTCTCGAAATCTAAAAATGTGGAATCAATCTGACATCCCATTTCGATAGCACCAATTACTTCGTGAGATTAAAGAGCTACCTGAGTTTCACAAGAACGATATTTTTCAATCCATATTGGCTGTGTTTCTATAAATTCGTTTCCTTCGAGATAAGCCATAATGTTCGAACACAATATATGTTCTAATATCCTACTGCAAATCGACGGTACCATTGTTGTTGTTGTGGTCTTCAGTGTATAGACTAGTTTGATGCAGCTCTCCACGCTACCCTATCCTGTGCAAGGTTCTTCATCTCCCAGTACCTACTGCGACCTACATCTTAGGAATCTGTTTAGCGTATTCCTCTCTCGGTCTCCCTCTACGATTTTTACCCTCCATGCTGCCCTCCAATACTAAATTGGTGATCCCTTGATGCCTCAGAACATGTCCACCAACCAATCCCTTCTTCTAGTCAAGTTGTGCCACAAACTCCTCTTCTCCCCAACTCTATTCAATACCTCCTCATTAGTTATGTGATCTACCCATCTAATCTTCAGCATTCTTCTGTAGCACCACATCTCGAAAGCTTCTATTCTCTTCTTGTCTAAACTATTTATCGTCCATGTTTCACTTCCATACATGGCTACACTCCATACAAATACTTTCAGAAACGACTTCCTGACACTTAAATCAATACTCGATGTCAACAAATTTCTCTTCTTCAGAAACGCTTTCCTTGCCGTTGCCAGTCTACATTTCATATCCTCTCTACTTCGAACATCATGAGTTATTTTGCTCCCCAAATAGCAAAACTCATTTACTACTTTAAGCGTCTCATTTCCGAATCTAATTCCCGCAGAATCACCCGAATTAATTCGACCACATTCCATTATTCTCGTTTTGCTTTTGTTGATGTTCATCTTATATCCTCCTTTCAAGACACTGTCCGTTCCGTTCAACTGCTCTTCCAGGTCCTTTGCTGTCCCTGACAGAATTACAATGTCATCGGCGAACCTCAAAGTTTTTATTTCTTCTCCATGGATTTTAATACCTACTCCGGATTTTTCTTTTGTTTCCTTTACTGCTTGCTCAGTATACCATTATGGGTCCGTAATTCAGAAGATTACTCCTATTTTCTTTCTTGGGCATTGGTGTGACTGGTGCAACGTTCCTGCCTTTGAGTAGGCATTTCTCCACGAGAGAGAGGTTGTATACGATTACTAAGTACGGAGCTGCTGTATCAACCTACTCTGAAAGAAACCTGACTGTATACAATCTTGACCTTGCCTTTATTAAGTGATTTAAGCTGCTTCGCTACACAGAAGATGTCTACTGCCAGGTGACTCACGTTGGCAAGTTGTCTTGCTTCGAATTTAGGAATATTTACTTCGTCTTCTTTGGTTAACGAATTTCGGAAAACTGTGTTCAGTAACTCTGCTAGTGCCACTGTCATCCATAACATCACCATTGTTATCACCCAGTGAAGGTACTAAAGGAGACTTTCCACTGATGTACTTTACATACGACTAAAATCTCTTTGGATTTCCTGGCAGATTTCGAGACAGTTTCGTTGTGAAAACTATTAAAGGCACCTCGCATTGAAGTTCGCTCTAAGTTTCGAGCTTCTACACAGCTTTGGCAGTCTAGCGGGTTTTGCTGGTTGGCGCAAACGGATCATTCTGTTTGAAATACCGCTTTATGTTTCAGCCTAGAATACATTCTAAGATTTTACAAGAGATGGAAATAAAATAAATTGTTATTTTAGTCGATTATGGTATTTCTGTTGGATGGTTAGTAGGTGGTGATTTTACATAAATTTACGGTTGAGGACAAATTATTCTGGTATGTTTGACAGCTGAATAGGGGAGTTGTAAATGGTGAGATAAAAATCATGGAAGCGTATGGAGCGGATGGTTCGTGCGACTACTGCCTGATTTTAGAAGACATGGTATCCACGAAAGCTTAGCATAAATGCAAAATGGCCACGGCAAGATTCGCATCGGACGCGATGGGGTACTGGGCGCTCTGCATAACAGGCCGGTCCAGAGTGCTTACTACTTATCAGCCAGTGTGCCGACCGGCCTGGTTTGCTCTGGTCGAGTGTAAACACTTGGGGCAGACGTGTCTTCTCCCGCCTACGAGCAAAGGCCGGCTTGTGACTCAGGCTCAGCCTCGGCGCCTGCGGTCTCCCGAACAAAGAGGAGCTGTTCCCACGGCGCTTCCAAACGGCAGCGGGACAACGGAAACCGATTACAATACTCCTTTCGAGAGCACGCACGGATACCGACACGCTTAGCACAATCCCACGATCAAATTTCCAAGTGATGTGCTGTATTACACTGAGGCGACAAAAGTCACGGGGTAGCGATATGCGCAAATAAAGACGGCAGAGCTGTCATTTGTACTGAGGTGATCCATGTGAAAAGGTTTCCAACGTGATTATGAACGCACGATAGGAATTAAAAGATTTGAACATCGAAATGGCAGTTTGAGATAGACGTATAGGTCATTGCACTTCGGAAATCCTTAGAGAGTTCAATATTCCGAGATCCATGGTGTCAGCAGTGTGTCGATAATACCATATATCAGGCATTACCTCTCACTACAGTTGAAACAGTGGCCGACGGCCTTCACTTAACGACCCAGAGCAGCGGGGTATAATATATATATATATATATATATATATATATATATATATATATATATAATGTATTAAGTTATTTAAAGAATACTGCACTCAAGCAGCAATGAACTACATTCTATTTCTATTAATAAATTTACAACCAGGAGTATATTCTCCATGTAAAGCTAACACTCAAGAGCTACATAGCGTGCAAGAAAGTTATAAAAGACAGAATAAATTATAATATACTGACAGTAAAACATTCTGCTTTTTTGTACTACCATCGTTGAGGCGTTATTATAGTAATTACGAACACTTTATTTCTACTAGCTGAAAAAGATCCTCTTCCATTAACCTTTTTCTATTTTTTTTTAATGGAAGAAACTTGCAGTTATTCATCTCATTTGTATTCATCTCATTTGTATAGGAATTAAAAGATTTGAACATTGAAATGGCAGTTTGAGATAGACGTATAGGTCATTGCACTTCAGAAATCCTTAGAGAGTTCAATATTCCGAGATCCGTGGTGTCAGTAGTGTGTCGATAATACCATATATCAGGCATTACGTCTCACTACAGTTGAAACAGTGGCCGACGGCCTTCACTTAACGACCCAGAGCAGCGGCGTTTGCGTAGAGTTGTCAGTGCTAACAGAGAAGCAACACCGCGTGAAATAACCGCAGACGGACGCGAGTGCCTTTGCTGACAGCACATCGCCTGTAGCGCCTCTCCTGTTCTCGTGACCCCAGACGATTGGAAAACAGTGGCCTAGTCAGGTGAGTCTCGATTTCAGTTGGTAAGAGCTCATGCTATGGTCCAAGTGTGATGCAGGTCACACGAAGCCATGGACCGTAATTGTCAAAAAGGCGTTGTGCATGCTGTTGGTGGCTCCATAATGGTATGGGCTGTGTTTACATGGAATTGGCTAGGTTCTCTCGTCGAACTGAACCGATCATTTAATGGAGATGGTTATGTTCGGTTACTTCGAAACCATTTGCAGCCATTCATGGACTTCATGTTCCTAAATATGAAATTGGCTTCAGTTGTTCGCGACTGGTTTGAAGAACATTCTGGACACTTTGAGTGAAGGATTTGGCCACCCAGGTCCACCGGCAGCAATCCCATCTAACATTTGTGGGACATAACCGAGACCTCAGTTTGTGTTCTAAATCCTGCACTAGTAACACTTTCGCATTTATGAACAGCTATAGAGGCACCATGGCTCTGTATTTCTGCATGGGGCTTGTTAAGTAGATGCCACATCGAGTTGATGCACTACGTAAGACAAAAGGAGGTCCAACACAATATCCTGAGGTAGTCCATGACTTTTGTCACCTCAGTGTAAATGACACTAAGTTTTCCTAAACAGAAAGATAGAAACCAGTACACATTGCCGGAAGAAAAATGCAACACGCACACGGACAGCGTTATTTTATTAACAAATTAAGTGACCTCCACTTTAGGAGGAGTCTGTCACACAGTCGCATCAGCACACAGTGTACCTCCTCTCCCTATCCCCCTTCCTGGCGGCAACACAGAACTGAATTCTCGCATGCAAACGTTCATAAAGGTGCCGAATGACATCCTGCAATCGATTTTCCCAAGTATCTTGCAACCTTTGTTGCAATTCGTCAATGGTTCTTGCATGCCATGGAGGACGATGCTGTTGCTGGCCAGAGCTATTGCTGCACGCCACGAAGAGCGAGTTGTGTAGCAAGAGCCGTATATAGACTTGCAATGTCCTGCTGGAAAACCTCATCAGCTTCCTGTCGACAGGCCGGCTGGTGTAACCGAGCGGTTCTAGACGCTTCAGTCTGAAACAGCGCGACCGCTACGATCGCAGGTTCGAATCCTGACTCGGGCATGGATGTGTGTGATGTCCTTACGTTGGTTAGATTTAAGTAGTACTCCGAGCCATTTGAACAATTTTTTCCTGACGGCAAAATGGCTGTAGTATAGGGGTAATAGCCCGTGCAATTGCGGTGTTCTGGTTACTTTACCTTGCAGAAACACCAGGTGTGACTGCTAGTTGTAGCTAACGGCTCTGCACACCGTGAGGCCTGGGGCGGGACGTGTGTGTGTCAGCGGAACATGCACTCAGGAATAGGCCGCTCACCAGGTCTACGCTACATACCTGCACGTGCATCTCTCGCACACACACAGAAGCTACTCTAACCATTGGAGACAACAGATTGCCATTCCACTCTCCAGTCAGTACTCTCACCACACCTGAGTAGCCGTGCTTGGTGGTGTCGTGATGTCGGTGTCTACCTGGCCAGAGGCGTATGGGATCTTGTTGTTGTTGTTGTTGTTGTTGTGGTCTTCAGTCCTGAGACTGGTTTGATGCACCTCTCCATGCTACTCTATCCTGTGTAAGCTTCTCCATCTCCCAGTACCTACTGCAACCTACATCCTTCTGAATCTGCTTAGTGTATTCATCTCTTAGTCTCCCTCTACGATTTATACCCTCCACGCTGCCCTCCAATGCTAAATTGGTGATCCCTTGATGCCTCCGATCATGTCCTACCAACCGGACCCTTCTTCTAGTTAAGTTGTGCCACAAACTTCTCTTCTCCCCCAATTCCATTCAATACCTTCTCATTAGTTATGTGATATACCCATCTAATCTTCAGCATTCTTCTGTAGCACCACATTTCGAAAGCTTCTATTCTCTTCTTGTCCATGTTTCACTTCCATACATGGCTACACTCCAAAAAATACTTTCAGAAATGACTTAGTGACACTTAAATCTATACTCGATGCTAGCAAATTTCTCTTCCTTAGAAACTCTTTCCTTGCCATTGCCAGTCTACATTTTATATCTTCTCTACTTCGACCATCATCAGTTATTTTGCTCCCCAAATAGCAAAACTCCTGTACTACTTTAAGTGTCTCATTTCCTAATCTAATTCACTCAGCAGCACCCGACTTAATTCGACTACATTCCATTCTCCTCGTTTTGCTTTTGTTGATGTTCATCTTATATCCTCCATTCAAGACACTATCCATTCCGTTCAACTGTTCTTCCAAGTCCTTTGCTGTCTCTGACAGAATTACAATGTCATCGGCGAACCTCAAAGTTTCTATTTCTTCTCCATGGATTTTAATATCTACTCCGAATTTTTCTTTTGTTTCCTTTACTCTTTGCTCGATATACAGATTGAATAACATAGGGGAGAGGCTACAACCCTCTCTCACCCCTTTCGCAACCACTGCTTCCCTTTCATGCCCCTCGACTCTTATAAGTGCCATTTGGTTTCTGTACAAATTGTAAATAGCCTTTCGCTCCCTGTATTTTACCCCTGCCACCTTTAGAGTTTGAAAGAGAGTATTCCAGTCAACATTGTCAAAAGCTTTCTCTCAGTCTACAAATGCTAGAAACGTAGGTTTGCCTTTCCTTAATCTACCTTCTATGATAAGTCGTAAGGTTAGTATTGCCTCACGTGTTCCAATACTTCTACGAAATCCAAATTGATATTCCCCGCGGTCGGCTTCTACCATTTTTGCCATTACTCTGTAGAGAATTCGCGTTAGTATTTTGCAGCCGTGACTTATTAAACTGATACTTATAACTTTCACATCTGTCAACACCTGCTTTCTTTGGGATTGGAATTATTATATTCTACTTGAAGTATGAGGGTCTTCCTGAAAGCAGACCATTGTCAATGGTTCTCAGTGACACAGTAGGTGGAATCTCTTCCATGGATGAGTCTCCACTACGCGGACGTCCAGAACTGGTCTACAGGGGTGGGAATGTTCTGCAGATCACTGCTGAAAGCAGCATACACCACCGATACAAGGTGCCCAACATGTGCAGCAATCCGTGGATGTGTCCATCCAGCTTCCCTGGATGTGTCCATCCAGCTTCCAGCGGACCTACAAGGCGACCCCGTTCCAATGGCTGCAGTTGTTCAGCAGGAGTACGTAAGCGTCAGTGGGGCATGGTTGTACTCTAGATGACTGTAGCAATCACTGTTAAGCACTAAACTCAGCACAGTCACTGTGTGCTGAGAATAAAGAGAGGGCGGACACACAAGCGCCCTGAGCGCTGTCTAATCGTCGATGAGCGCTACAAATGAATCACTAAGACTATGAATTACTAAGACTATGAATCACTAAGACTACAACCCCTCAGTAGGCACATATTATACCCTGGTGCCACTGAACACAGTCCTTGATGGTGTTGCATTTTTTTGCAACACTGTATGTCTCAATGTATGAATGCAGAGTCTGGCGGCGATAACATTGGATAAAATGTTCTCGGGTTTCCAACAGCGTCAATTGCTTAAAACTACATGAGCTTTCGGCCAAGCACTCCTTGGCCATTGTCAAGTGGTATGACTGCCAGTGGGCTGTTGGTGCGTCCTTATATATGCTAGCTGCCGGCTGTGACGTCACTGTATGTCTCACATTGTATCCGTCATCAGGTCATTCAATTGTCTTAGCACAAGACTTACCCTCTGAATGTTGCATCTTGAAAAGTATAAAATGTAACGAATAACAAATATGCAAATAATGAATGAGGAACTCCCAATCTTAAAAACGAGTGAGCTTGTTATAACGTAAGAGGTCCGTCAGAATTGACGTTAAATTAGGCATGTTTCGTTGCCGCGTTTGAGGAACTGAAATTACTGACCTATCTTTGCAGACTAGGTAGTATTTTAAACTATAGCGAACATTCTGTAAGATAATACATTATTTATCAGTTTTTATACATAACTTCTTGAGTTATGACAGCATTGCAAAATAAATGGTGTAAACGTTTGGAAATTTGCAAGAGGAGGATGTTTTAAGGAAAAGCATAACCAGGATTACCAGAAACTTGTTAAAGTGTGTAACTTTTTTAACTATGAGGATACTGATACCATAAGTATAGCCTCCTCTGAGGAATAATGCGTATATAGTGTGGGGATACGGGAAACCGAACGCGATTTGGAGCACGACAGAACGAAAGAACTTGGTCGACGGCGAGGTCATTACACAGCGAGCACATGGAGGAAGGACGGAGACGAAAATGGGCCTCGTTCATTGCAGATGAACTATCCCGGCATTTACCACAAGCGATTTATAGACACCACCGAGAATATAAGTGGATAAGCCCTGACAGAGATCTGAAACCCATTCCTTCGGATGTGAGCCCGTCGGGTCAACTGTTGCACCACATCAGTCCGTGTGGCATATCGGAGTTCTGAAACCCTGACACAAAATGACCTTTTTTTAGATGAAATTTGAATTCCGGCAACTGTACCATTCAGGCTTCTCGTCGCTTTTGAAATTTCTACTAACTTTCACCTTTTACCTGTGCTCATCTAACAAATTTCAGTCATTTACGAAAATCGCATTTTTTACCTAATTTGCATTTTAATGTACAAAAAGAAGCCATAGTCATGTCCGATGCGAGATTAGAATCCACGATCGCCGCTTTTAAATTAGAAAATATTCACTGCAGTTAGCACGCACAACTTTTGGTCTCACTCAACCAGGTGATGCAATGACCCAAAGTTAGGTCGTCCTTATGCCGTGATTTTCCTAAAGCAATTCGGCGAAAATCGGGATGGTATCTTCAACAGGCCACTATCATACCTCTGCCCTTATCTCTCCTACTCAGTTAATTTTCTGTGTCTGACTTTATCTCTCCCGTTAATATTAAATATGCTGAGTGTAATGCAGCAAACGCCTCCTAAAACTGACGTCTCCCGGAAGCAACTGAGAAAATACAGCGAGGAGACAGCCCCCTATCAAACTACAAATAGAACATCGACCGCCCCGCAGGTCACAGTGCACCGCGTGTCTGTCAGTCGGACCTAAACCATCTCACGCCGTAACACTACTAGGTGGCAGATAGGTTCCAAAGCCACAGAGTCGACTGCTGACGCCAGCGGCAGTGGAAAACGAAGGACCACCCCTGCCGGAGGATTGAAAGGTAGTTGTTTACAATACTTGCTGCTGTGATAGGATGCATGCGTAAGCATTTTCTGCTACACACTGTTCGATGTATGACGTGGATGAATGGATAGTTGAGATTCGACGCTGCAAGGATACAATTACATATATACTCTGACAGTCACTATAAAGCGCGTGGATTAGATAATTTTACTGTACGAACCACTGAAGTTCCTCTTCAATACATTCTGATGAAACGTGGAGTCAAGACCATTTGTAGCCTCAATGCGAGCTGCTATTTGCTTAATTTTATCTGCATGTTCTTTGCGGAATATGTAAGTAGGAGGCAGGAGAATATTCGTAGTTTCTATGTACGAAGTTTCTTGAAATTTCCTAAGTAAGTCTTGCGAGATGTGTAGTGTCATTCTTGGAGCGCTGAGAGTTAAAATTTTCCAACATTTCTCTTACACTCTCTCAGCAGTCAAATAAGCCCGCGGTCATTCGAAACGTACTTCTTAGTCATAAGCAGTAGGCTGGGAACACTAACAGTTTTAACTACGGCTATTATACATTCCATAATCGTTATTAGCATGATAAAGGCCTGCAACAATTATCCTCCTTGGTTCCTCTTCTCATTAAATAGACGTTAAGGTTCGGACAAAGGCAGGAGATATTCCGTCTGCCTAAAAGCGAGATAAATATGAGGAGAAAATTACGGGCCTTCTACATCGAGGTCACTGGAGACGAGATACTAGTTCGGTGGGACATGGTGAGAGGAAGGTAGCGTGCTCCAAAATACTCCGTGTGTCACTTCCCTCGCGGAGAAGTCCACACGGTGTGTGGCGAGGACACGGAAGCTGCAGGTATTATCCAACATTAGTCATGCCTTTCGATAACAAGAGCGTACACATTGATAGTTAAAAGGTCACTACCCGTCGTTAAGTTAAATCTGACAACATCGAAGGCCCTGATGTTGAAATAAAGCACTCTTCCCGGTGCAGCAATATGCCTTGTCATTTTACATGGACTACATGGGAAATTGCGCAGAAATTGGAAGCAACAAAAATATGACGAATTAACTACCTGTCGTGTGGGTCCTTGTTGATGATGCACCCGACCTTTACTATTCTCTGCTGCGCAATGTCAAAACATTTCTGGATTAAATAGGATGTAACAGATTTATATCACACCCCGTATCGATCGGAGTTTTGGGGGTCAACGTAAACTTTATATCATTACAACAGTTAAGGTTTGTTGAAATCAATATCTGCTTGGAATTATATTTTCTGCCACGCGAAAGGAACGTAAGTTTTACCACAATCGAATTTCTTAACTGTATCATGCATTAAGTACGACTTCACTTTGCCGCGCGGGATTAGCCGAGCGGTGTGAGGCGCTGCAGTCATGGACTGTGCGGCTGGTCCCGGCGGAGGTTCGAGTCCTCCCTCGGGCATGGGTGTGTGTGTTTGTCCTTAGGATAATTTAGGTTCACTAGTGTGTAAGCTTAGGGACTGATGACCTTAGTAGTTAAGTCTCATAAGATTTCACACACTTTTTTTTTCTTTTTGAGCGACTTCACTTTCCGTGTTACTTATTGCCTCCCTCAAGCCTATGAGCTGGACGTCATTTCAAAGAATTGCGACACGTATGTCACAGACTAACTAGGTAGCGTCAACGGCTGTCATGAATATAGCGACGCGTTTTGTGCAGTCCAAGACGATGATGAGGGATGAAGGGGGAGGTAAAACTCGGTGCCATCCGAGATCCTCCTCCTGTCGAATATCACCAAAGAAGCCACTATGGGCTATATTGGTTCTTTTTTGTCCGTGACTTTGACGAAAATATATTTATGTTATTATTATTATTATTTTAATGTTGTGGCAGCTGAGTTATCGTCACAACACAAGATAATTAAGTCTGAATTACGATCTATTTTATACTCTGCTTTAAATGTTCTTTGTTTATGATATTACTAATCATGTGACTGAACACATTCTGGAGACGACAGGATGAAGATCTTATGCAGATGGTCAACCAAACTGTCATGTCCAGTACTTAAGCGGAATATGGCTATTGCTTCTCTTCTTGGTACATGAGGTTTCTCCAGATGATTCCCTCGGATGAAATTTTAATGCTTCTCTTAAAACTGCTTTTCCAGGCTCCTTGATTTTTGTATCCTTTTGGCTAGAAAATCTTTTTTCTCATTACCATCCAAGCGACAGTGAGATTGTATCCACAGAAATGCAATTGCCTTGTTCTTCCGTAAAGGAGATTTAATTACTTATCATACTTCCTTGATTTTAATGATTTTTGGATTTTATGTGAGCTCTTTGCTACTTATTTCTTTTGACTTGTCTCGCAGTTCATTAAAGTGATAAGTGAAGACTCTGACTCGATGCTGTGTAATAAACGTCGTTTATTGTCTTAAGAAAAGAATAAATTTTATCTAGAGATATGTACCTCCAGAACTTAGGTTCTGATATAGACATCTCGTATATCTTATAAATTAGAGTCATGCTACCCTTCGACGCCTCACTTAACTCGACCATACCAATTTTCACAGCATACGAGTATATTGTCACTTGATCCTTTTTCCCCAGACGAACGCAGAAATGAGGAAATATTCGTCCTATCGTAGCTACACATTCTCACTAAATGTCCTCATAGCTACGCTCTGTGACTAAGTACTTTAAACTTAGCATGTCGTAGAACGTATTTGGAGTGAAGGTACTATTGGCCCAACAGTCTTCAGACTGAGCAAACATTTCGGAAATTAAAATCTTTTTCCTAAGTTAATTTATAACTGTACAAAACAACCTGCGACGCCGTCTGGAGACGAACGATAGAATAATGCTGTGGAAAAGTATGACCCCCGAGAGGGTTACTTCCTATACATTTCTATCAGACGAATATGTTTCTGATTGTCTAGTATGATTCTACTTGTACATTTGAGCGCAATCGACATGTGGTTCGAATACGACAGAAAACGAAAATGTAGCTGTACGTTAGATATTTCTGGAAGAAGAGGGTGAAATTTTCAGGAGGTTCGAGAACGTGAAGAACAGTAAGTTACTAATATAGGCAACACTGTAGTATCTTAATGTCCCTACAGTAACTACATTTCCCCTTGCGTCCCAATTTCGACTGAACGAAATTTTAAGCAAAAATTCGTAATTTTAAATGAACTATCGCTGTTGGAATACTGCGCACGTTTAGAATTAAATGTAATCAGTCCGAATCGCGTCTCTTATATTCCAGTTTCAATCACGCCTACATTTTGTCTTCCCAATAGCTGTGAGAATGCCCATAATTAGCCAGACATGTTTTTGTTCGCTGTCCTTCGACCCGCAGATAACTGGATCGAATTCTAGCAGTAAGAATGTAGTGGCGTATGGTACCTGACCATCAGACTTCACACTCATATCCTGGTATCAACTCCAAACTTTTGTTCAGTGTATCTTTTTGTGACAATGCAGGCGATGGTCATTTAAAAGAGGATGTTAGACTAACACGAAACACGTATTTACACTGCAAAATAACGTAAAACGTCTTGTAACGTAGCTTACTGTAGCAGATTGTTTGCTGTTGCTGATATATATTCTTTGTTTAGCAGAAGCTGGGTGAATTCAAAGACGCAGCGTGTTCATATTGAAGTCATATTTCACGGCAGTGTGTCCGAATCTCGTCAGAACAAGTGCAGTTCACCACTGACTACGAAGGAGCAGCGTCCGTCGTTGTATTGGCGCTACGTTCCTTCGTGATCCGTGGTGGATTCGACTTTTCATAACAACTTTGAAAGACATTGCTGAAAAATACTAGACCACTGTCGTAACAGATACCAGCAAAAGCAGACTGCTACAAAAGGTTAAGTTAGGACAGATTTTTATTTTATAACATATGAATCTGTCCTGTGTAAGACTTAAGTAAATTAGGCACCAGGTGATGATCGAAAGACACATTCGCGTAGTACTGTGGCCATATATGCAATAAACTAGTTTGATTCAGTAATATAAATCAGAATTAAAATCAATCAGCTGAGCAACTCTTTATACATATTCAACGAAGAAATATCGGCAGTTACCATAACATAGAGTCCAAAAATCATTAGAGTTAAGGATAGGGTATTTTGATTCAAATGTCTTGATACTGAAGCCCATATGAGGTAAGTTTATACGCGTGATCTCATGTGGTAAGGAATGATTCAGTGATCTGAAAATAATGTAAAAGGATGCGGCTTCTTAAATAAAACAGTGTTCTTCGACCAATGCGTGATAGCACAAAGACTCGGCTCCCGCGTGTTGGTGCAAGAGTTCGCTCAGCAGTGGATGAGTATTCTCTTCCGCAACTTGTGGATAATTTTATCAGGAACTACTGCCTCCCAGGCAAACCCACCAGGAAGTTTCTCGGGAGGGCATCCTACGGATATCTTTCTTCTCATAGATTTGGCGAGAACATTTCCTTTTACTACTACCAGAATGTATCCCAGTGTTTAACTGGGTGAACTCGTTTTCGGAAGAAGCCAGTTTCAAAACTGTGTTAGGACGTAATGCTTCACGTTTTTTATGTTTATCCTCAACTGCTGGAAAGGTTTCTTGCTTCACGTTTTTTATGGTTATCGTCAACTGCTGGAATGGTTTCATTCTCTACTCTTTTCCATCTCAGGTAATGTTCCGTCTCCAGTGAACTAGATGTAGACATTATATTCTAACATTTCTTCGTTGAACGCAGAACAATCTTTGTTTTTCTATACCTTTGATTAGTTTGTTATAAGCGTAAATATGCCCTTGTTACAAATGATTTCGGATATCTTTGCATAATATAGTGTTAACTGCCCCGCTTATTGGCGAGTGTTAGTGACTCATCATTTCTGAACATGTGTTCAATTTGCTACTACAGGTCGCTCATGAATACTAACCATCAGTTTTGCAAACCTAGACCTAGTTCACATGAGTTTAAAAGGTCGCACGTTTCTTTGTTTAGTACTGGAGGTCGTATCGTCTGTCCGGTTATCAGACGTGCAAAATAAATGCCGCAGTAAAACGCGAAGGTAGACTGTGTGTTCGTGTGCTAGCAGAAAAAAATGGAAATGAGCGTTTGGCGTCATTGGCCGGGAGGCCCCTTTCGGGGCAGGTCCGGCCGCCTTGGTGCAGGTCTTATTACATTCGACGCCACATTGGGCGACCTGCGCGCCGGGTGGGGATGAGATGATGGTGAAGACAACATAACACCCAGTCCCTGAGCGGAGAAAACCTCCGACGCAGCCGGGAATCGAACACGTACCCTTAGGACGATAATCCGTCACGCTGACCACTCAGCTATCGGGGCGGAATGGCTAGCAGAAGAAAGGTTAGGATTAAATTTACCTCGGTGACAGGGCATTGGCTTGAGCAGGTATGGAACAGAATTGGCCGCCTTGTTTTCAAAGAAATCACATCGGCTTTTGTCTTAAGCGATTTTAGGAACTCACAGCAAACTTAAACGTGGATGGTAGCTTAAGGGGATTTCAACCTCGTTCCTTCTGTATGCAAGTCCATTTCTTAACCACTCCGCTACCACAATCAGTTCATCCCAAAAAAAGTAAGTTGTTACTGTAAGATATAAAGAAAAGTAATTAAGAATGTATTTATTATTTCCAATGAGGCGCTAAACTTGTTCTAAGTAATATAACGAATCATTTATTTATATCAAAACTAGACATACTTGTCGACAGGTAGTTATTGTTTATTGGAAATACACTTATTTTTCGTCTGTCTAGTTACACTGTCTCAAACCGACCGGCTTCGGGCAGTGTTGCTCATCTTTAGATCTGTTAAAAATATAAAAATAAACAACAGCTGGGTTCTAATCATATGTTTACAATATCACAGAGCTAAATATATCCGTCCAATTAAAATACAAAAGTTATGTAATATACAATTTGTCGCAGTTAGAGTAAACAGTTCTTAACGGAACACCATCAGCTTCAATTCTGTCACTGAAACTGTTCTGTGAAAATTGGTTAAAAATGGCTCTGAGCACTATGGGACTTAACATATGACGTCTTCAGTCCGCTTCAACTTAGAACTACTTAAACCTAACTAACCTAAGGACATCACACACATCCATGCACGAGGCAGGATTCGAACCTGCGACCGTAGTGGTCGCGCGGTTCCAGACTGAAGCGTCTAGAACCGCTCGGCCACGCAGGCCGGCGAAAATTGGTTACTTTACCTACGAGAAATGATATGTTATGCAACGTTTTCATTCTAGTTAGATAGAACTCTTTTTTTAGTTCTGCGATATTGTAAACAACGGATTAGATCCAGTTATCGTTTACTTTTATATTAAACTTCCTGGCAGATTAAAACGGTGTGCCGGATCGAGACTCGTACTCGGGTTTGCCCGCGAAAGCGCACACTCCGCTACACAGTGAAAATCTCATTCTGGAAACATCCCTCAGGCTGTGGCTAAGGCATGTCTCCGCAATATCCTTTCAATCAGGAGGGCTAGTTCTGCAAGGTTTCGCAGGAGAGCTTATGTAAAGTTTGGAAGGTTGGAGACGAGGTACTGGCAGAAGTAAAGCTGTGAGGAGGGGGCGTGAGTCGTGCTTGGGTATCTCAGTTGGTAGAGTACTTGTCCGCTTAAGCAAAGGTCCCGAGTTCGAGTCTCGGTCCGGCACACAGTTTTAATCTGCCAGGAAGTTTCATATCAGCGCACACTCCACTGCAGAGTGAAAATCTCATTCTGCATACTTTTATATTGTCTGACAGACCTAAAGTTGGGCGACACTGCGCAGAGCCGATCAGATTTAGAAAATAAAAATAGCGATCCACAGACGAAACATAAGCGTATTTTCATTTATTTGTAGACTAATAATCTATTTACAGAATTAATTTGACTAGTTACACAAAAACAACGTAATTACTCAGCATAAACATCCCACATCTCTAAATATTTTATCACTTTGCTACGCTGCAGCTATCAATAGGTACTTGTGAACGTCGTTAATCATAATCTCAAAGATTTCGGCTAATTTAAAATTGCTAAGCGCTAAACATCGTGGTCATTAGCACCTTTTGCCAAGATCATGATACTGTTGTACGAGTAGTAACTCTTATTAAAACGAAAACCAAAGACCTTGTAATTACAGCCACAATCACAGAAAAATTCACGTACATTCTCGAGAGTATCTGTTCACACCGTTGTCAGACGTTAAAAAAATAGTGGATGCCATAAATATGGCTTGTTGATCGTGGAACTAATAGGATGAACCAACCATCCAAAAACACATTAAAATCTTCGTCCAATTAAATTCATATCCAAAAGAATGATGCTATTCGGTGAGTAAATTACAAACGTAGCGATCTTCAGCATGGTTCCATCAAATTTTTCGAGCCCAGTGCGGTGTGTAGAAATGGAACTGATGGAGCAGAGCATTGGATGACAACGAACAGTTCTTAAAAAGTTAAAAAGATATACCCGTATTAATAGAATAATTAATCAAATACCACAGGAACTGATGGAGCAGAGCATTGGATGACAACGAACAGTTCTTAAAAAGTTAAAAAGATATACCTGTATTAATAGAATAATTAATCAAATACCACACATTTGATTTTGTGTAAATGAATAAAATTTCGACTATGACGTGGTCTTCTGCGCCCGATCGCTGTGTTAAGTAATGTGTCGAATTCTGCAATGCAATCAGACAATGATAAACCCGAGAACCCCCGAGCAATAGCGAAAACTCTAGAGATCGGTGAGCAATATGCACTATAGCTTGACGCACTGCTTCGACTCACCTTGCTCTATAGCTCCACAACAAATTGTCCTCATATGTAAAATCTCAAAGAGTGATTTGGAACATAATAACTATTCCTGGCTATGTTGTTGTTGTTGTGGTCTTCAGTTCAGAGACTGGTTTGATATAGCTCCCCATGCTGCTCTATCCTGTGCAAGCTTCTTCATCTCCCAGTACCTACTGCTACCTACATCCTTCTGAATCTCTTTAGTGTATTTATCTCTTGGTTTCACTCTACGATTTGTACCCTCCCCGTTGCCATCCAATACTAAATTGTGGATCCCTTGATGCCTCAAAACATGTCCTACCAATCGATCCCTTCTTCTAGTCAAGTTGTGCCACAAATTTCACTTCTCTCCAATTCTATTCAATACCGCCTCATTAGTTATGTGATCTAGTCTTCAGCGTTCTTCTGTAGCACCACATTTCGAAAGCTTCTATTGTCTTCTTGTCTAAACTATTTATCGTCCACGTTTCACTTCTATACATGGCTACACTCCATTCAAATACTTTCTGAAACGACTTCCTGACAGTTAAATCTATACTCGATGTTAACAATTCTCTCTTCTTCAGAAACACTTTCCTTGCCATTGCCAGTCTACATTTTATATCCTCTTACTTCGTCCATCATCAGTTATTTTTCTCCCCAAATAGCAAAACTCATTTACTACTTTAAGCGTCTCATTTCCTAATCTTAATTCCCGCAGCATCACCCGGTTTAATTCGACTACATTCCATTATCCTCGTTTTGCTTTTGTTGGTGTTCATCTTATACCCTCCTTTCAAGACACCGTCCATTCCGTTCAACTGCTGTTCCAAGTCCTTTGCTGTCTCTGACAGAATTACAATGTCATCGGCGAACCTCAAAGTTTTTATTTCTTCTGCGTGGATTTTAATTCCTACTCCGAATTTTTCTTTTGTTTCCTTTACTGCTTGCTCAATATACAGATTGAATAACATCTGGGATAGGCTACAACCCTGTCTCACTCCCTTCACAACCACTGCTTCCCTTTCATGCCCCTCGACTCTTATAACTGCCACATGGTTTCTGTACAAATTGTAAATAGCCTTTCGCTCCCTGTATTTTACCCCTGCCACCCTCCGAATTTGAAAGAGAGTATTCCAGTCAACGTTGTCAAAAGTTTTCTCTAAGTCTACAAATGCTAGAAACGTAGGTTTGCCTTTCACTTAATCGGTGACTATGATCAGTTCAAATTCTCACCAAGTCTTTCAGGATTTCCTGATTCCTTATAGTTTCCTGGAAGCACACAGATTTTTTTTCAGGTAAAAGCATATCTTTTAATTTTCCCTTATACGTTGAAGTGTGAAGTCAACAACTACCCCACTGAAGTAGTTCAGGAAAGCTTCTATTCACAAGCGAAATATGCATTTGGCTGGCACAACAGCCGTACGCTCTATTACGTGAGATGCGGAAGGCGAGAAGAGGCTCCTTTTGCAGTCGGATAATACGGGCAAGTATGCTGAATTATCTTATGATTTCTATATGCAAGGCTGACGAATTCACCACAGAACTCCCTCGTTTTGGGTGTGAATGAAGTAGCGAGGCTACTTACATACGAATTTCAGCAGACTGGATAAATCCCGCGAACATGTTCATCAGAGCAAAAAAAGAGAAATTGTTTATCAACTTCTTTCATGACATTATACGCACGAAAATAGATGTCCACAGTAAATAGTTTATGTAATCTGGTAAATCTAAGGTAGCTGTGTGTCAACATACAGCTTCTTTATTAAATTTTGCTATCTTTCTACCATTTTGTTTTCCGTTGTCACTCTTCCACAAACGTCTAATTGCTTCACGTCGCGTACCTGGCCAAGCAGCGATGAGCCAAGCATATGGCGGTATTCCGAGGCGACCTTGGGCGTTGCCTTGGTAACGCACTTCCGCTCCACACTTCACAGGCACTTTCACGCCTTCGGCCTCTTACCGCTTGGCTTCCGGATTTCAAAACCGGACTTCGCGTCAGGAGTAAAACCGAAGCTACTTATAAGGAGAAAAGCGTTTGTTTTAGTGGGATTATTACACGTAACATTATTGGTCTCTTGTAATGGGAATTCAGCCGCATCCAGATAACGTTAGTTACACTGATAAACTAAAGCCTGACGATCACTAGGCTACGACGGAAATAAAATGGTGTGTGCTAGATCGCTCTCATTAAGTACCGTTTACAGCGTACTTGTGCAGGGGAACACTAAGAGCCAGATAAACTTGTCAGGAATCTTGCACCGTCGTAAATGTATGCAGAGAATAGCTGCTTGAAAGAAATGGTGCACTTCTTGCCAGGGTTGAAAGTAGCTGTTGACGTTTTTTCAGTATTTAAAAACTAAATTTGTTTTTTTAAGCTCCACCTTTTGCAAAATGCAACTGTATTTATCCAGATACTCGTATGTTTCGACATCTATTTCGGTCTTGATTTATTTCTGTAAAAATATTATACAATTATTCATAGTTGTTTTTTCCCGCTTTACGCTTCCTGAAAACTAAACATGTAGATTTTTGATTGTAAAAATATTTGTATCTGTACAGGTCGTTTGTTTTTAGGTCTCTTTTTGTTTGTCATCAAATAGCTGGCAGAATTTGCTTAATGAGTTATTAATTCTGGAATGCTTTTTGGACAGTAGTAGTGGTTTATGTCCTGTACTTATGTTTTCTGTTTTGATGCGCATCTTTGCTGTTTTTTCTTGCGAAGGTATGCAAAACAGGGTGTGCAACTACATGCACAACAGGGAGGAAAATGTAAGCATAGGAGAGACATCACTACTACTCTTGAGAAAGTATTTCAAGTATTTCTCATTAAGCAAATTCTTCCAGCTACTTTGCAGATGACATGCTACTAAACCATAAAAAAGCTTAAAAATAAGCCGACCTGTACAAATTAATTATCACAGTTAATTTAGTCCTCAGGTGAACAATCAAAATAAAGTAGAAAATGCGCAACCATGAACTTTGTATAACATGTTCATAAAAATAAATCGAAAGCCACAGAAGATGACACTTAACGTGTCGAAACATGCCTGAGTAAATAGAAACAAATAAATATATCGTGTTCTGTAGAGAGCGTAGTTTAAAAACCCATATTTAAAAATGCACATTTATAGGAATCTCTTGTATGTTTGACGAATACATTTGTCACCTACAACTGTTAAAAACTACCACAGAAATTATATATACGGAATAGCTTGACACAAACAACATGAAAGATGTATTTAATTATTCGCTTGGTTCATGGTCTAATAGCAGCCTTCCCAGTTGACGCAGAAAGCGTATGTGACACGTGTGAGCTGACATATTTACGATTACTCTTGAATAACACCAAGGAGGCCGTCGAGCTTAACGCCCACAGCCGAAGGAAGAATCATTCATCACCAGTGTCACATGCTCTTTCCACGGGACATTTTGGAGAGGTTCCCTGATTGAAATCAGAACCTTTGCTCAGGGTGATCACTCAAGTATTCTCTAAACGGCTGATTAATGATGTACTTGTGAGTATTGTGTTGAGTTGTTTCTACGACCAGCCTGGTTGGAGTCCGGACAGCAAGTTCACATAACAGCAAAACTCGCAGCATCTGAAAAAAGACGGCCGTGGAAATACTGTGCATAGTATAAAAACCAACTCAATAGAACACTCGGAAGTACACCATTAATTTTATCCGAGTTTCGAGAAGATTAGCTACGTCTTATCCTCCACTAGCTGGCCAAAGAATGGAAATCAAAAATTCTTCAAGCGCTAGGATTCGAAACGGGTCCTTCTGACAAGAATGCCTATTGGCTGGCATGTGTTAACAGTTGAGAGTGGACTTTGGCTAGCTGATCGCCAAATGTGCACAGACACAATGCTTCAGCTTATTTATTCGGCTTTGAATGCTAAGCCTTCTGAAGTTCCATCAGCTTTAATATATTATTAGCCACAGTCACCATCCTAAAAAGAAAACTGAGCAACAGAATCTTAATTAGTGAACTTCAGAACGAAGAATCAGGAATCACAAACATATCAAGTCATTTTATCTCACTGGCTACAGGATGTTAACGATTACAGGACGTGGGGAAACCTGTTGTCGTACACTTTGGGGTGAATTTTAATGAACCCAATAACTGCAGTATTAACATTTATTTTACAAATGCAGTATATTCCTGAGCTTACAATTACATGGAACACACATAAAAATACTAATTGTTTAGTTCTACGCAAGGAAGCAATTCCATCGTACCAATCTTTTGTCAGCAAATGATTGAGTAGATTCAGGAAGTGCAACATAGCCGCACAGTTACTCCCACAAGAAGATTCAGGCAGTGACTTTGAGACACGCCAGGGTAGAAGAGAGCGCTAACGCGCTGCTTCCTGGACTCGAGTAGGCGAGCCAGACCCGTATCGAATCCGCCCGGCGGATTAACGACGATGGCCGGTGTGCCGGCCAGCCTGGATGTGGTTTTTAGGCGGTTTTCCACATCCTACTAGGTGAATACCGGGCTGGTCCCCACGTCCCGCCTCAGTTACACGACTCACAGACATTTGAAACACACTCACACTATTTCAAGATTTAACTAGACGCAGACAGCTGGGGTACACTACTTCCATCCTGGGGGGGAGGGGGTATGGGGTGGTGACAGGAAGGGCATCCGGCCACCCATTAAAATTAACCATGCAGTTCCATACTTAACCCATGTTGTCTTGACTATCAGTTGTAGTTCAGGTGAGAATAAAGACGCAAAAATTCAGGTTCTCAACGTGATCATCCTCACCAGCATGGAATCTTATGAGTGTGGAAAACACAAGCAAATATAGGCGGAGAAAAAGATACTCTGACGAACTTGATAAAGAAAAAAAAAACCACCAAAATTATATGAGAGGGAACTGTTCGTTGGAACTAGACACATGGGACATTACATTTCGGAAGCCGTTAGGTAATTTAATGTTGAGTTATCAGTGCTAGCAGACAAGCAACACTGTGTGAAATAAGCGCAGAAATCAATTTGGGACGTACGACAAACGTTTCTCTAAGGACAGTGGTACGAAATGTGGTTGTAATGGGCTACAGCAGCAGACGACCGACGCGAATACCTTTGCTAACAGCACGACTTCGCATGCAGCTCCTCTCCTGAGCTCGTCACCATATATATTGCACCCTAGACGATTGGAAAACCGTGGCCTCGTCAGGTGAGCCCCGATTTCAGTTGGTAAGAGCTGATGTTAGGATTCGAGTGTGGCGCAGATACCATGAAGCCATGGGTCCAAGTTGTCAAGAAGGCACTGCGCAAGCTGGTGGTGACTCCATAACGTTGTGGGCTGTGTTTACGTGGAATTGACTGGGTCCTCTGGACCAACTGAACCGATTATTGACTGAAAATGGTTCTGTTCGGCTACTTGGATACCATTTGCAGCCATTCATGGACTTCGTGTCCCCGAACAACGACGCAAATTTTATGGATGATAATGCGCCACGTCACCGGGCCTCAGTTGTTCGCAATTTGTTTAATGAAAATTCTGGACATATCGAGAGAATGATTTGGCTGTCCAGATCACCTGACGTGAATCCCATCGAGTATCTGTGGGACATAATGGAGAGGTCAGTTGGTGCACAAAGTCCTACACCGACAACACTTTCGCAATTGCGGATGGCTGCAGAGGCAGAATGGCTCAGTATTTTCGCAGAGGACTCCCAACGACTTGTTGAGTCCATTCCACGTCGAGGTACTGCAGCCGCGCGGGATTAGCCGAGCGGTCTGAGGCGCTGCAGTCATGGACTGTGCGGCTGGTCCCGGCGGAGGTTCGAGTCCTCCCTCGGGCATGGGTGTGTGTGTTTGTCCTTAGGATAATTTAGGTTAAATAGTGTGTAAGCTTAGGGACTAATGACCTTAGCAGTTAAGTCCCATGAGATTTCACACACTGCGCCGCGAAAATATGTCCGACACGATATTAGGTGATATCCCATGACTTTTGTCACCTCTATGTAAAGTACAGCCTACTGTTAACTTGCGGAATACTCTAGATTACTGTCAACACTACTTTCCGTGTCATTTATTTTAAATGCTTGTTAGCATGCAATCTTGCTTAATGAAAAGTATTCTAATGTCATTAAGGATATTGCTTCCGAATTTGGACTAAGCGAGTTGGTATGGTTGTCGGAACATTGAACACGCATGTGGAAGGAACACGATCGAAACGCTTGATTAGCCATCCAGATTTGTTTTCCTCGACATCCCATAATCGATTAAGCTGAAAGGCTCAGATCTTCCTTGTCTCTTTCTAGAACTAGTTCCGATATTCTCACTGCCTCGTCTGTCCACTGTCCACTTTGCAAGATGTCATTGTTCTGCTTACACCTACAACACCAACAAAGGAACAAGAACCAACCTGCAAACGAGTGTTGACACACCTCAGATAAGATACTAATACTGACAGTGGACGATATGGTGTGGCTGCTACCGCCTTTGTTTTTGCTGTGTACAAACACTACAGAAAGCCTTTTATTGTTTACAGGTCAACGGGACGCAACCAGACGACGAAGACCGGAGCAAGCGAACGGGAACGTGCGAGAGTCACACATCGCTCCACTCGGTCTGTTAACAGAGGGCCTCAGCATGTGTACTCGTTTCGTTACTTTCTTTTGTGGTCGGCTGCTCTGTTGCGGCGTCCCTGGGAACGAAAGTCAGCTGTTGACCCACACACACAGCTGTTCTAGCGATGAGGTCGAAATATGGAATGCAGATACCCAACAGCAACGCACTGAAATCTGGAAGGCCTCTTCTTCCTGCATCCGCGAAGGAGCTACAGCGGGGCGGCAACTTGGAGAACGAGACTCCCCTTATCGGATTCTGTCGGCTGTGGAAGTAGTCGATCTGGACCAAATTTAGTCGCGGCAGAGGGACAAGGTGCCTCCTTTAACAGACGAGACACTTGAAAACCCAAAAAAGTGGCAAAAAAGGTTTCGTGAATCTCAAGAGTTCTAATTCTTAATCATCGCATCAGTAACAACACTGTGTATTTTGTGATAAGACTAACTACGTCACTATGGTTTACTGTAACGTCTAAACGACACACAAATCCAATAAAAATTCTGACAATTTTGCACTAACAGGGACTACAGTTCTTCCAAACAAGCCTGAAAAAAATAGTAATTACGATTATGTTTCCAAGTTACTCAGTTAAATTTCTATAATTTTTGATTCCAAAGTCTATTATTATTTGGAAACTGGTAATGAGAGAACAATACTCATTTCATAATGTAATTACGTCGCTTCAGCAATTTCTTGGTTTAATCAACTGTAGCAGCGAAGGTAAGTCTACCAAAATTACCCCTTCATGCACTAAGATTTACATTCCAGTAGGACATGTTTTAAAACAAGGGAGTAGACAACATTCCATTAGAACTACTGACAGCCTTGGGAAATCCAGGCCTAACAAAACTCTACCATCTGGTGAGACAGGCGAAATACCCTCAGATTCCAAGAAGAATATAATAATTCCATTCCCAAACAAAACAGGTGTTGACAGATGTGAAAATTCCCGAACTGTCAGTTTAATAAGCCACGGCTGCAAAATACTAACACGAATTCTTTACAGACGAATAGAAAAACTGGGGGAGATCAGTTTGGATTCCGTAGAAATGTTAGAACACGTGGGGCAATATTGACCCTATGACTTGTCTTAAAAAATAAATTAAGGAAAGGCACACCTACATTTCTAGCATTTGTAGACATAGAGAAAGCTTTTGACAATATTGTTTGGAATACTCTCTTTCAAATTCTGAAGGTGGCAGGGGTAAAAGACAGGGAGAGAAAGGCTATTTACAATTTGTACAGAACGCAGATGGCAGATAAGAGTCGAGGGGCATGAAAGGGAAGCAGTGGTGGGGAGGAAGTGAGATAGGGTTGTAGCCTATCCCCGATTTTATTCAATCTGTATACTGAGCAAGCAGTAAAGGAAACAAAAGAAATATTCGGAGTGGGAATTAAAATCCATGCAGAGGAAATAAAAACTTTGAGGTTCACCGATGACATTGTAATTCTGTCAGAGACAGCAAAGGACCTGGAAGAGCAGCTGAACGGAATGGACAATGTCTTGAAAGGAGGATATAGATGAACATAAATACAAGCAAAACGAAGATAATGGAATGTAGTCGAATTAAATCAGGTGATGCTACAGAAATTAGATTAGGAAATGAGAGGCATAAAGTAATAAATGAGTTTTTCTATTTGGGGAGCAAAATAACTGATAATGGTCAAAGTACAGAGGATATAAAATGTCGACTGGCAATGGCAAGGAAAGCGTTTCTGAAGAAGAGAAACTTGTCAACATCAAGTGTTGATTTAAGTGTCAGGAAGTCGTTTCTGAAAGTATTTGTATGGAGTGTAGCCATGTATGGAAGTAAAACGTGGACGATAAATAGTTTAGACAAGAAGAGAATAGAAGCTTTCGAAATGTGGTGCTACAGAACAATGCTAAAGATTAGATGGGTAACTAATGAGGAGGTATTCAACAGAATTGGAGAGAAGAGAAATTTGTGACTCAAATTGACAAGGCGTCGGGCAGGCCGCACGGAATCATGGACCCACATTGTTGATAAGGCGCTGTACAATTTGGTGGTGGCTCCATAGTTTTATGGTCTGTGTTTACATGGAATGGAGTGAATCCTCTGGTCCAATTGAACCGATCATTGACTGGAAATGATTATGTTTGGATACCTGGAGACTATTTTTGCCATTCATGGACTTCATGTTCCCAAACAACTATGAAATTTTTTGTGGATGATAATGAGTCGTGCCACTGGGTCACAGTTGTTAGCGATTGGTTTGATGAACGTTCTGAACAATTCGAGCGAATGATTTGCCCACCCAGATCACCCAGCATGACTTTCAAGGAACGCTTATGGGACATAATCGAGAGGGCAATTTATGCACAATATCTGCACTTTTGCAGTCATCGACGGCTTTAGAGGCAAAATGGCTCAATATTACTGCAAAGGACTTCCAGCGACTTGTAGAGTCCTTGCCACAACGACTTGCTGCACTACGTGGCGCAGATGGAGGTCCGACACAATATTGGGAAGTATTCCCTGAATTTTGTCACCTCAGTGTAGTTACCGTGAACACGTAAAAAATGGTTCAAATGGCTCTGAGCACTATGCGACTTAACTTCTGAGGTTATCAGTCGCCTAGAACTTAGAACTAATTAAACCTAACTAACCCAAGGCATCACACAAATCCATGCACGAGGCAGGATTCGAACCTGCAACCGTAGCGGTCGCTCGGCTCCAGTCTGTAGCGACTAGAACCGCACGGACACTCCGGCCGGCAGTGAACACGTACTAAGATGTTTATTTTAGCGTTCTCGGTGACCAAGTGATACCGTTTTTTCTGCATCTCCATGATTAATATACTGTAGATACTCCCCTCTTCCTAGCTGGCAGCAGGCGTGTTGACAGGGATGCACGCGTACATTCTGGCATGAGCAACACAAAAGCACCATATAGCACCTCAACCGGCACAATGTTAGACCCACAGAAAATGTCTGGTGCTTCACGATCTCTGAAGGTGAACTCTGTCAACAGTTATAACGAATTAGCGGATTCCTAAACGAACGCAATCGTTGTCTTGGCAACTGACACATGACAATTATTTTGAACGAAACTGAAGTATATCTGTCTCTACCGCGGAAGTATGTATACGCGTGACACCACATCGTGATGCTACTTAATAACAAACAGTTATTATTACACAAACAGATTTTCAGTTAATGCGGAATTCAGGGTATTTAACTGATAACACAATATTAGTGGGTGTGCATGTGCCACTTGCGGGCAGTTGAATATTGATCCTAATGCTGCCTGAAATAAGCAGTGTCTGTTGGAAACGGTTGTAGCGGTCGCTTCTTAATAAGCAGTGGCAGTTATGTTCCGGTAATTACAGTCTTTTGTGGCTCTCTTTACTAATGAAACAGTCTCGGAATCCGCGAATTACTCTATTCATCTTTTCAACTCTCTCTCTCTCTCTCTCTCTCTCTCTCTCTCTCTCACACACACACACACACACACACACACACACACACTGGCGATGCTTCTGAGTCAAGATTTACAAAAGGTTTTCACCCATCTTCGTTTTCTTCAAACTATTAAATAACTGATACCTACGTTTACTTGGTAGACACGGATCATTTAGGACATTTTGACCAACCACTTCATAAACATCGGTGAACATTTGGCACGTAACGCACTCGCAATTCATCGTGGCATAGATTTAACAAGTTTTTATATCGTCCCAAATATGTGGTACCACTGTACGAGATTACATGAAGAGTCGATGACTGAAAGAGGTGTTGAACAAAATTGCTATCGGTGCACCAGATTATCACCGACAATTATTCTATGTGATGCTCTTCAACCACGATTCTTGCATTGTGATGTGAAAAAACTGCCGTGGTGGAAAGCGTAACCCCCAGTGTAAAGGATATCTACCGTGCAGTGATCAGCAATAATAGTGACGTAGCTGGCTTTCTTGTCGCCTTCAGATATGACGATATAGTGTAGAACCATCAAAGAAGTGTACACATCGCGTCATCGAGCAGTAGTTTTCCTTAAAGGAGGTATGTCATGGGGGATAGATAGTACGTGGGTGAGTCAAATGAAAACCTTAAATATTTTTTAAAATATTATTTATTATGCAGAAGTGGTACAAAGCTGTATAACGTTTCAGCATAATCTCCCCCACGCTCAATGCAAGTCCTCCAGCGCTTAAAAAGTGCATAAATTCCTTTAGAAAAAAGTTCTTTTTGTAGTCTGCGCAACTACTCATGCACCGCGTGGCGTACCTCTTCATCAGAATAGAATTTCTTTCCTCCCATTGCGTCTTTGAGTGGTCCAAACATTTGGAAATCACTTGGTGATGAGGAATGGCGCCATTCCTTCCACGCTCTCTTTGTTTCCGGTTGGTGGAAGTGAACCCAGCTTTCGTCCCCAGTAACGATTCTTGCAAGGAAGCCATCACCTTCTCGTTCAAAGCACCGAATACGTTCTTCTCAAGCACCAACATGTCGTTCTCTCATTTCAGGAGTCAGCTGCCGTGGCACCCATCTTGCAGACACTTTGTGAAACTGGAGCACATCATGCACAATGTGGTGTGCTGACCAATGACTAATCTGTAAACATGCTGCAATGTCATTCAGTGTTACTCGGCGGTTTTCTTTCACTATGGCTTCAACTGCCGCAGTGTTCTGTGAAGTCACAAATCGTTGTGCCTGACCTGGACGAGGAGCATCTTCCACTGATGTCACACCATTTGCGAACTTCCTATTCCATTCGTAGACTTGCTGCTGTTACAAACATGCGTCACTGTACTGAACCTTCATTCGTTGACGAATTTCAATAGGTTTCACACCTTCACTACGCAAAAACCGAATAACAGAACGCTGTTTTACCCTGGTGCAAGTCGCAAGTGGGTTGGTCATCTTTATACTGATACAGCGACGGTATGTGTGCATCTGCACTATGCTGCCACCTACCGGCCATTCCGAACGCTGTTTGTAGCACGCTTACCAACTTACAGGATAACGGCGCAAAATTTCGATTTGTTATTACAGGCATGGTTCAAATGGCTCTGAGCACTATAGGACTTAACATCTGTGGTCATCAGTCCCCTAGAACTTATAACTACTTAAACATAACTAGCCTAAGGACATCACAAACATCCATGCAAGAGACAGGATTCGAACCTGCGGCCGTAGCAGTCGCGCGGTTCCGGACTGAGCGCCTAGAACCGCTAGATCACCGCGACCGGCGATTTGTTATTACAAATTTAAGGTTTTCATTTGACTTACCCTCGTATACATGTCATGATACAACGGTACCAGCTCGGATCTACGGTTCGGTCGTGGCGGGACACAGTTTGCCCGCGTCCCCCTCTCCCAAATATAACTTGTCGTAACCACCACGCTTAATGTGCTATAAACGCCTTAGATTTTAACAACAATAACAAGGTATATGAAACGTCTTTAAAATAATAGCTGCTTGGTGCGTAAGTTCGTAGCGCAGTTGTTTTGAATATTTGTATTTTGGTTGCCATGGGTTTATTTATCGATTGTTATTTTCTATTTGCAGTTCGCTGTTGCTATTTGAGTTTACATATTGTAATTTGGAGACATGAATTGGCCTGTGGACGTTATAAAATGGAGTGCCACTGGAGAAATTGGAACGTTTCCGACATATTCCTCTGTTTGAGTTCAATAGAAGGGTGACAGCAGCGGAGTCAGTCAGAAACATTTGCAACGTGGATGGGGATAGCATCACTGGACGGAGCACGGCAAGAAAATAGTTTTCTCGTTTTAAAGAGGATCGTTTTGACATTATTGGATCTCCAGGTTCAGGAAGACCTACATCTACATGACTACTCTGCAATTCACATTTAAGTGCTTGGCAGAGGGTTCATCGAACCACAATCATACTATCTCTCTACTATTCCACTCCCGAACAGCGAGCGGGAAAAACGAACACCTAAACCTTTCTGTTCGAGCTCTGATTTCTCTTATTTTATTTTGATGATCATTCCTACCTATGTAGGTTGGGCTCAACAAAATATTTTCGCATTCGGAAGAGAAAGTTGGTGACTGAAATTTCGTAAAAACGTCTCGCCGCGACGAAAAACGTTTATGCTGTAATGACTTCCATCCCAACTCTTGTATCATATCTGCCACACTCTCTCCCCTATAACGCGATAATACAAAACGAGCTGCCCTTTTTTGTACCCTTTCGATGTCCTCCGTCAATCCCACCTGGTAAGGATCCCACACCGCGCAGCAATATTCTAACAGAGGACGAACGAGTGTAGTGTAAGCTGTCTCTTTAGTGGACTTGTTGCATCTTCTAAGTGTCCTGCCAATGAAACGCAACCTTTGGCTCGCCTTCCCGACAATATTATCTATGTGGTCCTTCCAACTGAAATTGTTCGTAATTTTAACACCCAGGTACTTAGTTGAATTGACAGCCTTGAGAATTGTACTATTTATCGAGTAATCGAATTCCAACGGATTTCTTTTGGAACTCATGTGGATCATCTCACACTTTTCGTTATTTAGCATCAACTGCCACCTGACACACCATACAGAAATCTTTTCTAAATCGCTTTGCAGCTGATACTGGTCTTCGGATGACCTTACTAGACGGTAAATTACAGCATCATCTGCGAACAATCTAAGAGAACTGCTCAGATTGTCACCCAGGTCATTTATATAGATCAGGAACAGTAGAGGTCCCAGGACGCTTCCCTGGGGAACACCTGATATCACTTCAGTTTTACTCGATGATTTGCCGTCTATTACTACGAACTGCGACCTTCCTGACAGGAAATCACGAATCCAGTCGGACAACTGAGACGATACCCCATAGCTCCGCAGCTTGATTAGAAGTCGCTTGTGAGGAACGGTGTCAAAAGCTTTCCGCAAATCCAGAAATACGGAATCAACTTGAGATCCCCTGTCGATAGCGGCCATTACTTCGTGCGAATAAAGAGCTAGCTGCGTTGCACAAGAGCGATGTTTTCTGAAGCCATGCTGATTACGTGTCAATAGATCGTTCCCTTCGAGGTGATTCATAATGTTTGAATACAGTATATGCTCCAAAACCCTACTGCAAACCGACGTCAATGATATAGGTCTGTAGTTAAATGGATTACTCCTACTACCCTTCTTGAACACTGGTGCGACCTGCGCAATTTTCCAATCTGTAGGTACAGATCTATCGGGGTTCGGGGTTGATGAAGATCGTTTAAACGGGATCCATATCATGGCTCTGGGCTCTATGGGACTTAACACCTCAGGTCATCAGTGCCCTAGAACTTAGAACTAGTTAAACCTAACTAACCTAAGGACATCACACACATCCATGCCCGAGACAGGATTCGAACCTGCGACCGTTGCGGTCGCGCGGTTCCAGACTGAAGCGCCTAGAAGCGTTCGGCCACAGAGACCTGTGCTGATCCATATCATGTCTACTCGAGAATTGATAAATGTGATGAACTGCGATCGTTCCACCATCGTGCGACATTTGCATGCAACGGGGAAGATTAAAAATCGGGAATATGTGTGCCGTCTGCTTTAAGTCAAACTCACAAAAATCAGCGTGTGGCCATATGTCCATCTCTGCTTGCTCGCCATCAATTGACTCGTGAACAACACTGCCCATTCCTATCTTGCATCATTAATGGTGACGATAAATGACACCGTTATGCTAACATAAGGAAAAGAAAGGAATGGTTGAGCCCAAACAAAACAGCAAGTCCCCGTACAAAGACGTGCGCGCATCCACGAAAGACAGTGTTATGCAGCCGAGCGGTTTGAGGCGCCTTGTCACGGTCCGCGCGGCTCCTCCCCGTCGGAGGTTCGAGTCCTCCCTCGGGCATGGGTGTGTGTGTTGTTCTTAGAGTAAGGTAGTTTAATTAGATTAAGTTGTGTGTAGCCTAGGGACTGATGATCTCAGCAGTTTGGTCCCATAAGACCTTACCGTAAATGTTATGCATCTGGTGGAACAGCAACTATATGGTACACTGGCCCGCCCGATTGGCCGTGCGGTCTGAGGCACGGCTTTGCGGGCGGGAAGGAGCGCCTGGTCCCCGGCTGGAATCCGCCCGGTGGATTTGTGGCGAGGTCCGGTGAGCCGGCCAGTCTGTGGATGGTTTTCAGGCGGTTTTCCATCTGCCTCAGCAAATGCGGGCTGGTTCCCCTTATTCCGCCTCAGCTACACTATGTCGGCGATTGCTGCGCAAACAAGGTCTGCACGTACGCGTACACCACCATTACTCTACCACGCAAACGTAGGGGTTACACGAGTCTGGTGTAAGACGTTCCCTGGCGGGTCCACCGAGGGCCGAACTGCACAATGACCATGGGTTCGGTGTGGGGCGGCGGAGGGGTGAAGTGGACTGAGGTAGCCGTCGTGGGGATGCGGACAACTGCGGCTGCGGCGGGGACGGAGCCTCTCCGTCGTTTCTGGGTCCCCGGCCAACAAAACATAACGTAACATAACATAACATGTGGTACCCTTCAAGGGGTAACCATCACTGCTGACATCTGCTGTCAACAATCCAAGACAATGACCAGAAAGACTGCGTGAAGTGATGCTACTCCACGACAATGCCCACCCGCATTTTGTTAGACTGACAAAAAACATTAAACAGGAGTTGAGTTGGGAAGTCATTCCGCAGCCGTCTTATTCACCTGATTTTGCGCCCTCAGATTTTCCTCTTTTCTGCTGTCTATAGAACAACCTTCAAGGAATTTTCTTCCCGGTTGACAATGCGCTTCGAACATGGCTCGACGAGTTCTTCGCCTCAAAACCACGTGATTTCTACAGTCGCGGAATGAAAAAGTTACCTCAGCGTTGGCAGACTGTTGCAAACAGCGAAGGAGAATATATTACTAATGCCTAAAATCTCTGTTATGCGTATCTGTTCAACTTATGAGAAGACGCTACGAACTTATGCCCAAACTAATAATTTGTCTACTTCAGTGGTCGGCATATCGCTTTAGCATGACGTTCTACAGTCCGAAGAGTTGTTTGATGCATCACTATCACAACTCTATCCTGTGCAAGCGTCATCATGTCCTAATAACTGCTGTAACCTACATCCATTTGAATATGCTTACCGTGTCCATTCTTGAGTACAATATTTACCCCCCCCCTCCCCCTCCCACTGTTTCCTCCAATAGCAAAATTGACAATTTCTTGGTGGCTCAAAATGTCTCCTATCAAACGATGTTTTTCTTTTAGTGAAGTTTGACCATACATTGCTTTTTCCCCAATCAGATTCAGTAACTCCTGATTAGTTACTTGATCTGTCCATTTAATCTTTAGCATTATTACGTAGCAGCACATTTCAAAAGCTTCTGTTCTCTTCTTGTCTGAACTGTTTCTCGTCCACGTTTCATTTCCGTACAACGCTACACTCCAGACAAATACGCTTCAGCATAGATACCACCAAGGCCGCGCGGGGTAACCGCGCGGTCTAAGGCACCTTCCTACGGTTCGAGCGGCTCCCCCAGTCGGAAGTTCGAGTCCTTCCTCGAGCATGGGCGCGTGTGTTGCCCTCAGCATAAGTTAAAGTTAGATTAAGTAGTGTGTAAGCTTAGGGACTGATGACATTAGCAGTTTGGTCCCATAGGAACTTACCACCACCGCCACCACCAGCTACCACCAAATTGCAGTTCTAAGAAATACATTATTTGAAAAGTATTTGAGCGAAAAATTGAGAAGTTCATGTGACATGCGATTGATTTAAGAGTTGTTACAACCACAAACTCGACCCCCTATATGCTACAAACAGTTGGCACTGTCAGTTGTGACAGTGTTCTTGACGCCCCCAGCAAAGGCAATCATCTGTCGTTCTTGCGTCTAAATGAAACAATGAGAGTGCCTTGTCGCTTAGTAACGTCTTCTCCAATATTTCTCATCTTTCCGTAGACTTTTCGTTCTATAAGCACAGATGGGACAATACATCTCTTCTGCTTTTATATACCTCATATTAGGATTCCACGTCCCACCAACGACGAGGAAATTAGAGAGGAAATGCAAACTTGGTTTGGGCAAGTACGGGGATTTAAAACGCCAGACCTCGTCAAAGGAACCAACCCAACATTCACCTTAAGAGATGAGGAGAACCCACGGAAACACTGTATCTGTATTGACAGATAGGTATTTGATGTAGCTTGTCCCGAATGCGAACGTCAGCACCGCATGGCACGTTATATATTTGACCGTTTCCACACTGCAGAGTGTCCATAACGCTGTGCCCAAGTAGTACGTGTAACTTACTCACAAGCAACCCCCTTGAGTGCAAGGTCGCAAAAGGTCAATGTTGTTTACGCTATTTGACGCCCTACATATTGCGTACCATGTAACCACAATATTGGCTGCGAATGGTTACAGGGGCGTGAGTGGAGGCATCCAATGGTGAGCACAGCTTGAGCCTACGAGCGTTGATACAAAATGTGTTTATACAAAGCAGACCAATGGCAACTATAAACAAATCAAACATTGCGTTAACTCTATAACAACTATTGTCGAAGATGTCATTTCGTCAGAAAGGAACCCTAGGAATTTCGCAGAGAGAGAGAGAGAGAGAGAAGGGGGGGGGGGGAGGGGGGGAGAGAAGTGGCAAATGAATTATTAGCGTTTCTGCAAGATGAGTCAGTGGAATGTGTGGTTTCGTATACGTTCGACTGTGCGGACAATGAACATCAGGAGTAAAATGATGATAAAAGATGCTTAACAAGTGAAAGTGATATTGAAACAGGTGTCGCGCCATGTAGATCATCATCTTTGTCGGACAGGGAACCACTTATCCCCTCTCCAGTAAAACGTAGTAAAGGACAATCGTTGTCCAAGGAGCGAAAACTAAACATAATTACAGACATGAAAGATCATTCGCAGTATAGTAAAAAAAAAAAATATGAATCGATTTCGTATAAGTCAGCAGCAATATGACTTTGTAAGGCATTTGAAAAACTACGGATGTTCAAGGGAGGACAAGGCGCACTTCTTACAAAAACTGGTGTTTGCACTTTTCAAGAATGCTCGATACAACTTACAGAAAGTGCATGATAGTGGTCTACTATTACGCGCGGCACACATTACAGTGATTTCAAGGAAACAATGGATAGTTACATGACCTCAACCAATGTTACAGAATTGGAAGACGTAAGATAAAGAAATTTCAAACAAAATTCAACTTGACGATGCACAACAAACTGCGAAATCGGCCCGAAAATTTATAAATGAGATAAACGAACTTGTCCCATCGTTCCGTAAGGAATTTGTTGACAACTCCGACCAACTGGAATTTGAAGGAGAAATGCACATAAAACGAACGCTGGAAATTAGGGGTACCAAGCCAGTTTTATCAAGATCAACTAACATCAGTGCCGTAACGTATCCGTATACAATTATGCCTACTGTTCATCTGGATGGTAAATTGGCTGGAAAGTTAATGATTGTACTGTGAGAAGGTGAAGGTGCTCTTCCCCATACGATTATTGCTCGTATTTACGTCACATCAAGCAGGAGTTGGAAAATGAGCGTAAGAGAACTACAACTATGGTATGAGCACTGCTTTTGGCCAACAGCTGGTGAAAATAACTTGCTTTTGCTTGATCCCTGATCTCCGTAAAAAAATCATATTCATTTAGAGCAAACTATCTCTTCTGAAAAGTTTGTGGCATTGCAATTAAAACCACCTGGAACCACTGGACAAATTCACCCTCTGGATATTTGTATTTCCGCGCCTATAAAAGATATCGCACTATTTGCGGCTACGTCTTAAAGAACAGATAGTTTCACGATAAGCACTACGACAGACTGTTTCGCATTCGGTTGCATGCCATCACATGCCATCAGTTCTCATCACCCGTTACACCAATATGATTTTGTACGCATTCTTTAAGAATGGATAACTAGCTGACCGTGCTGCACTTTGTAACTCCCAAGAGTTCACCTTCGATCTTGATGGTGCGAACCTTTACGATCATTGTCGCGCGCAGTGTTTCATTCTGTGTTCATGGTTCAGGTTAATGGTTTGTTTTGAAGATGTCATGAATATCGACGATGTTCATTTTTGAATACACCCCTTATAAGGCTGACCTCTGTAACTTACGAACAGTCCTCTTCTGTCGCCCTCCTCATGCACATGGTGGGTCATTAGATGCTGATATTTTTCCTGTCATAATTGTTAACTCAATTTTTTCAAATGAGCCTTACTAAAGATTGAACTTGCGACCTCTCAGTCGAGGGGTTCCTTGTCACAATGATCACAGTATTCTCTCATAAGTCTACGGGCACGTTTTTGGCGTTCATGTATTATTTGTGGAAATAGGTTCAATAACCTGGCACTGTTCTGATATCAAGGATATGGTCCGTTTCTGTCGCTCCCACCTACAGCCAGACAACAAGCTGCCACATTACATGTAGTCCATTTTAATCCGACTTACGCGGCACTGAACTGGACAGCAGCAGCTGTTGCCGACCGTGCAGTCAGCCGATGCGTGTGAGCCACCAAGGCGACACAGCTGTTTATAAACGACGCTTGCCAAGTTGTGGTCGCATTTGGCCTTCGCAGTGAGCAATGTACGTACGAAAACATGCCCCGGATTCTGGGTGAGCGAACGAGTGGCGGATGCGATTCTCGTGCGCCACTCTGCGGCAAGCACTATTCACGCAACAGCAGAAAAAATCAAAGTTAAATTTCCACCGACCTAAACAGTAACGCAACCGATTTTGTCTGCTGTTCATGTAATGCCGACATGAACCAACATCCCTTATGAAGAAAGATTATTACAGAACGCACAGTTTATAATGGAATACACAATTTCTCAGGAGACTTCGATCTAAAGTACACTGAAATGACGTAAGTCATGGGATACCTCCCAGTATCGTGTCGGACGTCTTTTGCCTGGCGTAGTTCAGCAACTCGAAGTGGCGTGGATTTAACAAGACATTGTAAATCCTCTGCAGATGTACGAGCCATGCTGCCCCTGTAACCGTCCATAATTGCGGAAGTGTTGCTGATTCAGCATTTTGTACAAGAATTGACCTCTCCATTATGTCCCATAAATCTTCGACGAGGATTCATATCGGGCGAGCTGGGTGGCAAATCATTCACATCGAATTGTCAAACAAATCGTGAACAGTTGTCTCCAGTGACATGAGATCGTTGTTTGGGAACATGAAGTCCACGAATGACTGCAAATGGTCTACAAGTAGCCGAACATACTTATTTCCAATCAATGAACAGTTCATCTGGACCAGAGGACCCAGTACATTCCATGTAGACACGTTCTACACCATTATGGAGCCAGCAGCAGCTTGCACACTGCCTTGTTGACAACTTGGGTACATGTATTCGTGGGGTCTGCGCGACACTCGAACCTTACCAACAGCTCTTACCAACTGAAATCGGGTCTCATCTGATCACGCCACTGTTTTCCAATCGTCTAGGGTCACGAGCCCAGGAGAGGCGCTGCAGGTGATGTGCTGTTAGCAAAGGCACTAGCGTCGGCCTGCGGTTGTTTCGCGCACTGTTCCTTGTCTTGTTAGCACTGACAACTCTACGCAAACGCTGCTGCTCAGGTGTGTTAACAGTGGTGAGAGATAATGCCTGAAATTTGGTATTCTCGGCACACTCTTGACACTGTAGATCGCAGAATATTGAATTCCCTAACGATTTCCGAAATCTAATGTCCCATCCATCCAGTTCCAACTATCATTCCGCGTTCAGAGTGCGTTAATTCCCATCGTGCGGCCATAAACATGTCGGAAACTTTTATCAAGAAGCACTTGAGTATAAATAACATCTGTGTCACTGCACTGCCCTTTTATATCTTATGTATGTGATACCACCACCTTCTGCATATGTTTATATCGCTATCCCCTGACTTTTTTCACCTCAGTGTAGTGTGGACTAAAGGGGGACATCGATCTATCTGATGTTTTCGGAAAATATCTGACTTCAGGGGAGGACCTATGAATATTATTTATACCATAATGTATCGCTTCCATAGAAATAACGTACATAAAATTAGACCACCAACAGCTCGCACTGATGCACGGTCTACTCGGTTTCCTGTGCTCCATCCGTCAACGAACCGGGAAGAAGTCTTAATACCACTTACATTACCTTCTTCTACGCACTAAGAGTTACTTCCAGAGTATCAAGAAAAGCACAAAAATGTAAATTTTATTGCAACGAGCCCACTGAAGGCGGACCTGAGTTGAAGCTAATGGCCGCGCGGGATTAGCCGAGCGGTCTCAGGCGCTGCAGTCATGGACTGTGCAGCTGTTCCCGGCGGAGATTCGAGTCCTCCTTCGGGCATGGGTGTGTGTGTTTGTCCTTAGGATAATTTAGGTTAGGTAGTGTGTAAGCTTAGGGACTGATGACCTCAGCAGTTAAGTCCCATAAGATTTCACACACATTTTTTTAAAGCTAATGACGACGTCGATCATGTATGGACGAAATGGGATCGGAGTCCTAACATGCCCGTGGTGTAATCATCTCAGATGAACACGAATTGTACTGATGTTAAAACTTCTACCTTCCTTGCGTGACAAACTGCAGCATTTCGCCGGCGGATTATTTTGATCAGCATAAAAATATCGTGGTGATTTTATTTTTTCTTCAAGATGTGTGTCTGTTGGATGATTATTTCATTCCGTAACTCGTTCAGAAATTTGACATGGCAAAATACTTTTACACCATAGCACGACTTAATAGACTGTAGTTCTTGAATTCCCTTTCGAACACATTTCTGCAGTATGTATGTCTAAAGCGAACAGGAAGTAGGTGAAAATTAGACGGGAGATATGATACCGCGAGAAGACAGTGCAGTGGGATACCTAAGACCCCCAGACGTCAAGGGAAATGTAATAACTTCAATTCCAAAGAAATCAGGTGCTGACAGGTGTGAATCTTGCCGAATAATCAGTTTAGTAAGTCATGATTGCATGCATTATTTACAGAAGAGTGGAATAAGTGGTAGAAGCCTACCTTGAAGAAGATCAGTTTGGATCGTGGAGATAAGCAGGAACACGAGAGACAATACTTACCCTGCGACTTATCTTAGAAGAAAGGTTAAGGAAAGGCAAATCTACCTTTATAGCTTTTATGGACTTCGAGAAAGATTTTGATAATCTTGACTGGAATACTCTCTTTGAAATTCTGAAGGTACCAGGGTTCAAATACAGGGAGCGAAAGGCTATAAGGCTATTTACAACTTGTACAGAAACCAGACGACAGTTATAAGAGTCGAGGGGCATGAAAGGGAAGCAGTGGTTGAGAAAAGAGGGATACAGGGTTATAGCCTATCCCCGATGTCATTCAATCTGAATATTGAGGAAGCAGTATAGGACACCAAAGAAAAATTAAGTTCAGGGAGAAGAAATAAAACCTTTGAGGTTTGTTGATGACATTGTAGTTCTGTCAGACAAAGTGAAGGACTTGGAAGAGCATTGGAACTGAATGGACAGTATCTCGAAAGGAGGGCGAAAGATGAACATTAACAAAAGGAAAACAAGGGTAATGGAATGTAGACGAATGGAATAAGAGGATGCTGAGGGAATTAGATTGTGAAAAATGTTACTAAAATCAATAGATGAGGTTTGTTATTTGGGCAGGAAAATAACAGATGATGGCCGAAGTAAAGAGAATATACAATGTCGACTGGAAATGGCAACTAAAATGTTTCTGATTAAGTGAAATTTGTTAACATCGAATGTAAATGTTAGGATATATTTTCTGAAAGTATTTCTCTTGAGTGTAGCCTTGTACGGAGATGAAACCTGTATGACAAACAGTTCAGACAAAGAGAGCTTACAAACTTTTGAAATGCGGTGATACAGAAGAATGCTGAAGATTAGATGGGTATCATGTAACGAATGAGGAGGTACTAAATATAATTGGTGACAAAAGAAATTTGTGGCACCACTTGACTGAAAGAAGGGCTCAGTTGACTGGACACATTCTGAGAACTCAAGGGAACACCAATTTAGTACTGGAGGGAAGTGTGGGGGGTAAAAATTGTAAAAGAAGACGAAGAGATGAATACAGTAAGCAGGTTCGAAAGGACGTAGGCTACAGTAGTTATTCAGAAATGAGAAGGGTTGCATATAAGGGAGTAGTGTGGAGAGTGGCATGAAACCAATCTTAGGACTGAAGACCATAACAAAAAACAAAATGCCTAAACTTGGTGGGTACATCACCAAAGAGTATCAAAATGAGGCTAACCATCATAGAGTCTCCATTTTGCTCGTAGAAGATAACTCGTGTAAATATAAATAAATATAGCGTCAACTGCTGCAAGAATATTCTCTGTCGTGATACATTATTTACTACGAGGCTCATTTTAAAGTACGCATCAGATTTAAATGCATATTATTTACGAATTTTGGTAGCCGCACTTCTATTTTGAATTGGTTAGGTGCAGGATGAGACATTCAATCGGAATGCGTGCTCGAAATAGCAAGGCTAAAAGTATTGTAGCCGGTTATGGGAGACCATCTCCGTTGCGCATGGTATAGAAACGAACAGATTTTTCGAGCGTATACCGGTCATTGAAGGGAATCGGGGAATTTTCTGTCGTACAATTGTTACTGCAGTGAGCTGAGACTCAAGAAAAAGTTTGAGGAAGCGGAGAACATTGCAGCAACGGTGCGGAGAAACCTAAGGACAAGCCCACGGCACGTTTTCTCCTGCCTCTGGACGCCGCGACCGGCGTTTGCGCGCATTATACGTGGGCGTGCTGAAAAGTAATGCTCCCGAGCTTTTCATGTGAATACTTTTAAAGCTTTTTAAATAAAACAAGCTTTGTTAACGTTCTACATCTTTATTCTTCGTATCTACGTATTTGCAGCCCTCTGCCGCTTGAGGGCTCTTATTTGTAGTGTGTGACATTGCTGTGTGTAACACAACTATGTCGCTGCTTGAGAAACAGCGTGCAGTAATCGAGTTTCGAACAATGCCAGACCACACACGAGCGCTGCGACATCTGCAATAATCCGATGCCTTGGGTTCACTGTCATCGGTTACTCTCCGTACAGTCCCGACTTGGCACCATCGGTTTTAGAGGACATTTTGACGACTTCACTTTCATAGTTCAAATGGCTCTGAGCACTATGGGACTTAACATCTATGGTCATCAGTCCCCTAGAACTTGTTGTTGTTGTTGTTGTTGTCTTCAGTCCTGAGACTGGTTTGATGCAGCTCTCCATGCTACTCTATCCTGTGCAAGCTGCTTCATCTCCCAGTACCTACTGCAACCTACATCCTTCTGAATCTGCTTAGTGTACTCATCTCTCGGTCTCCCTCTACGATTTTTACCCCCCACGCTGCCCTCCAATGCTAAATTTGTGATCCCTTGATGCCTCAAAACATGTCCTACCAACCGATCCCTTCTTCTAGTCAAGTTGTGCCACAAACTTCTCTTCTCCCCAATCCTATTCAATACCTCCTCATTAGTTACGTGATCTATCCACCTTATCTTCAGTATTCTTCTGTAGCACCACATTTCGAAAGCTTCTATTCTCTTCTTGTCCAAACTAGTAATCGTCCATGTTTCACTTCCATACATGGCTACACTCCATTCAAATACTTTCAGAAACGACTTCCTGATACATAAATCTATATTCGATGTTAACAAATTTCTCTTCTTCAGAAACGCTTTCCTTGCCATTGCCAGTCTACATTTTATATCCTCTCTACTTCGACCATCATTAGTTATTTTACTTCCTAAATAGCAAAACTCCTTTACTACTTTAAGTGTCTCATTTCCTAATCTAATTCCCTCAGCATCACCCGATTTAATTTGACTACATTCCATTATCCTCGTTTTGCTTTTGTTAATGTTCATCTTATATCCTCCTTTCAAGACACTGTCCATTCCGTTCAACTGCTCTTCCAAGTCCTCTGCCGTCTCTGACAGAATTACAATGTCATCGGCGAACCTCAAAGTTTTTACTTCGTCTCCATGAATTTTAATACCTACTCCAAATTTTTCTTTTGTTTCCTTTACTGCTTGCTCAATATACAGATTGAATAACATCGGGAAGAGGCTACAACCCTGTCTCACTCCTTTCCCAACCACTGCTTCCCTTTCATGCCCCTCGACTCTTATTACTGCCATCTGGTTTCTGTACAAATTATAAATAGCCTTTCGCTCCCTGTATTTTACCCCTGCCACCTTTAGAATTTGAAAAAGAGTATTCCAGTCAACATTGTCAAAAGCTTTCTCTAAGTCTACAAATGCTAGAAACGTAGGTTTGCCTTTTCTTAATCTTTCTTCTAAGATAAGTCGTAAGGTCAGTATTGCCTCACGTGTTCCAACATTTCGACGGAATCCAAACTGATCCTCCCCGAGGTCTGCATCTACCAGTTTTTCCATTCGTCTGTAAAGAATTCGCGTTAGTATTTTGCAGCCGTGGCTTATTAAACTGATAGTTCGGTTATTTTCACATCTGTCAGCACCTGCTTTCTTTGGGATTGGTATTATTATATTCTTCTTGAAGTCTGAGGGTATTTGGCCTGTCTCATACATCTTGCTCACCAGCTGGTAGAGTTTTGTCATGACTGGCTCTCCCAAGGCCGTCAGTAGTTCTAATGGAATGTTGTCTACTCCGGGGGCCTTGTTTCGACTCAGGTCTTTCAGTGCTCTGTCAAACTCTTCACGCAGTATCGTATCTCCCATTTCGTCTTCATCTACATCCTCTTCTATTCCCATAATATTGTCCTCAAGTACATCGCCCTTGTATAAACCTTCTATATACTCCTTCCACCTTTCTGCCTTCCCTTCTTTGCTTAGAACTGGGCTGCCATCTGAGCTCTTGATATTCATACACGTGGTTCTCTTCTCTCCAAAGGTCTCTTTAATTTTCCTGTAGGCAGTATCTATCTTACCCCTAGTGAGATAAGCTTCTACATCCTTACATTTGTCCTCTAGCCATCCCTGTTTAGCCATTTTGCACTTCCTGTCGATCTCATTTTTGAGACGTTTGTATTCCTTTTTGCCTGCTTCATTTACTGCATTTTTATATTTTCTCCTTTCATCAATTAAATTCAATATTTCTTCTGTTACCCAAGGATTTCTAGCAGCCCTCGTCTTTGTACCTACTTTATCCTCTGCTGCCTTCACTACTACATCCCTCAGAGCTACCCATTCTTCTTCTACTGTATTTCTTTCCACTATTCCTGTCAATTGTTCCCTTATGCTCTCTCTGAAACTCTGTACAACCTCTGGTTCTTTCAGTTTATCCAGGTCCCATCTCCTTAATTTCTCACATTTTTGCAGTTTCTTCAGTTTTAATCTACAGGTCATAACCAATAGATTGTGGTCAGAGTCCACATCTGCCCCTGGAAATGTCTTACAATTTAAAACCTGGTTCCTAAATCTCTGTCTTACCATTATATAATCTATCTGAAACCTCTCAGTATCTCCAGGGTTCTTCCACGTATACAACCTTCTTTCATGATTCTTAAACCAAGTGTTAGCTATGATTAAGTTGTGCTCTGTGCAAAATTCTACTAGGCGGCTTCCTCTTTCATTTCGTAGCCCCAATCCATATTCACCTACTATGTTTCCTTCTCTCCCTTTTCCTACACTCGAATTCCAGTCACCCATTACTATTAAATTTTCGTCTCCCTTCACTATCTGAATAATTTCTTTTATTTCATCGTACATTTCTTCAATTTCTTCATCATCTGCAGAGCTAGTTGGCATATAAAGCACTTAGAACTACTTAAACCTAACTAACCTAAGGACATCACACATATCCATGCCCGAGGCAGGATTCGAACCTGCGACTGTAGCGGTCGCGCAGTTCCAGACTGAAGCGCCTAGAACCGCTCGGCCACACCGGCCGGCTGCGATCTGTATAATAATTTCGCTTTGGGCAGCCATTCATAGTATGCGCCAAAAACAGAGATTCTAACATTTTCACTCGGTATTTTGTTCCATACCAATAATTAGAATTAGACATGAGTTTAACTGCGAGCATGTGTTCGTATCACAGCTGCTCTCAACCTTTATAAAATACAGAAATAAATTAACAGATAATTGTACTCCGTTGAATATCCATATCACACGCTGATCTCACAGGCAAGTGTTACAAGTGTTTCAAGAGAGCATATTACAATAAACAAAAAGATCTTTTTTCAACATGGAAGGCCCGAAGTAGACAGGATATAAAATGCAGACTGGAAATGGAAAGAAAGCTTTTCTCAGAAAAAAAAACATTTTTAACAAGAAGTATGAATCTAACTACTAGGAACCTTTTCTGAAAGCGTTTATCAGGAATGCACTCTTGTACAAAATTGGAACGTGGACTATAAACAGTACAAACAAGACAATCATACAAGCTTCTGAAATTCTGAAATGTAGTGCTACTTAAGAATGCTATGGTGGGAGCAGATTCGTAATAAACACATACTCTTTCGATCTGGTGAGAAAAGATATTTATTGGACAAGTTGACTAAAAGGAGGAGTGAGTCAATAGTACACATCTTGAGGTATCAAGGAAAGAATAGATAAGTTGGCAATTGAAGAAAATGTGTGTTTTTATTCAGGGAGGGGGGGGGGGGAGGGGAGGAGGGAGGGGGAAGGGGAGAGAAATGCTTGAATACAGTAAGGAGGTTCAGGTGAATAAATATAAGTTGTAGTGGTTATCTAGAGATGAAGAGTTTTGTACAGGATACGCTACTTTCGAGAGCTGTATCAAACCAGTCTTCTGACAAGAACATAAAAACAACAACAACAACGAAAAGCAACTTTGAATGGTGATAAGTGTCATGAAACCTATGCAGGATTCTCAAAATACAGTTAAAATGTTCCATTTTCGACAGCAGTATTGTGACGGACATCTGATCTTTTTAGCCACTGCATAGACTTTCGATTCTACTCTTCATAGAAAACACAACGCATCACAGGAAATGCTGAAAACTATCACATTCTCTAACTCTGTTGTCTCCGAAGTACAACTTCCTTAAACTGCTACTCTCCGCTCTTTACGTGTATCCTTCTCGAAATTCTGGTGCAATTTCTACATTTTACAAATTCACTGACAAATTATTATTATTGTTTCGAACAATTAGACCAATATGCTAGTTTTAACACACAGTAATACGCGCGCGCGAGGTTACACGAAATACTGCGAGACCAGTGGGACACTGAATCTGCGAAACCAGAACTGTATTAGAATGCTTAGAGAGGAATTTCATGGTACAACGTACTTTACAGTTCCGTCACAGGCCGTAAATTTCATACGAAGTAACACGTCGGGGGCTTTTACGTAAGATAATGACACCGCACACTTACGTTGCTATCTGTTCTCGAGAGGATACGCGTTCCTATGCACCGTGCTCTCTCACGTATAGCAATGCACTGCACAGTCTTCCATTATTAACTTATTCGCCAATTTCAGCGTCTCACAACATTAAAAATAAGTAAGTCTGTTTTTTGATAAATCATACAAAAACTACAAACTCGAGAAAACATGAAGCAATTGGCACGAAGGTTGGATATCTTATTACCAAATGCAAACCAGCGCCACAGCGATATGCCTGTGTCATCTGTACATAGCAGATAGTTTGCATGCTCGAGAAGGGGCAGTGGTTAGCGGTGTGATTGAGCCAAGACGAATGGGATAGGCAGAGGTCTGTGCGGACGTGAATATATTCGCAGATAACCTTAGCGAATTTGCTTTGCGTGCAAAAGCTTGAGCGGAAAAGATTTGTACGTATACCTACTGGCATACACGCAATAATAATTACCGCATAGGACAACTTAGAGTCAGTATTATACTGATGAGCCAAAACAATATGACCACCTCCTTCACAGCATGTTGGTCCACCTTTGGAACGCAATTAAGCATCCTTTATGTGTGACATGCCTTCGACAGGTCCTTTTTAGGGTTCCAGAGGTCTGGGGCACCAGATGTCTACGCCAGGCCACACAATTCTCTTAAATTACAGGTCTGAGGTTTGTGGGCGCAGAGCTGGCACCTAATAATATCCCAAATGTGATCCATCGGTTTATGATCAGGCGAGTTTTATGGCTATGGCACCAAGGTAAGTTCTCTGTCATGTTCCTCAGACAATTGTAGCAATATTCTTCTCTTGCTACACAGACAGTTCTCCGTTAGAGACGGAGCACAAGGTCGGATTGTGTCAAGGATGGGGAAGGAAATCAGCCGAGCGCTTTCAAAGGAACCATCCCGGTACGTCTACGCCAGGCCACACAATTCTCTTAAATTGCAGGTCTGAGGTTTGTGGGCGCAGAGCTGGCACCTAATAATATCCCAAATGTGATCCATCGGTTTATGATCAAGCGAGTTTTATGGCTATGGCACCAAGGTAAGTTCTCTGTCATGTTCCTCAGACAATTGTAGCAATATTCTTCTCTTGCTACACAGACAGTTCTCCCGGTGGGAGATGCAATCGCCGTCGGGCAACACCTTAAGCAGGTGCTAGTGGTTCGTAGTATGTTCCCGCAGTTACGTGATGTAACAAGAAATGTGATACATTCGACTAAACGACACTTTTCCATTGATCCATGGTCCAATTTCTATGATCCAGTTCCCATTGTAACCGTAACTGACAATTCTGTTGGGTCAACATGGGAACACGAAGGGGCAGTGCTCTATGTTCAGTAACATACACTAAACGTAAACTACGAAACACTTTTACCCTGAAGTGAGGTTTTCCACAGAATGCCTTGTTTCCTGCCTTACAGAGAGGGCAAGCTGCCGACCTCTTCTTTGTGCGATGAAGCGTTGACGTCCAGTACCAGTTAGCCTGTTCGCTGTTCCGCCGTCCTTCAGCAATTTCCACAGACGTACACGACAGTAACAAGCGAATAGCCGATCATCGTCGCCCTTTCCAAGATCCTCGTTCACAGGTGCGTACCATATCAATTTGCCCTTTCTCAAAGTCGTTTACGACTGTGGATTTTCCCACTTGCGGATTGTGTCGTTTACAGAACGATTTCCCACTTGCTGTAGAGAGATCGTGCTGGGGATGATTTGTCCGGAGCGTGGGGGAGGCTAAATCGGCTGATTGTTCCTCCATCTTCCGGTTGGTTCCTTGTTCAAAAATGTTCAAATGTGTGTGAAATCTTATGGGACTGAACTGCTAAGGCCATCAGTCCCTAAGCTTACACACTACTTAACCTAAATAATCCTAAGGACAACCACACACACCCATGCCCGAGGAAGGACTCGAATCTCCGACGGGACTAGCCGCACAGTCTATGACTGCAGCGCCTCAGACCGCTCGGCTAATCCCGTGCGGCGGTTGGTTCCTTGGAAAAATCATCTGCTGCAAGAGATGCTTGCTTGCGATAATTTCGTATAGCTGTCATTTCGGAAGGAAGAAAGTTTGGGTTTAATGTCCGGTCGACATCGAGGCCGTTAGAGACGGAGCACAAGGTCGGATTGTGTCAAGGATGGGGAAGGAAATCAGCCGTGCGCTTTCAAAGGAACCATCCCGGTATATGCCTGGAGAGATTTAGGGAGATCACAGGAAACTTAAATGAGGATGCCCAGACAGGGTTTGAACCGTTGCCCTCCCGAATACAAGTTGGGTTGTTTGGGGGGAGGAGATCAAACACCGAGGTCATCGGTCTCATCGGATTAGGGAAGGACGGGGAACGATGTCGGCCGTGCCCTTTCAAAGGAACCACCCCGGCTTGTCTGGAGCGATTTAGGGAAATCACGGAAAACCTAAATCAGGACGGGCGGACGCGGGATTGAGCCGTCGTCCTCCCGAATGCGAGTCCAGTGTCCGAATGCACGAGCAGTGTGCTAACCTCTATGGCCCCTCGTTCTGTCATTTTGGTTCTCCTCGAATGATTTCGCCAATGGTCTTCGCTTCGCTTATATACTTTGCTTATGGCGCCACCAATCACTCTCATGGTGGACTGTGCTTAGAATGTTTTGGCTCATCAGTGAATAATAACTAACTGCTGACCGAATGTCGCTCGGTTACTTGTTTATTTCGATCTTGTGTAAGACGGAAGGGAAAGAATGCGATTTATATTCTGAAAACATTACTCACTTATGAAGTACAGTCTATTAGAAAGTCAACTTAATATTAATTTAATAATATGGCTCGATGGCTTAGTCACATAATGTCAAGTTACGTACCAAATATCTGGAATTTGATCCCCAATTAATATGACGGTTTTTGTCTGTCGTTTGCCATTTCTTTCTGTACTGGCATACGCTGACGCCATTACACTGGTCGGCAAAGATATAGCGCGAAGATCGATGGCAGCCGCTCGATCAAGCGCGCCTATTGCGAGAGAGGCCAGAGACACGCCACCAACACCCTCTCGACAACGTGTATTTAGGCCGCCGCTGCTGAATGGAGCGTCTCACTCACTCATTATTCCAATTGGCGTCTGTCAGTTCACATCGCAGATTACGACAGTGAATAGCGACCAGATTAGTGACTAGCAGGGAGAAACTAACGTTTCTAATAGCTAGATTACCGACATTGTCTGCAACAGGACTATTACAGATGAGCTTGTATCGCAACACATGGACTCTATTCAAGCAACGTAGCAGCTTCTTGTAAATAAAGAACAGTATTAATCCATGTGTGCATTTGTGTTGTAGAAACCGGCAACCCATAACAACATCCTCTCCCTTGCTTCCTTACGATACAAGATTGGTTGGTTGGTTGGTTTTGGGAAGAAGACCAGACAGCGTGGTCATCGGTCTCATCGGAGTAGGGAAGGTTGGGGAAGGAAATCGGCGGTGCCCTTTCAGAGGAACCATCCCGGCATTTGCCTGGAGTGATTTAGGGAAATCGCGGAAAACCTAAATCAGGATGGCCGGACGCGGGATTGAACCGTCGTCCTCCCGAATGCGAGTCCAGTGTCTAACCACTGCGCCACCTCGCTCGGATACGATACAAGACTCTACACTTTGAGCTCTGGCAATGTATGTTGACTTAAAATATGCCGAGCTGCATTGTGGTTCGGATTTCACGTTAAACTATAGGTCCCCCTATAACAGACAGGGTAAAACCGTCATTACACGGTACGAGGCAGTACCCGCAGGTGGGATATCCGACGTTTCGAGACGTACACGGTACACGGGATAATCTGGTTAACGTGATTGTGCGCTGTCAGCGCTCTCCAGCGGCAGTTGTCGGCTTTCTGTGGTTCGTAAACAGTGCTGTTTGTTTACGGAAATGGACGCATGTGAAATTCCCACGTTAGCTCTGTTCAAATGCACATTCTCTCTGTCGTCCATATACTAGTCGTGTTGTCCTGTCTGTGGTATACATAAATAAAAAGTTCAGTATCCGTGAACATCTAATAAGACAAAAAGGAAAGATGCGCCTCCAGTCAGTAAGGACGTCAGCTGATAAATAGAACAAACTCACTCCTGCCAGAGAACGAAATATTTACAGGCATAACGTCAATTATTTCTATTAATTTCGTAAGAAAGTCGCACAACCTTTAGGAAAATGCAAAGATGAAAAAATTGATATAATAGGATTCAAACCTTACAACGACCTAACCTCTGTTGCATAACTTTATGCCTCTACTCACTAACCTACGCTTTACGTTCGTATTGTGGGACTTTGTATTGTATCTTACGGTCTTCCATAGGCTTCACTCGCTGGAATATTATTAATTTAAATGTAATTGTAACGAATTCTAACAATAACGACACGTTTTTCATGAATTCTCAATGTGCCGTGGCCTTAAAGAAGCTTCTTTCGCATCGATTTATTACAATAAATCGTACCAATAACTATTCGTTCTGAGGAAAAACATATATTCATGGGGTGTAAGGTGTAACATAAAACCCACCGAATATCGGCATCTACTGAATACGACAAGTACAATATGGCATCGGAGGAAGGCAACGGCATACTACAACCTTGAACAGGACCAACTTAGAATAGTACCGTGGTTTCCAAGCCAACCTCTGAGTTAATGATAGCGTTACCGTTTTTTATTACTTTAATACAATACTTCGTTATGTGAACTTGCACCAATCAGCCTAGTGATCACGGAATTAGTAGATTTGACACAAATGGCAGATATTTTCGGTTCTTTTTGCATGCTACTTCCATCCCACTGTTACCCACGCCCCCTTGCTCGAAATTGGGATTTTTACCAATAAGCCCAACAACCTTGAAAACTATGATTTATACACAACTATCGTTTGTTTTCGATTATTTATACATGTCATTGTAAACCCCTCCCACCCATCTCATCTTTAACAGTGCTAGTTTCTTATCCTCCAGAATGAACATATATTCTCTTCCGTTACATTATGTGTATTAGACGCAGACGACCTTTTGAATGGGGTAGTGCAAATCGGTTGTAAGGATGACACTCAACAGGTATCATCATCATCAACAGTGTTCTGCCTGTGGCAGTTCCATGGAGAGATCGTCCATGCTTCCTTAGGTCACAATCATGGTTCCGCTTTCCATTTAAATTTATGAAGAATTTGTGTCTTCAGCTGCCAAAAACATATAGCGTTATTTAATATATCACCCAATTGTACAATTTTTCTCCCCATTTCACATTTTATTGCTACCTTATTTTCTGTGGTGGCATGTAGAATATACTTAGGTCTCAAAATATTGTATATTGAATTAGATTTTCTGTGAGGTACACTTGTCAAAATAATTTCCTCTCATTAACTCGTTTCCGCACCTCTGTCTATCCGCGTGATCTTTTTTATCCTTCTCCAGTACCACATATCAAAACTCTAAATATTTTCTATCAGTTCTCCTTACCCATTGTGTGCCACATTCCATATTTAACATTTAACAGTTTTTTCCCCTTCAGTCCAGTCGTAAACTTTTAAAGATCTTCTTTTTGTGAACATTTATGTGCTCACAGCAATTCAACATCAGATTTCATTGGTACACTTAGCATCACTTGCTATATAGCTTTCCAGATAATTCAAGAATTAATCTCTTTCAGACGTTTGATCCCATTCTTACTTATTAATTCTTCCGCCACCAATACAAAAAAACAACTTTTATACAGATAAAAGCATGTATACAACTCCTCTTTCCCGCGGCAGAAAATTTTGCATAATTTCACTATATGGTAGCCACAAACTGAAGGCACGTGTCTTTTTCCAACGCCCTTTCTGTTAGCGGACAGTGTGCATGTACTTTCTACGGTCAAGCACAGCGATTAGATATTGCGTATCTTGATATGAATTGCTACAAAGTGTCGAACAATAGGACTACCTCTCGCGATAGTAATGTAATTAAAAAACGCAGACCACCAATCAAGAAACCGACGAGCTCTGGATGAAACTTCCAAGCCTTATGACTGAAAGTGGTGGAGTAGCGATGAGCCAACACGTTCTATAGACTGTCCTATTGTGTAATTATTCTCTACCGGTTTCATTTATTACAACCATATTCACAGGAGAAAAACGGCATACATCGATGGATAGATGATGCACACAGCTTTTCTCCTGTGAAGATGGTAGTAATAAATGAAACCGGTAGAGAATAAACATACAACTGCTTAGCTGATGGCACAGATACGTTTTTAAAAATATTTACAGCCGTAGACAGTCACCTATGAGAAGCTTTATTTTAAATTCTATAGGCACCATATCACTCGACTTCTCATGCCGGGTACTGCTGAAATTCTTTTTCGGTAACTGGTGTGGACAGCCATCAAAACCTACTAGTGAGCATGCATAGAAATCCGTAACAGAGGAGTAGACGATGGTGTAAAAGTGAGAAATACATTGTAGGAGCATCGTTCCATGTTGATTTACACTTTATTTTTCCCCATCAGACATGGTGCGCCATTTGACTCATCATTGCAGTTGCAAGTACATAGTTCTTTGGTGCAACCACAGGTGGCAGGACTATCACCTGATGTGTAGTCCCTGCACAGTGCAGCCCATTTTCCCACCTGCTGTCATTATGTCAGCGAACAACATTGAATGTGATCATCAAGGTCAGTGCTGGACAACGTGGTTTCTACGTAAAGAGGGTGCAATCACTGTGGATATTCACGGATGATTTCCGGGGGAGTGAGGAGTGTGCACCGGCACGGAACGTGCTCTTGCAACTCTACAACGCTAGTTCCCATACTGGTCGGAAAACCACGGCTGCCATCGCTGAATTTGGGTTCCAGATACCGCCGCATCCACCGAGTTCTCCTCACTTGGCCCCTTCTGATTGTCGCCCGTTCAGGGATACGAAGGGACAACTGTACGGACATCATTTCGCAGACTGCTAGCGGCTGTACTGCGATGGGTGCGATAGACCCTAGAAAAGTGGTTCGATGAGTGCCTCCAGGAGTTAAACGGAGAATACGATGGCTGTGGTATTACCTGGAACCCCATTTCGGCAATGGCAGCCGTGGTTTTCCGACCAGTTTGGGGGTGAGCGTTGTCGTGTTGCAAGAGCATTTTTCGCAAGGCTGCGGTCAAAGTGGCTCCGGTATCGGTGGATTCCGCCAACGACCGACATCGTCCGAAGAGACCGATCTATTCAAATCAGTACGCCACTACGTGCGCGGTCACAAAAAAATGTTCAAATGTGTGTTAAATCTATTGGGGCTTAACTCCTAAGGTCATCAGTCCCTAAGCTTAGACACTACTTAACCTAAATTATCCTAAGGAGAAACACCAAATCCATGCCCGATGGAGGACTCGAACCTCCGCCGGAACCAGCCGCACAGTCCATGAATGCAGCGCCTTAGATCTGCGTGGTCACCCAGTAGCCGATTCTATCTCCCGAACGTACAGCCTTCGGACGACAATCATCGAAATTCAAATCAATTTGTTTTCTTCGGTCAAATCGACCCACGTTTTTGAACACGAAATATGAAGCGTGAGAAACTGATAAATGTAGTCCAAGAAAGAGTGAGTTTATATGGCATCCTGAGGATGAAAACATAGTCGGGATGTAGTTCGGAATCTATAGACTGATATCACTGGTTTATTCGAAACCTCAAACGGCCAAAATCTTTATTGGAAATTTTAGGCATAGATTATAACCTCAAAAATTAAGTTGTTCAAGTGAAGAGGGTGGCGTATCTCATATGCTTATAGCTGGTGTACTGAATATCTTTTGTGGTATGTTGTCGTTAGTTATCTGCAAATTATTATTATCGCTTCCTGACGTTTTATGCCAGTACGGTACTGCTTATTGGCGTCTTGTGCCAATGTGGTTGTGATACTACTACTGTGAAGTGTTTTATAAATGTGGTGCACGGTAGTACTTCCACTTTTAAGTGCTTTAGGTTTTCAGAGAATCTTATGCTACACTTTTTATCTTCCCCTCGTGTGCAAAATGACAGTCATTGAAGGTTAACTGACTACATCTGCGCGAATTTAAATACATACAGCGAAATAGAACGTTTATAACTTGCTTTTCAAGGTCACCACGAATTGTCTCGAATATGTAACGAACGTTCCTCCCGTCATCTCATATATTCATAAAACTTGTCTGGTTATTTCGGTAACTGAGGTCAGAGTGTGTAGTACTCGCTACGTTCTTTACGAGACAGGAAAGCTCATCCACGTGCATTCGGCGTGTCTTAAATAGCAGAAGCCGCTATGCAGCACTCGTATCCAAGCACGGAAGAGTTGTGGTATCCAGCCCACCCTAAGAGCTTCAAATCTAACCTAGTTCATACATAGAATAGATTATAACCTAACTGAACTTCCTTGACCCAGTCAAAAACTGACGATGGAGATCGGATGCACTATGACCACGCTGTCGGCCGATGTTATCGGGCGACCTCTGGCGACGGTGTCTGACGAACGTTGTAGGTGCCACTGTGAACGCACCTTAACGGCGCACACTCTCCACATATAGCCACCAGTCGGCTGTGCATAGTTGGGTTGCGGTTGTTTGGGGAAGGAGACCAGACAGCGAGGTCATCGGTCTCATCAGATTAGGAAGGAAATCGGCTGTCCCCTTTCAAAGAAACCATCCCGGCGTTTACCTGGAGCGCTTTAGGAAAATCACGGTAAACCTAAATCAGGATGGCCGGACGCGGGATTGAACCGTCGTCCTCCCGAATGTGGCTTTGAATACCTGCAGTGTTTATACTCTCCTTTCCGCAGTGTTTACACCCTCCTTCCATAGAAATCACGTCGGCCATGACTGACCTTGATGATCACACACCATGCTGTCAGCTCACGTTATGACAGTGGTTGGGAAAAATAAGATGTACTGTGCAGGGCTTACACTTCTAATGATTGTCCAGACACCTATGGTTAGATCAAAGTGCTATATACTTGCAGCTATAATGATGAGTCAAATGGCGCACCATGACTGATGTAAAAAATAAAGTGTAAAGTAATATGGAAAGCCCCTCGTACAAAGTCACTTACTCTCTTTTCTACTGCATCACATTTGGGAGATGCGGAATTTAAAGAAGCTTTTTGAGAAAACAAAATCTGACGGCAAAAACACTAAGCTAGAAGTATCTTCGCCTTTTTCTAAGTTCTTCCTTGATACAATATGCTATAGTTTCTAAACACATACATAATAAGATTAAACATGGCAGCTGACAAGGATTACTGTTTGTCATAGAATCTCAATAAGATCCAAAAAATGATCCGGATATTAACGTCCAATGAATAACCCAGATACCGGTTTTAAAACCCATTTCAAAAGCTATGTTTTCATCCGGATTGTGCGCTTTTATAACAGATAGTTTCTTGGACTCGGTGCACGCGTTCGCTTGCTGCTCTTTTCTGTTATGGCAGTTAAGCAGGGACGTTCCAAAATGTGATAACGGAGGCTTTTCACCTGACTATCGACAGGTGCGGCCAAATAACAGCAGGTGCACAACGCACACCTGGGCCCCGGACTTTATCTTCTGAGATATGCTTTTGGTGTATCACCTGTTGCCACGACCATAGACATTTGTCGGTGATATCTACCATACACTGTAGTTACCGGTATGTGTTTCAAACTGTAAAACAGCGTAAATATGGGAATTTTGATCTCTGATCTACATTATAACGAACATCCTTACGAAACGAACAGAAATTTGTGTGTGATAAGAAACGATTAAAATAACCGTTAACAGTCATTGTTTTAGACTGTTATTTTTTCAAGTCATAATCGGTTTCAGACGAATTTGTCGGTTTTCAGGCGATTGAGGCTTTGTTAGTGTCAGACTGCATTTGATGTCAACATCTCGTACACTGACGAACAGTAAAAAATTGAAGCTAATTCCTGCAGAACATGGAAGATTTACGCAATCGGTATTTTTAGTTTTATTTTACGGATGTGGACAAACGAGCACCTTCTGCCCAACATGAACAGTAAATGCCTGCCCACGGAAGAATGGCAACAGACTGACACTTCGTCCGACCACCAATGTGTCTTCGCGTTCTCCGGCAACTGCGCTACGTATGAAGTTTTTCCAGTCGCACATTAATCTTTGTTTGCTATTACAGGAAACTAAAAACACCACGTCTTCCCTGTCGTCTTGTTCTAAACCAAATAGCCTGTCCCAGTCCAACGTGGATAATGGTGGCGAGCTCCAGAAGAAATTGTAGTGTAGTGACATCGGCTACACAGCCAAGTATTGTGAGAAACCTCAAGCCCTTCCTATTGCTTGGCCATTGCCTAACGGCCTCTGAGAGACAAAAATCACATGAGACATTTCTGTTACACACTTGTTTCACTGCTAGATCCCCACCTGGGCAATTATTTTTTGAAGACAGCTGACGGAAACAAAGGTCAAAACCAAACTACTGACTTGAGCACTATGTAGAGGTTACTAAGAAACCCTGCGTGCAACAGACGCGTTTCGCTTTCTGTATCAGAAGAATTTCCAGCGCTCGTCCACAGAAAAAATTAGAAAGGATCGATTCCCTAATTATGTATTAGAAGGCTGAAACCAAGTCGGTGGGATACACGTTGCTATTTTCATTCTTTTGCGAGCGCATCACGTTTTACAAGAGGTCTTCTTGATTCTCTCACATCTGTCCTGCTTACACAAGGCTCCATTTTATTACTTATCTTTCTGAATGCATACAGTGGTCTGAAGTATCACCAGCTTAGTAATACCTACGTATATTTTATTTCCAAGAAAATCATGTACATAGCCTGTGTGGTTGTTGGTTTCTTGTGCCTATGTTCAAAAATGGTTCAAATGGCTCTGAGCACTATGGGACTTGACTTCTGAAGTCATCAGTACCCTAGAACTTAGAACTACTTAAACCTAACTAATCTAAGGACATCACACACATCCATGCCCGAGGCAGGATTCGAACCTGCGACCGTAGCGGTCACGCGGTTCGAGCCTATAGCGCCTAGAACCGCTCGGCCACTCCGGCCGGCTGTGCCTATGTGTCCGTTCGTACGGAATAATATTATCTGCCGGCAGATGTATCAGAAAATGAGTAGAATAACTGGGCAATAACATAAACAAAAATCACTGAAATATAAATCTTGCTACAGAGAAGGAACAGGCGATAAATTGAAGGGAATAGCGGAAGATAGTGCAAAAGCACAAGAGTGTCTTTTGTGTTATTGCATATTATACTTTTTGTTAAATTCAAAGTCAAGAACGTACAGGCAATAATAAAAAGCTATTTACGTACTAGACAGCGGTCCGTATAGTTCTGTTTACAACTACAATGTGGTCTATTCGGAAACACAACAGATAATGTGATTAGACTAGCCCTTACAACATTGAGGTTTTGCACTTTTTTCCACTGACTCCTTCAATTATACTTCCCTGAACATAAAAAAGACAAAGTTCTTTCCCATTTACAGGAAACCTATTATCACGGATACAATATTACAAGCACAATCCAAACACACACAAGCATGAGCAACATTCAACAATTAGATACAGCCTCTACGGACTGAGCACAATCTCTACGAAAAAATTGAATCTATCTACAACAAGGAGACCTAGAAAGTAACACAAATAGTAGCAAACAACAGATACGATAAGACTCTAATAGAAACACTGAAAGAGGTATTAAATAAATAGAAACCCAAGAAAAGATTCAGAATCCACGTCATCTAACGAATAACAAACACAAATTAACTCTGAGACGGCACGATACTAGGAGAAGGCACATAGCAAAGTCACAAAAGTACTACACACTAACATGTGGACATAAACTGGTACAAAGAATAGAAAAAAGATCTTTTAAAAGACAAGGCTCTCCTATCGCGTACAAGACAAGTAACATGCTACAAAGACACTGTAGGTGCAAAGCCATAGACGGAAAAAACATAAAAGATATTAATTAACATGTGTGCAACAACTATAGTGCAACACACAAACGTTCTGCTACTAAGAATTTTAGAACGGAATGTAAAATATATAGATAGAACAGCCTGGCAAAACGATGCTGAAGACTCCACATCCGCCCACCACTTTCGCATAGGGGCACCCCTATAACAGATACGATATTTGGTACCTACACCAATATCTTAAGTTGTTTCAATATCTAGACTATATAGGAATAATTTGTTGATATCGACAGAATCGCAAGGTATTGATTCCTTATGTATTTTTCCTTTATGTCTTTCTCTTGTACACGAAACAACTTATTTAAGACAAGAGCGAATACGGAAATTATGTTTTCATGAATCGATTCGAATATAAAAACAGTACTGGTACCGCTTTTCCAAGGCTGTGGGCACATACTTAATATTACTGGCACAATTTTCTAAAATCTGATGTTTACTGTAGACTGGGCATGGTATGTAGTTTTTACTGCTGCATTGTTATTCGTATTTCCAAGTATACCATACAGATATTACACATATCTTTAATTCTCATTTAAACAGTAATAAAAAAATATTATTTCCCTTAATTTTATTCTTCATTAACGATATCGATACTCGCTGAACACTTACATTCGATACCAACATCACAGGTATCGAAACTAGTGTATAGGTACCTATTCATTGCCAATATGCATTTCTCCATTGCTCACGGAACAAGCGTCCGTTTCTGTACAGTTTTTCCATTAATCGTCCATATCGCACCTGTAAAACAGGTAACACAAATTTAGGATATCGTAAACCTTGGAAATAATGGAAATTGTAAAACTGACGACAGATCCGACAATGCCTTTGCGAAGACGGGTTGTGACGTAAAAGAGTGAAAAGAACAACTGACAAAATGTGATTTGCGCATACAAACTTAAGCAGTTATAAATATTTGGTTCTAGGAAACATTCCTGACGACAGTTTTGTAAAAAGTAATTGCAAAAGATGGTCACATACATGAAGACATCAATAATTTGTTGAATATATTTCAATAATGGTATAAGCAGTTGGTGTGTGTGTGTCTGTGAGAGAGAGAGAGAGAGAGAGAGAGAGGAACGAAAAGTGTCTGCTAAACGAGTTCCAACTCTCACTTTGGACACACCGAATCTTCGGTGATTTCCAATGTCGCCAGATGAACTGCTACACCGATAGTAGACAAGTTAGCATTGTCTGAGCGCTCGAGAAGAAGTTCAAAGATCAATCTCTGCCATACACGGGAGAATTATCAGCCTCGTGCTGACGTCACATTCAGTTACAACTGTAATCATATAGCCATCCTGGCCTACCCTCAACATCCTATGTATCACTTACTACTTTCATATATCCTTTTTGATGTTACAATTTGCCAAACAGTAGCAACACACACACACACACACACAGACACACACAGACACACATCCTTCATAAGAACAGTAGATACGAACACTGAAGAAGAAAGGTGATCAACAAACTGAGAAAATATGTAATGTTTCTTAGTCTGAAAGACTGTATACTACTAGAAGTATAATACAAAGAAAATCTCAAACTTATGAAATGAGGAAACAAATTCTTCAACGATAATCTTATTTGTGATCCTTTTTTCTTTACTATATAGGATGAGATAAATCTGAGTAATAGCTCCATTCCTGGGTTCCTGTTTTCCTATTTTAAGAAAGGCTGGTTATAGAGTAGGCTAAAAAGTACAGATAACATGGGCTTTTCTCACCTTTCCCCACTACTCATTAAAACTTTCGTCAGAATTCGAAGATTTACGGCGCTTATTAGGAGCGGTGCGAGGATGTTGTTTAAAAAGAAAAGTCGCTTTGTCATCCATTCGACTTAGCAGTTTCTGCCGGCGTATCTGCTAACTGATTCGTCTGAATCTGGTACCCACACTACAATTATTACGCTTGTAGACTCAATGTAAAACGTATCCAGATTCACTTAATAATGTGAACAAAAAGGCAGTCTCCTCAGAGCGTTGACATTCTATCCGTTCATCGAAATGTTCAGGTTTTAAAATACTGTAGAACGGCAGATTATGATCGTATATCACCAAGTTGTGCTGTCCTTACAACGTGCCCCAGAAAATTAACACTTTTAAGCAGAAATGTGCTATTTTTGTTGTAACTAGGGACGACGTGACATTACCGACAACATCGAACAGTTACGTGTAGAGTCCGGATTTCCATGAGAACGCTTGTTATATATTTTGGCCATTTGGGGAGTAAATGCATATTTCGAAGATTTCATTGATAAAATTGCATGAATTTAGACATTTGTAATGGATATTGTATTATTTATATTATTTTACTGAGCTCAGTGCATATATTCCAACAACTTGCATGATAGCATCCCTTAATCATGTTTTTTTTTTTTTTTTCATATGAATTACGTCTGAAGTGCAAAATATGAGTAAGTTCGCGAATTGTCTTACAGTCGGTAAACTTTATAATGATCTGAAGCTCCTCAATTCGGCTCGGCAGATGTCGGTGGGAGTCAATATACTTCCTTCCAACAAATTTAAATAAAAAAGTATTCCGTTGTTGTTAAGCGATGCTATCCTGAATATGACAAAGGCAAGGAAAGCGATTAAAATATTTTATCATAACCTAAAGTATATTAATTGTTTGGCATATGCTCTACGACGTGTAGCTGAAACAGCATGTCTAAATACGACAATGTGAATCCTCTAAAATCCCCCACAAAGGAGATAAATTGCTGCACAAAATACAAGGGTATGATAATTGTCACAACATTAATCAAGCAATACGATAATTTTTTTGTCCTGTTGATGGTATTCGTCAAAGCACCTGTCCGTGTTGCCGCATTTGGAGATAAACCGCCAAATTTAGCTTTGTCACCGTGACCTATTTTAACAAGATAGGGTGCCTGGATAAATGCTGCCATCTTTTACTGTCAAAATTTTGATTAATTTAAGTCAGTAAGAGACCGTGTATTCCCGCTAATTTATTGAATTTTACATCTTTTTCTTCACGCTATTGAAAAGACTTAATTTACTGCCTCCCTATTTTTCCCGGTTTTGGGTTGTAGATACTTTTGAAGCCAATAATGTAGCTTGCATTAAAAACGCGGAAGTGGCATTCAGGAAAAGAGATCTGAAGAAAGACCAGACTGACATCAATTCAAATTTTGTGCATTTTCCTTCTATAATAACGAAGTTGAAAGCCACAGACAGCTGGTGGAATCACTGACAGTTGCTGAAGAAGTTGAAAAACCTCTGCTGTCATCCTATGGAGAACTGGGTGTTGCAGCTTTAAGATGAACAAAGTTGCCGGATCAAATCCTGTATTTTGATATTATGAAGGTGACAAGAAAATATTTTGTCGAAAAATGTAAAAGGCTTTCAACTTGGTCTGACTTTGCCAGAAATTTCTTTACCTAAATATTGATCTCTCAGTTCTTGTGACGCAGAAAGGTCATTTTCTACGTACGAAAGTACTCTCGCCGATAAACGCAAGAGCCTAAGTGAAGAACATTTGGAGAAATTGGCTGCTGTGTACTGTTTTACAAGAACATAGAAATAAATGTAGAAATGAGTTTTGATACTGCGTATTTTTACTGTTTTGCTGCCTCATTGTGGATTTTTAATGACATTATACTCCATGAATAGTAACGTATTTTACGATTTGACAGTGCATAAAAATCAGAGCTATCGCTATGTGTAAAACAGATTTTCTCTCTTAGCCTTCTATGTTCAGTGTCGTGTCTCATAAAAATCAGGAAGTTGTAACCAATAACATTTTTTTATGCTTCCCTTACACACCTGTCAGTGCTTCAGTATTTTTGTAGGTGTTGGGGTCATAGAAATGATTTCATCATATTGCAAATAATTTATACACATTTCTTGGTCAACACCTCGCACTAAAGAAATTGTTCGGAAAGTAAGGTCAAATCGATCGCGAAATGGACACCACAGTGAAAATTAGGTGAAGCTTTGCATAGATGAGTTGGATAGTGTCTGCAGTGTGACCGTCGATCGCGTCACATCGCTCTTTTCAGCTCTGACACATAGTGAACACGTAAATATGCCTATAAAAACATTGTGTCCTGCGAAGTACGAGTGCCTGTGAGAGATTTGCCCGGTTTCACGCAGCCCTTCTTTGTGACAGCTCTCTGCTGCGCACTGCACGCTTAATGAGGACGCCCCCGCAGCGCTAACGGTGGGAAATGTTTGATCGCCCACCGTGCAGCGCGGACCTGACTACCCTTGAGATCGGACCAGTCTGTTACAATTTCTGCACGAAAGCGGACGAAACGCGCATAGAACGAGCAGAGCAGCGGATGACAGAAGATGCCACAGAGATCCAGGACCATTTGGGCCTCGATGAAGATAGAGGAGGACCTACTTTTCGATTTCGGATGATTACTGTACGGTCAAGAGGTCGCTGACTAGAGGTACGTACGTTTAACTGAAGTACAAAAAATGTAACCCAAAAACCGAAACTGTAGTATTCAGATTGGCGGGAAATATAAGTTGAGGCCGGCCGCGGTAGCCGAGCGATTATAGGCGCTTCAGTCCGGAACCACGCGACTGCTACGGTCGCAGGTTCGAATCCTGTCACGGGCATGGATGTGTGTGATGTCCTTAGGTTAGTTAGGTTTAAGTAGTTCTAAGTTCTAGGGGACTGATGACCTCAGATGTTAAGTGCCACAGTGCTCAGAGGCATTTGAACCATTTTTCAACCATAAGTTGAGAACGGCACATACGATTTTTATCGGAATTTGATGCCAGAATTCTAAAATGAAACTGTAGTTTTCAGATTGGCGGGAAATATAAGTTGAGGCCGGCCGCGGTACCCGAGCGATTATAGGCGCTTCAGTCCGGAACCACGCGACTGCTACGGTCGCAGGTTCGAATCCTGTCTCGGGCATGGATGTGTGTGATGTCCTTAGGTTAGTTAGGTTTAAGTAGTTCTAAGTTCTAGGGGACTGATGACCACAGATGTGAAGTCCCATAGACCTCAGAGGCATTTGAACCATTTTTCAACCATAAGTTGAGAACGGCACATACGATTTTTATCGGAATTTGATGCCAGAATTGTAAAATGAATTATGTAACAGCGTACGTAACCGCTTTGTTGTATCTCCAAAAGTCTATTTCGGTACACGCTTTTGTCTTGATGTTTTAGCAGAAGAAAATGACGTTTGGTACAACACGACACTATTTTGTTAGAACTTCATATATTTCAACTATTCTATGTATGCTGATAGAAAATATATAAAATTGTTTTGTTAAAGGTCCAATAGAAGGGCTTCGGGAACTGCCACCTACGACCATTGTTTCTGCTGCAAGTAGTCATTCCGCCTGCTACAGCGATTGAAGGGAGCGTCCTATGTGGATACAAAAACGATTTCATAAAGGCAAAAGTATAAATAATAAAACTATATCATCAGATTTAGCATTAATTTTTAATTCACTTTTAAAAATCACGGAAATCAGCTATTTTCCATGCATTATAATTGAGCTACACCCTTAAAACAGCACGTTCAATCTCACCATTAATCCTTCTGCAAACTAGAGTTCAGTCTCTAATGATTTCAGCATCCATGAGAATTTAAATTCTACATATACCTTCTCCGTTTCTGACCCAATAAAATGTCTGAGCCAATGTGCCATTTGATTTGGCAGGCCCAATAATGTGGAAGAAACTGCGTAATGTTGCTTCGGTATGGAAGTGTATGCGCTACTAAAGTTGAAGGAAGCTACTTGAGCAGCACTCCACATGAGACAGGAAGTTTCAGTCCTCTGGACGAGACTGAAACCGTACGTAAACAGCTCATCACTAATACGTTTTGATGAGACACAGACGCCACGCTGCTTCATAATGGATTGTCCGTGGGGTTTTTGAAGTCCGTTAGCACATAAACAGAAATAACAAGTGTAGTTTCCTCGACCACTGTTCTTTACGAATATGTGAAGTGCAAAGTAAAACGCGACGAATGGTTCACAAGGAAACAACTAGAAAAAAGTCAATTTCAGTGTCAGTTGAAGTACGATGTACAGAATTTTTCATATTATTTTTATCTTTTTTTTTTTTTTTTTAGTGCCGACTGCACATAGCAAAAAAATCGAATCTGTCACAGTCAAATACGAGTAATTCAACACAGACACAGTTTGAGCTTGTCGTTCCAGGATCAATAATTACCGACTGATCTGTTCTGAACAGAAAAATACAACGGCATCTGCATCAAGTAATGTACCACTAACTGTTTATACAGAATAAAAATCAAATCAGTACGGCACGCTGTATCATTGTGAGATTCTTTTAACACCACCGTGTTACTGTTACGTAGATACTTGATTTTTATTTGAGAGAAACACAATTCAAACCTTCGTGGGGACATTCCGATTTAGATTTTCCGTGAGACTTTTTGATAAAACTTAATATGAAAACTGGAGACCACGAAAGAGACGAAATGAAGGAATTCTACTCCCTTGGAAGTAAATTAATACATGATGGACGAAGGAAGGAGAGCATAAAAAGCTGGCTCTCACAAACGAATCTGTACGTATCAATCATCGGTCTTAATCTGAGAAAGAAATTTCTGAGAATGTACGTTTGGAGCACAGCATTGTACGTTAGAGAAACATTGACTGTGGGCAAACCGGAACAGGAGAGACTCGAAGCATTTGAGATGTGACGCAGACTACAGGAGATCTACAAGTAACAAACATAGTAGCCCGCCTCTCAATTGCTTCGATGTCTTCCTTTAATCGGACCTGGTGCGGATCTCAAACAGTCTTAACAGTACTCAATAATGGACCGCAGTAGTGTCTCATGCGCGGTCTCCTTTACAGATGAACCACACTTTCCTAACATTCTCCCAGTAAACCGAAGTCGAGGCCATTCATCTTCCCAACTACAACCCTTACATGTTCATCCGGTTTCATGTTGGTTTGCAGCGTTGTGCCTAGATAATTAATCGATGTAACTTTATCAAGCAGTACACTACTAATGCTGTATTCGAACATTATACGTTTGTTTTTTTCTACTCATCTGCATTAACTTAGATTTTTCTACATGTAGAGCTAGGGAACATTCATAACACCAACTACAAACTTTACCGAAGTCATCTTGTATCCACCTAAAGTCACTCAACACCTTCCCACACGCCATAGCAACATCAGCAAACAGCAGTAGTCTACAGCTTACCCCGTCCGCCAGATCATTTGTGTACACAGAAAATAACAGCAGTGCTGTCACACTTCGCTAGGCCACTCCTGCCGATGCCCACGTCTCTGACGAACACTCTCTCTCGAGACAACATACTGGGTTCTGTTAGATGGAGCTGCAGAGGGTGAAAACTGTAGAGGAAGACAGAGATGGAAATAGACCCAACAAAGAATTGAGGATGTAGCGTGCAAATGCTATGCTGAGATGAAAAGGTTGATACAGAGAGTCCAGGACAAACGCCCCTATGCTCTTACGATCGTGGTTATAAGTACTTAGTGAGTACTTCTTATCATTCCTTTTAAGCACTGTCGTAGGAACTCCTGCAGGTGTTGAAAGTTTCGAACCACCGAATGGTACATTTTAAAGCATTGTACGAATGCTATCTAGTACCACACGAGAGCGACAGACAAAAGAGCCGACAGGCAGAGATAACCGCTCCACAGCTGCGCACTTGCTGCACATCCGTTCAGTTATCAGTCAGTGGCCCTGTTTAGGCCCACCTATTATATCTCTTTCAGTCTGACCAACAACTACTTTTTCAAAAAAATCGTATTTCATCTTACTCTCAACAACAACGATGCACCGACATAGCTCCTTAAACGTCAACTTTCACCTTAGCTTAATCGGAGAAAACGACAGAGTCGATTTTTTCTCAACAAACGAAATGTCGTTCATTGTGCGATAGTACGTCTGTACATGGTGGGGTGGAGGTGCTGAAGTTTGATAATATTTTAGACTGAACCCCACAGAAGGTAGACGCTAGTTTTCGATGGATGTACTTGATTTTTCAGGCACATATGATGGCGGAAAAGATGTCCCGAAATCAAAAATGTGAAATATAATAAATCATTATAGTGCAGCCCAAGGAATTAAATCTGAGAACATAAAATTACAGCTGTCTGTCCCTCGAAACTACTGGGAACAATGGAAACGCTTAAAATGTACAGCAGTTGATTTGTATTACTTGAGAACGGTGGGATCTGCCGGTCCCGTGTTCTTTTGTACCCTCCATGATTGCAATTACCTGATTTTGTCTCTTGAGGTTTAGAGAATACAGCGTCTTAGCACTTTAGAATGTTTCAAGAAACAGTGAATATTTTTGGTATCGTTGGTGTGGAAGATCTCTAAGCCCATAAATCTGAAATCACATTTAATCCTCCAATCGATCTAGGCCAAATGTTTAATTCCATGTTCCTCCAGAAATTATGTTCTGAAAATGTCACTTGATTTAGTCACATGTTTTGAGACTTTATCCACTATCTTAAACAAGTTTTTTGTTGCATCTAAAGAGTGATTAGGATACACATCGCATCACGATACCTGAATACTTTGGTATCTACCGCTTACAAGGTAGGTTTTGATTATAACGTAACTGACAATTGATCTCATGGCTCCCTCTAAGCCATGTAATTGTGGACGTCACAAAAGAAAAGAAAATTGTGTTAGTATTTTTACAAGGAAATAGTTAGTAAAGAAATTTTCTATACCAAAGATCTCATTAAAACTCATTTATTTTCGATAACCCGTTTCGACAGGTTTGCTGTAATATTCTGTCCTCCAAACATTGTGAGTTGGAACCTCATGCCAAGCTGTCATACTAGTGGATAATAAGTAGCATATTACGCAAAGGTTTGTGAGAAATAAAATGTTTACAAGCAAAAAGCCCTTTGTGCACTTGGTCATGTCCGTATATGTAGCGCTCACAGATGATTGTTAAGTCTTAGAAAACAGAGTACACAATGAATTGTACAATAGCATGTTCCTTTGTCAATGAATGGATCGTGTTTAGCTAACGTAAACAGATGTGCTATTCTACATTTTACTGCATACTGTGGTTTTTAAGATTTAACAGATCGTTTCTTCTCATTTCTCAACATGACAAATTTCAATTCCTATGGTTGACTGCCGATTCTTGATTGATTGTAAGTACAGAATAACAATACTATTTTGTGTGAATTAACGTAAACTCAGCGTTATGCACCAACAACGGTATTACACAATGAACTGTAAACCATTGACGGAGAACAATACACAAATTGCATCTATTATGGACTAATAATATCCAAAAGTGAAACAACAGTAGACAACTTCCATTACAAAGATAGAGTAGATTCCGATGTGGATATCATCTAGCAACTGTCCTATTCCACATATTTAGGAATCATTTCACCTGTCCATATAGACCCCCAATCTACGCAAAAACTAATTTCTTCATTCGTACATGCAGAATAATACAAACTCACTGAAGAACAAAACTAGAAAGGAAACCAGCATAAAGTTTAATGAAACAATTGCCTTCCCCTATTTGAATTAAGAAGTGAAACTTGGATGCTTAGAGAACACAGCCTACTGAATGGGATTAATTCAAGCTATTACAGGAAGTTCTTGGGAATACACGGTAGACGACGAAGATATGGCAGAAAATTAAATGCACATGGGGCTATGTATAAAGTAAGAGACTTGATAAATCGTTAGAGTTGTTTGAAAAGTGCATCGCGAAAGTGGCTCCATATGAAGCTTAGGAGAAGAGACACTCGAAAACCATGAAGACAACAGGTACCAGAACAGAGCATTCAGCTTAGACCTTTGATGAAGAAGATGGTGACGCTTGTAAGGATCTGTGTAGTAATTATTCAAGCAGCACTAGGGTAATTAAATTAGTTAAAAACAGACGATACAAATTCCATGTCACACAGATTACGAGAAAATTAACAAAAGCCTCTACATTTATATATCTTGGTGAGGCAATGCAAAAGAACGAGCATGGGAAAGGCCAATAAACGCAAGCAATGAAAGATGGAAATGGATTATCAGTTACTAAAGATATGTAACAATAGATGATTTTTCTCAAGAAATGTTTGAAAAAAGGTCCTAGTAAAAAATCAACAGAATGTTTATAAGCAGAAAACACAGAAAAAGAGAGGTAAACAAAGTCAGAAGTTTTGATACCCCTTAAACAGAAAGGTGAATGCAGGAAGAGAAATGACGAAGATATGTATAAGAAAACTGAGCAATCGAAAACAGCCACAAGAAAATTCAGAATGATATTTTATCCGTATGTGGATCAGGTGAATGGAACCAGGCGATAGAAGATTCTTTTTCGACATGTAAACCAGAAAAAAATTACAAAGGTGAAAATAGTTACATAAGACAATTAACTTTATGAAAGTGATGACGTTAGATATCAATGACATTCTAAACAAAGATAAGTTTTCATAGAAAGAAGTGGAGTTCCCTCTCGAAACGAAAAAAAGAGAAAACCAGAGTAAAGATGTCGAAAGATCGGAAAAGACAATGCTCTGATCAAACGGAACAATGTGGGAAAAACAAGAAGTTAAATTATAATTAATTATCCATAAGAAGTACCCCCCCCCTCCCCAAAAAAAGACATAGATAAGTTTTAGGTATTTTAATGTAGAAACTGTTACACCTGTTGACTGTCGCTTCCTCTTAGATCTGTTGTCGGCTATCCAAATTTAACTGTCTATCGCACTGTAGTCTACAAATACGTCTCCCTGTTCAATGCCAGCACAATTCTTCATTTGGATGTGGCTGATTTTGGATACAACAGCGCCGACATCTGAGTTGTCTAAATTGTGGCATGTCAGGTAGACGAAAGAACAAATGGCGAGCCTACCAAGTGCGAAAAATAAAACTCCTCTTACATTTTCAGTACGGTTTCCCCACTCTTTTCCAGACTGACCCTGTAAATCCTCGGTGTATCCATTAACAGCACTGGTATATCTGCTGCCTGGAGCGATCCATTTGGCCAGATGATAGTGGCGGTAAGAGAACACCTCAACAGTGGCTTGTACGCGACGCTACACGTGTCGCCCTCGCCGTCAGACAAAGAGCAGATACGGGAGGCCACACTAAGCGGATTTTGACCCCTGAGTCGGCTCGGGTACCATCGGAAGCACGCCGCTAATGCGCTCTGTTTTCCTGACGTCTTTGTCTTGGTGTCCTACTTTACATGGTACAAAATGTCCACTTCATATGATTCACCTTTGCGAATCACCATTGTGTTTTGAGATTCCATTTTTCTCCGCCCGTCATGCTCATAAAAGCTAAGTAACAGTGGAAATATACAGTTCGGTCACGTTAATGTGACCAGCGCCTACAGTAGACGTCTCCGTGCACTAAGCACTCACAGACTGCCATTGGTGGCAGTAAAAGTGGAGGGTACATAATGTTGACTGGAATACTGTCTTTCAAATTCTGAAGGTGGCAGGGGTAAAATACAGGGAGCGAAAGGCTATTTACAATTTGTACAGAAACCAGATGGCAGTTGTAAGAGTCGAGGGGCATGAAAGGGAAGCAGTGGTTCGGAAGGGAGTGAGACAGGGTTGTAGCCTGCCCCGATGTTATTCAATCTGTATATTGAGAAAGCGGTAAAGGAAACAAAAGAAAAATTCGGAGTAGGTATTAAAATACAGGGAGAAGAAATAAAAACTTTGAGGTTCGCCGATGACATTGTAATTCTATCAGAGACAGCAAGGGGCTTGGAAGAGCAGTTGAACGAAATGGATAGTGTCATGAAGGGAGGATATAAGATGAACACCAACAAAGGTAAAACGAGAAAATTGGAATGTAGTCGAATTAAGTCGGGTGATGCTGAGGGAATTAGATTATGAAATGAAACACTTAAAGTAGTAAAGGAGTTTTGCTATTTGGGGAGCAAAATAACTGATGATTCTCGAAGTAGAGAGGATATAAAATGTAGACTGGTCGGTTTACATCTTACACATTTATTCATTCTTCTTAGGTATATGGATAAGGTGAATAATTTAGCCGGCCGGAGTGGCCGAGCGGTTCTAGGCGCTTCAGTCTAGACTGATACGGTCTCAGGTTCGAGATTATTGTTATTTCTAGTATTGATTCTATGAATTGAGTTGTTGGTTTGAAAAAGTGATATATTTTTAATGACAAATTTCATTAAAGAATAAATATATTGGTAAACAGTAGTTAGTATCCCTAGCTCCCTAAACAGGCTTCTGCAGGATGTTCTTGAGTTCACACCACATATAACTCTTAGTGCACGTTTTTGTGCCCGGAAAACTTTAGCTTGGCTTGATGAATTATCCCAAAAAATAATCCCATATGATATTATGGAATTAAAGTAAGCATAGTATGCTAGCTTTTTATTTTTATATCCCCCATGTCTGACCCAATTAGCATTGCAAATAGAGATTTGTTACGACGCTTCAGCAGTTCTGTGGTGTTCTTCCCAGTGAGAAGAGAGAGCTATGGCCTGGGAAATGTTTCCGTGGCATTGCGTGGGTGATATCGTCATTCTGGAAGCCACAACAGACCAACAAACGTATATATCTATTCTTGGGGACCATGTCCACCCCTACAAGCGGTTTGTTTTTCCTCTGTACGATGGCATCTACCAACACGACAATGCAACCCACTACACAGCTTGCAGGGTGTGTGCATGTTTCGAAGAGCAGCAGGATGAATTTACCGTACTCCCCTGGCCACCAAGCTCCTTGGATAGAAAAGCAATCGAGAATCTGTGGGACCACTTCGATTGAGCTGTTCGCGTCTTGGATCCTCAACCGAGAAATCTAGCGCAGCTGTCCACAACACGGCACTGGCGTTGAAATGGCTCCACATCCCTCTCGATACCTTCCACAGCCTGATTGACTCTTCATCCACGTCTCTAAGCAGACCGCGCTCAATGTAGGTGCGTATTTCTGATTTTGACAGGTGTTCACATCATTAATGTGACTGGACAGTGTGCTTCAGGAAGGGTAAAGAGATAGTTTAGAATTAGAGGGAGTTTCTGAGTCTCTTTCATGTGATGCTGTTATAATGGTTATATGGATTCCGCTAAAAGTGCTTAGCGTTCCGATAATTAAATGTATGTGCTATTGGTGGACAGAAAACCAAACATGTGCAATTTGTCGTTGTTTCAATTTCTGTCAAAACTGAGTGCAAAGAAATCTGAGCAAATAGATTAATAATCGTTAAACACAACCAAATGCTGAATCGCGTCTTGTATTTAAGTTATCATTGCTATCTTGCTTTAAATAACTTATTAAAACTGACATGTTATGTCTTCAGAGAAGTCACTGAAAACTGAATCAAGAATACAATTAAGTAACTTGACTCTGAACAACATAAACATCCCTTGTAGTAGTAGTAAATTGCTGACATATTAGGCGATCAAGAAAGCTACTTCATTACGTAATGTAGCATGCATTTTCATCTGAAGAAAGAGACGTAAAACTTGTAAACATTCTTTCTAACTCTTTTTCAGTCTACAGTTACAGTATAGCCATCCTTAAATTATATTTAGAGAGTTTTATGGTGTTTACAGGCCATCGTCCCTTCTTTTTAACCCCCCTACGGTGTTCGAAAGCTTTTCCATAGGCAAAGCATGTGAATGCAACATGCAGATATTCGTGTAAACCATATGTTTTTCGTTTGTGACAAGTGTTTCACAGAATTTGCAGCCCCAACGCACTGATCATACAGTATTAATTATATATTGACGAAATAGCAAGCTCCACCTACGTGATCTCAATAATTCTAAATATGGCAATTCTGCTGGTGAAATAATGCAACGAACAAGTTACTCTAAACCTAATTCTGATCTACATGTCAAATAATTGGCGCATAATGTTAACTAAAAAGAATCCGAAAGTAAAAACATCTGTCTTCTGCTCATAGCGTGAGTATATCTACGGGTAAATTATTCACCTCAAAAAATGGTTCAAATGGCTCTGAGCACTATGGGACTTAACTTCTGAGGTCATCAGTCCCCTAGAACTTAGAACTACTTAAACCTAACTAACTTGATGATACCACTCACATCCATGCCCGAGGCAGGATTCGAACCTGAGATCGAATCAGTCGCGCGGTTCCAGACTGAAGCGCCTAGAAAAGCTCGGCCACTCCGGCCGGCTAAATCATTCACCTGATCCATATGCCTAAGAAGAATGAATAAATGTGGAAGATATAAACCGACCTTTCGTTTGTAACGTTATTTCTAAGAAAGGCAGAAAAAGATTTATTATACACTAAACAAGAGTGGGAAATAAACGTTTATTTTTAAGGAAAATGGTTCAAATGGCTCTGAGCACTATGGGACTCAACATCTTAGGTCATAAGTCCCCGAGAACTTAGAGCTACTTAAACCTAACTAACCTAAGGACAGCACACACACCCATGCCCGAGGTAGGATTCGAACCTGCGACCGTAGCAGCCCTGCGGTTCCGGACTGCAGCGCCAGAACCGCACGGCCACCACGGCCGGCTTTTAAGGAAAAGAGCATGCCTCTAACGAAATGAAATTTATTTACAAACATAGTTATTTATCCTCGTAAAATTACGGACGTCTTATGTGCATAGCTCATAAACGAAGTACTAAAAAAGGTGCCAAGATGGTTCCTTTGACATTTCTTTCGTCATCCCATTCCAATGCAAGCCCTTCTTCCGTCTCAAATGACCACATCATCGATGGTACCTTAAACCCTAATTTCCCTCTTTTTCAGGTTAAAAGTATATTCCCAGAACAAAAAAATCGTATGTATATCGCCTACAATTTCCAACGTTTATCGGCGAAGTTTTGAAGTACTGTGTAGTAGGCGATAATCGCTTGATGAAAATTTCTCGAATTGTGTTGGACTTCAATATTAGCAAAGAAAGTCTTAGAACAATTAATCAGTCTACGGGATTCGCTCCGACATGCTGTGAGGTGAAGCAGACGACCATGTGTGAACTTATACACACTTAAATCTTCATCGCCCACGGCCTCTCAGCCAGGAAGCCTAAATTACATATTTATTGAAATTCAAATGCAGTGTGGGTTATTTAAACGATTCACATACATTGCTCTCTGCCTGTGTGGCGGCAAGGGACTTCGCACAAATAGCACTGTCGAACAAAAATGATGGACATTTAGAGCTTGACAGCGCTACACGCCTAAGAATACAGAAACGTACAGTGTTACTATCTCCGTGTCTCTTTCTCAGATGTAAACAAGGCTGTATTGCCGCTCTAGTGGGCTTCGCCGTACAACACTTCTTGTTCCATCTCAAATGGGTCTCTTTCCATCCTAGCAATAACAGCGTTATCTACTAACGCGGGGAAATGTTGCCAAATATTTGTTCCGGAAAAACTTCTTCCGGACGCAGACCGGCGTTTGTTATCGGCGGCCGTGTCAACTTGCGAGCTTGCAGATACCGAGTCCTTATCAAAAGGTAAATATAGCAGGCGTGTAGATCCTGACACTGATAGACGGGTGTAGCTTACAGTTTCATGAGGGAGGCCACAGTCATACGGTATCTCGAGAGCTCTGCGTCATATGTACTGTGGGTGTCGGCAAAAAGGGAACTGAGGACGAAAAAGAAGAAAAGGAGAATTTTTTGGCATTGCAGCCGTCATACGAAGGACGATTCACATTTGACGTGAACAGACTCTCGTGTCACGGAGCAGCTCATGAAATGACGTGTCTTCACAATTTTAAGAAAAAATGGAACGAAAGGAAGGTGAACGCTTTAGCACGTCACGCTGCTCAATACACTACACTTTTAGGTGACTGGGAAGTTATGGGAAGCGACCGTTTTATACAAAAATCCAGAATTCAACGATGAACAGGAGACTGCAAAACAGCGGCTGTCGTACAGAACGTGGGGATTTAACTATAGAACTAAGGACCTAGAAGCGAAGAAAAATTCATAATCGACGTTCTTGACGATGCTGCTACTTTAACGGGACAGAAAGAGCGCAGCAAAGCCAAACATTCTAAGACATTGGGACATGCGTGTTCATTTGCTCTAGAAAAGCCGACCGGAGTGGCCGTGCGGTTCTAGGTGCTTCAGTCTGGAACCGCGCGACCGCTACGGTCGCAGGTTCGAATCCGGCCTCGGGCATGGATGTATATGATGCCCTTAGGTTAGTTAGGTTTAAGTAGTTCTAAGTTCTAGGGGGCTGATGACTTCAGTGCTCAGAGCCATTTTAATTTGCTCTAGAAAAGAAGAGAATTTTGAGGGTAAGATCAGGCCGCAGTCTTTTAGTCCCGATGGTGGAATACCCTCAAAAAGCAGAATTTTTTCCTCACTGTCGGGGACTACTACCTAGAGAAACGACATTCGTGAAAAAGTATTCATGGTTTCCATATTTGTTCTTGTAAACGAAACGGGTACATAGTTTCGTTACCCATGTACTGTACATGGAAAAAATTCCGCCTTGTCAGATGTTGCCTCTCTTTCGTGATAAGACGCTCTAGGATAGACAAACCGTTCTCGTGCAACCATGAATTCTGCAGATTTATTCAATTAGTACCCGGAATTCCCCTTGTATCTGATTACTGTAGCTGTAATCAGTCATCAGCAGATACCGAGTATTTGGCGTTGTGAGAGGCCTTTGCTTCTTTGTAACTCGTATTTGACAGTGTTGCTACATTCAGAGCAAGTCGACGACAAACCCCGGCACGCAAGCAACACTTTCGCGCAGACGCTGCGATATCTTTTAATCTGAGGTAACACCACCAAGTGTTATCTGTGTCACGTTGTATCACTGAAGTAGGTCATTCCGTCTTTGGCACCGCTATTTACTAAGTGGTTTCTGCTACAGTCGTTTCCCTCGACCACGAATGTTTCAGAAATAACGAAGACATATCGGTCTGGCTGAAACTAAAATGCGTTGAATATGTCCGAGGTTCTTATTGAATTTGGATATCATATATCACGACACAACACTTCTAACGATATTAACAAAACGCAGATACGAACGAGGGTGATGCGGAACTCTTTGCGAACGAAATATGGGAGATCAATGTTTACTTAAACTATGACAATAGTGACTGACTGTCTGTGGAGTTGCAAAAGCTTGTAACCGGTCTATTACAGTACAGTCGTTCTTAAGACATAAATTCCGTTGTAGCTGAAGCGAGAGGGACTGTTGAAAGATACTGCAACGACTACTACATTCTGTGAAGATACGTATACATTGTAAAAAATTTAATACTTTTGTGCCTAGCAAGGGTGAAAACAATGGTCAATGCACTGAACTAGTATTTGGAAGCATGGTGTAATTCCAATCTGACCATAGAAATTTAGGTTTTCTAAATTTCCCTAAATCGCTTCATGTAAGGACTGGGTCGGTTGCTTTAGAATGGATAGGCCGATTTCCTTCCCACCTTCCCCAATTTCGTGTTTTCGCTCTGCCTCTAATGGCGTTACTTCCTATGGAATGTTAAGCCTCGACCTACTTTCATTTTTTGATTTATCAATTACCAGTCTCTACCTATTTGTATACCCAGCGCAGGATACTTTTGGTAGCACTATCATTTACCTCTTCCGCTGTACCACACATTGTTAGTGTGTCACCAAAACCACGTCACTAAGCTTCCGCACGACCTCTGATTTAAACGTTGTCATTCTGCGTGACGTGTGTGGAAATATTTAATTCTTTGTTGGATTCTTTTTAGAATATACATTCTAGAATTTCTAACAGTAAACTTTTCCGCGATGGCAACAATTCTCTTGTCGCGTCTGTAACTAGAGATATCTGAGCATCCGTGGCCTCTAGTCCTGAACACAACTGTGACAAAATGCGTAGCCTCTTCTTTGGTTCCTCCATACCTTAACCATTAACTTTACCTGGTACGCAATTCTCAAGAATCAGTGGAACGATGTTTTCATAAGCTACTTCTGTCTTGGGTGAATTACACTTCCTTAGGATTTTTCCAATGAATCTCACCCGGACACATACTTGTACTTTTTATAATAACTAATTTTAGGTTGTCGTTTCACAGTGGGTCTTTACAGACTGTGACGGTTCGCCTGTGGCGATTGTCAGTACGTAATTTTATGTTCTAATGTTTACAAAAATATGTGGCAAAAAGCTATTTATTGTAGCGAGCCACGCAGTATCCAGAGGGGCTCGGGATGATTAAAATTACCCGGTACTCAGCAACGAAAGCAGGGGATAATAGCCGGCAGCTAAAGGACTTCGGGATGTCGCCACTGCAGAACATGAAACATAATTTAAACTAATGTACTCGTAATTGACTGACGTTAGTTTACTGCACAGCGCCAAGCCAAAGCTGTTATTTTATTTTACGGATTTGAGATTAACTTTAATGTCGATTACTTCTAGATATATATGGAAAAACACGATGCATTGCGTCTATAATTTACTTAAAAACACAATGAAGTATTCGTGCGGCCCGCTGTTCTTAGCCATATTTTATAATAATATGCCTCTACCAACCAACTACCGAATTCGAGAACGTCAACTAACGTTAAGAGATTCTTAAATGTGTAATTTTCATGCTCAGTAACAAACAAATATACTTACAGAGACAGTAACATTTTAAGATGTACTTGATTGTAACTGAAGCGTCTGAAGAACAACTTACGTAAATCCGAAACCGGTAACGAATACATACATACCATTTTCTAATGCGCATTCTATCTGATGCCTTCATCGAATCAAAAATATGCTGGAGAAATGATAACAGGTGCGCAAGAAATTCGCCGGTCACCTCAGAAGCGAAGTTGGATGCATGGGCAGATAGACTGTCGTTTCGGGGTGAAGGGGATTCCTTTCTCGTCGTCAAGCTAACAGCCCAATGGCATGTATGCCTCGTACCGATCAGTTGCTATGGAATAAATTTCAAACAGAAGTAACACGGATTCGTGAATACACGTTACAGAGACGGTTATCTTCAAATGCGAGACATATTTGTTGCAAGGAGTATGAAGTTAAATTAAGCGTGTTGCAATATAATGCGCTGATATCAATTTAGCAAACATTTGTGATCGCATCTCACATTGCCAGTGCTTGTAAATGTAATCAGCCGGCCGGAGTGCCTAGCGGTTCTACGCGCTACAGTCTGGAACCGCGTGACCGCTAGAGTCGCAGGTTCGAATCCTGCCTCGGGCATGGATGTGTGTGATTTCCTTAGGTTAGATAGGTTTAACTAGTTCTAATTTCTAGGGGACTGGTGACCTCAGACGTTAAGTCCCACAGTGCTCAGAGCCATTTGAACCATTTGTAAATGTAATCAATGCTTGTAAATGTATCAGTTAACCACCCACGCACGCAGACAGCGTAACAGTCGTACTTCGTCAGGCAGTTTACAGAGTCACAGCTCTGTGGTCGACAAGGGTGGCAGCAATGTGAAACTGAAAACAGTCGGCACGAAGTATTCCAAACGGTGCCGACATTTAACGATCAGTACGTGGGGACCGGCAGCCAACATTTCGCGTCCTGTTGGAGGCTCATAACATACTAATTTATGTAGGTTATCGATTAGTAATAATCTCGACAAGTATGCGCCACATGTCAGAATTGGCTGTTGAACGAAAAAGTTTGACAACCACTGCAGTTTAACTGAGTTACTTTTCTCTCTTTAATGATATTGATATCGTCGGGACAAAGTTTTACTTTTCAATCAGGACCCAAAGAATCTCTAAACATCATTCAGTTAACAAATTTCACGTTGGAGAAAAAGAATCGTCCGAAAATCAGTGAATGGTGATCCGCAACAGATATAATCTGGACTCGGAAAATGGATCGATGTTCAAAATTCGCTGTAATTTTACAGGAGAGTTTTTCAGTTTCCTTGCACTGTCGAAGGTGAATGATGCGTTTCGTTCAACAGTGCCTCGACTGAATCTGAATGCCATGTTCTCTTGTGTAATATGTGGAACGGTCTTGCACTATCACTGCCCCTCTGCCACCAGGCTCGTGGTTAGTAATGATTTAGTTCTGTAGGTTAGCACGATCAACAAGACGATGTTTACTTAGCGTATCTGCTCAAACATTTCACAACAGTGATTAGACTCCCGTCATTGTCACAACATTTACTGAAGAAATACTTTTGTTCGCTGCTTGGCCAGACGACGCCTCTTGCGAACAATTGGCATTGCCGTTCCAGAGCGTGTTATTCACCACAGCAGCTGAACAAGAAAAAAGAATCGAACAAACGAATCATTTTACTGACGTTCTACTATTGCAGAACGCCGAGAAAGTGTATCTTTTTTGTTATTATTGTAATTTTCTGTCAAGCACTTAGAAGAACTTAATTCGTGTTAAGAAGCCATCAGTTAATTTTCTTCATGCAGAAAGCTAATCGCTCTATTCAGGACATAGAAGACTAACACTGATCTTTTCTGGCATGCTCAGCAGACACTGGAAGTGGGTGTGTAATCCGATTCGTCTCTGAAGATAAAAAATGTAAATGTTGGGTGACCAGGGCCTCCCGCCGGGTAAACCGTTCGCCGGGTGCAAGTCTTTCGATTTGACGCCACTTCGGCGATTTGCGCGTCTATGGGGATGAAATAATGATAATTAGGGCAACACAACACCCCGTCCCTGAGCGGAGAAAATCTCCGACCCAGTCGGGAATCGAACCCGAGCCCTTAGGATTGACATTCTGTCGCACTGACCACTTTTTTTATTATCTCATTTTGTTCTATATTGTTCGTTGAATTCGTTCGTGGCTTACGTCCGATGACACCCGTTCAGGTTCTTCGTTGATCCGTTAATTCAGTTTTTTTTAATTTTTTTATTATTACGGAGGGTAGCTAACCCTCTGACCAAACACGCTGAGATACCGTGCCGGCTGTCACTCAGCTACCGGGGGCGGACTCTCTGGAGATGAACTGTCGTAAATATTACACGGCGAAAAGGGGCAGCGTGCAACTGACATCAAACAACATCTGAAGACTTGACCAGCAAGAACGGCTGAAACACTGGTGCTTGTGTTTCCTGTGACAGAAGACTTGTAACATCAAACCCTACTAGCAAGAAACATCATAATTTACGATCCGTGACTCCCCATGTAAGGAAATTAAAAATGGAGCAAATCTTGTAAAAGTAATTTGGTCCACGGAGTTGAGACAGGATCTGGGAAAACAATTTTAAAATGAAATAGTACCATTTGTAAATGAAAGTAGCTATGTTTTATATACTTTTTTTTTATATTTTTCCCCGAGACCTGCAAAACAACTGTGTTTTGACGGGGGTATAATAGATAGGAGTGATACATAGGTAGGGCACAAAAACAAATAAATCGAGAAAAATTCGCAAAACATAGTCTGGGGAATTATCTCACATAAATTGTCGACGTTATTTGACAGCAAAAGTTTTAAAATTCTATTCAGGACGGTCAATAAACTGGAGTACATGCTGAAGTATAAGACTGGCACAAAGGAGAACTGGATGGGGAAAACGAGAGTTTATGAAATGATGTTTCAGGATTCTGAAATGAAGTATGTTGAGCAAACAGAAAGAAACTTTAGGATAAGGTTTAAAGAGCAAAATAATAAAGTGCATAACAATAAAGAGAATGGCTCATCGGCGGTGGTTAAGCGCCTGAAGAATAAGCAGCGTTCTTTGGGTAGTATCACAGACAGCGTGAGTGTATTGCATTCTGAAGAGGAAGGGTGGTTGTTGTTAAAATTAGAGCAAGTTGAGATTTTTTGCGCTTTAAGAGAAGGATGCCTTAGGGTTGTAAATCAGAGGACAGAATTTTCCAAGCCGCGTTTCTGGGCCCACTTTAGCGATATTCAACTTCAGAAGCAGCCACCAACTTATTCCACGTACCGGTAGCGGCGGCAGGTTTTAATGTGACCTGTTGGTCATTCTGCATGGATGCACATTGTAATATAAGCGCAGTATTGTTTTAGGATTTGTTACGACTTGACATATAGTTCAAAGATTTTACGGCAGACAGTAGCATTGTTGGGGCTGTGACGCATGCGTTACAGGAAAGTACTGTCTTTGGAAGGTGAAGCGGCTCCCTTTCGTATACAACTGACACTTGTGAAGGTATTACGCGCTAACGTGAGACGTTTATAGAAGAGTTTTGTGTTCAGCAATGCATGTTTTCCGCTGGATTTTTATGTGTTACAATGCCTAATGGCGCAGAAACTTAAAGTATATTATACTACAGGACGATATACAGGGTGTTTCCGTAAGAGCGTGCAAAAATTTAACAGGGCAAAGAGGATGCTGCACTGAAAATTTGAGGTAGGGAATTTGCAGTCGGAGAAGCCAGCTTAAGGAGATATTAGGAATAAAATCACGTAATTGTGAACTTTTTAGTTACATTAGTTACTGTTAACTGCAAATATCATCACTGACACAATGAAGGCACCATTTGTACTGTATCTTACAAAATGTGCTGAAACTGACGCCTATTAACCGAAGAGCAAGCATGACATCAACGAATTAGATCTGACGCACTCTGAGAAATATTCCTGGTGTGTTGAGAATCACATCACAGGCTGCTACAATTCTGGCAGCTAATCCATCTCCGTATCCAGTGGGGTCTCATACACAAGTGACTTTAGATATCCCATAGGAAATAATCAAGGCGATTCATGTCACGTGACCTCGCAGATCATGCGATAGGACCTCCCCTTCCAACCCAGCGACTAGGAAATACAGCACTGGGATGGTTGCGAACATCCACACTGAAGTGAGGCGGTGCACCATCATGTTGTATCCACCACATCCTCTCACGAACAGCGAAAGAAACGTTCTCGAACAACTCAGATAGAACTATTTACACGAAACTCAAGTACAGCTGGCCTTTCAGACGGCCAGGTAGAAGATATGGCCCAATGAGATTGTCGCTTACAATACCGGTCCAGATATTGGCAGTAAAACGTACCTGATGGCGAGTCTCTACTACAGCGTGAGGGTTTTCCTCATCCAGCACATCGTTATTCCTGCTGTTCGAAATACCAACACTATCAAATGGGGCCTCGTCAGTAAACAACACGATTTGGAGATAATTTGGTCGATCAGCGAGAGCATGCCAACGTACTTCTCCACACCCAATGTGCACGTCAGTGGGTTCTGCGAAACTCTACCGGTACTGCTCTATCGTATTGTACTGTACTTCTCTATGAACAGCACTGCGTAATGAATGGGTCTGTCGTTAATTCAAAGCACGTTCTGTCACGGGACAATGTAAATACGATACAACCGAGCCACCTTACGGACAAGTAAAGTAAACAAAACCTGCATCATGACTTCCTAGTAATAAGGCTCGTCTCCCTTCCTTACTGGAAATAAGGAATGTACATGTAAATAAACAGCACAGTACGTGTAAACTTATACGCAAGTTAGTTGTAAATAAGCTGGAAAACTGCAATGCAAGATAGTGCGCTAGACAAGTTTAATTCCATATCTCCTAAGTTGGCTTCACCGACCCCAGGTTCGCTACCTCAAATTATTCAGTGGAGAATTCTCTGTGTCCTTTTACGTTTTTTCATGCTCTTAAGGAAGCACCATGTAATATTTACATGGTTGTCAGTATATGTAGTATTGCGATGTATTGATTTGTTCCCTTGTTTTATAGCACTTGTCAATAGGATAACGTGGACCCAAAACATATTGTGGTAAATTTATGACACATTTAACAATTGCTGCGTAACAATATCAATATTCCGCAACGCCTTTTTATAATGCAACGTCTAATTGATAAATGACATTTTTAATCTTTTACAACTCGTGATCTTCTCATAATTAATTTAGTAAGTCTTAACGATTTTTAAACAGATCAGCTTGATTGTGCATGTTATAACACTTTGCGTGCGCTTGTCCCTAATGGCGTAGTCGAACACTAAGAAAAATGTATACATATCGTCTTCCATTGCGGGAGGAAAATATAAATAAGAAGACAGATATTTGATCTTCATCTGTTACTTAACGTAATCGCAAATCGAAGTACATCACAGAATTACCGCTTAATGTTTTACTTAAAGTTTACGATAGAATTTCTACCCGCTATGGGAGGCAGAAAATACACGGGATGTTACAGACATCATTCACAACGACACATTAACCAGCAGCGATGTCCAGTACGCTATCAAAATCTTAAATACAGTTGTAAAAAGCCAAAAGTTCCTCCCTCACAGAAGAATGAATGTGAAATGGAAAAGCAAAGCATATTTCAAGCGGAAGAAATTTGAACATACGAGTAACAACTAGGTAGAGTTAACACTGTACTAGCACAAATACGGGGAGCCGTGAACGTGTTTACATTTTTCGCAAAAACATCGACGGTCGCAGCAAACTAACAGTAGAAGTTATCCTTCTGCAGTTCGGATGAACATTTGTATCGATGTGCTTTTGGACTGATTAGGAGGACGATGTAGAGAGAGCACGGCAAAGTTTTAGAAAATGTACCCGTTCAACAAAATGTTAATAAATCGTGTAGGGTACCTTAATGACTTAAATTCTTTGGTAAACGTTGCTTTTGGGACACTCTTTGCATTTTTCGTAGTTCGTGTACATGTATGTGCATCACATACATCAAAATACTCGTCGGAGGAGGAGATTAGTGTTCAACGTCCCGTGGACAACGAAGTCATTAGAGACGGAGCACAAGCTCGGATTAGGAGAGGATGAAAAAGAAAAGCAGCCGTGCGTTTTTGGAGAAACCATCCCAGCATCTATCTTAAGCGATTTCGGAAAATCAAGGAAAACCAAAATCATGTCTGACCGGACGCGAGTTTGAACCGTCGTCCTACTGAATGCGAGTTCAGCATATACTCGTCGGAGACTTGTCCATTATGTAATATATGTTTGCTGAATCTGTTTTGTAGTAGTTTTAGTTTTTTGTTGAACAGTGGATTAAATATGGCAATGTGTATTTAAATATGGCGCGAACGTAAATATTAGGCTACGCTACAGGTCAATCTGTTGCCGTAACCTTTATTTGGTATTCACTTCCATCGGCGTCGTCAACTCACAACCAAATTATCATCTTTCATCCAAACCTCTTGGGCTATACTACAGATCAGTTGCCACCACAATCAACATTTCCGGGCGGGAAAGGAGCCCAATATTACATACTAGGGAAATCTTTTCATTCTTTAAAGGTGACCAGCACATCAGATCATAAATTGTGTAGTAAAATTTTATACAATTAAATAATACACCCTCAATTGTATGTCATATGGTTTTAACTGGAATTTTTTTCTAAAATGCTATTTCGTGGGGTTTATCTCAAAATTTGCCCTGGTAGGGCTCGCACCACAGATTTAGCCTAGGGGGTCTACAATTCCTTGACAAGGTAATGAGTTAAATTAGATAAATTAATAAACGAGTGTGGAGTGTGGGGGTGGGGGGTTTACATAGCAATGATATTTACAAGAAAAGAATAGTACATATCCCAAGTCGAATAAGATAGCTACACTGGCAGATGTCGATAAAAATCTATCCACCTGTCATGTCTGTACAATTTACCGAAATGCACAGTGAGAGCACCAATAAATTAACTGAATCTGTATGAAGTTTTACTGGCAGATAAAAAGGAACTGTTTTATGAAGCGTTTATTACAAATCTGTCACAGTTGCAGTAAACATTTTTGGGCGACTAGTTTCGAACCGACAGGTTAACTCTCATGCCTGAGGCCGCACTGAAACTTCTTGATCTTAATGACAACCATCTAAAACCGACAAAAGATGCATTACACAGATAAATGTCGCATTATACATGTGTCACTATACAATACAGAATCAAAGAAGTTTCAGTCCTCCTGTCCAACTCATCCCACAGTAGCTCGGCAGTGTTACAGTCAGGTAACAGTGGAGGCTAGCCATGTTTTTCAACATTTTATGAACCTCTAGAGACTTCACATAGCTCTGACATAACAGGGATATATGTTTCAAGACGTTGTATTGCTGCAAGACAAACCCTTTGCCTATCAGACTTAAACCATTATCTTGCCGCATGCTGGGGAATGGCACGAAAAATTTTTTGGTTCATTTTCCCATCTGCTTTCACCACACCTCCAGCTTTATTCCCTCCAAAAGACCCCAATAACATCACAGAACCGCCTCCATGCATCACAGCTAGAATTACGCACTGAGGATTCAAACGTTCATGGGGTAAACGCCGTACAAATTGACAGGGTTTACTTTCAGATACTTCGAACTTGGATTCATCAGCGAATGAGACTCCTTCCCAAGCCCCTGCTGTCCAGTGATGGTGTGTCATAGCCTACTGAATCATTTACTCTTGTTAACAGGTCGGTTCAATTATTCCCTTGCTGCTACAAAATCCTACAGGTTATCTTTTGCCAGGCGCCGTCTCATTGTTGACTCACTCACCGGTGTATCGCAAGTTGTGTTTAGTTGAGCAGTCAATTCATCGACAGTTTTGAATCTATTACGTTTATTGGTCACTACCAAATGCTTTTCCTGGCGTTCTAATATTTTCCTGGAAGCTCCAGAGGAGGGTGATAATCATAGAAGCCTGTATCTCGATGCCGGTGTACGGTCTTGAGAACTCCACTGACGGAAACCTTCGATTTCGTTGACATTTTTCTGACGCTGTTGTCTTCTTGGTGCAAAGTGATCATCTTGTAAGTAGGCTGTTTAGGTTTTTATGTTGGTAACGCCACGTAGCGCTCTGTATGAAAATCACTGACTGTGCTGTGTGCAGTCTGTGGCTGGTTTGCATTGTTAGAATATTTGCTATTGTGGTGTTGGGCAGTTGAATGTGAACAGCACGTAGCGTTGCGCAGTTGTAGGTGAGCCGCCAGCAGTGGTAGATGTGGGAAAAGAGATGGCAGAGTTTTGAGAGCGGACGATCTGGACGTGTGTCCGTCAGAAAAACGAAATTTGTAAAACTGGGTGTCATGAACTATATAATGACTTTTGAACATTATTAAGGTAAATACATTGTTTTTTCTGTATCAAAATCTTTCATTTGCTAACTATGCCTATCAGTAGTTAGTGCCTTCAGTAGTTAGAATCTTTTATTTAGCTGGCAGTATTGGCGCTCGTTGTATTGCAGTAGTTCGAGTAAGGAAGATTTTTGTGAGGTAAGCGATTCATGAAAGGTATAGGTTATTGTTAGACAGGGTCATTCTTCTATAGAGATTATTGAAAGTCAGATTGCGTTGCGCTAAAAATATTGTGTGTCAGTTTAGTGCTGATCAGAATAAGTAAAGAGTACGTTCAGGTTTGCTCAGCTGTTTGAAAACAAAATAACGTAAGAGGTTTACCAGCACAGTAATTCATAAATTTTTCTAAGGGGATGTTTCAATATTTACGCATGAATCAAAGAACGTGGCACTACGGGACCATTTTACATTACTTTCTCTGGGCATACTAGCTAATTTCGCGACGTGTCCTACAGTCATACAAACTTAACTACAACTGAACGAAATTACAAACAACATACCTCTACACAGTCATGCTGTATACTGACTCCACTAGAGTGTTTAGTAGACCTGCTTGAGTAGGTAAAGTCAGCTTATATAAAACTGACCAATGTATGTGAGTGTACAATAATTATCTGTACAATTCTGTATAATTAACATTCGTTATTTGAGCATTCTATTATGTATTCTGACCTATAACTTGCGTAGATCACTCCCATCTTGCTCCGCTGTAATACTCAGCGTGGTACTTCCGAACTTATGGAGGGTAGTGTAGTCGCCAACATATATGTACTGCAGGTGTGACAGATTTGTGACTAGCTCTTCACGGAAGAAGAGGGTTGCTGGTCCTGCGTCAACGAGACGTTGACACCGCATAAGAGATCGTTTTGAATTACACGTGGGAACAGACGGCGGGTACTCACCCCTGCGCAGGCCGACCTTGACGCAGTAGGAGAGGTCGTGGAAGGCGAGGTCGAGGCGCACCCTGCGCGGCGACCCCGACTCGGGCCGCGGTTTGTCGTCGCCGTGGCTCATGGCGCGCGCACCACACGACACAGCACAGGCGGAGCGCCGGCGCAGCTGACAGGCGCCTACTGAGCGTCCGTGGCGACGCCGCGGCCGCAGCCGCAGCCGGCGACGACGTCTGCCCCCACTCCACCCCCCGGCCGGCGCACGTGGACTGCCGCGGCAGCGCCTGCTCACCCCGCCACCCGCAACTCCTGCGGAATCGGACAGCTGTCTCACGTCGCTTAGAGGCGCCTTATCGCACAGCAGTGCAGCATACTCGCCACAGGTGCGAAAGCTCGACACTGTAAATTCCACGCCCGGAAATGTTACCATCAATAAAATGTTCCCGGCTATTGTGCCGTGGTCGAGTGGATTACAATTTAAACTCACTTTGTGTATTCAACTGGAGACCTAGCAACGACGGAGAGGGTTCGTCCCATCGTAGCCCTCGGTGATTCACAACCCCACAACACGCCACAGCAATCCACCCACCCCACCGCCGCCCCACACCGAACACAGGTTATTGTGCGATGCGGCCCGCAGTGCCTACCCCCCTCTCCCCCTCCGGGCCCGGGAACGTCTCACACCGTGGTAGAGTAATTATGGTGTACGCGTATGTGGAGACAGTGTTTGCGCAGCAATCGCCGACATAGTGTAACTGAGGTGGAATAAGGGGCAGAAGCCCGCGTTCCCTCCCCCCATGAACCATGGACCCTGCCGTTGGTGGGGAGGCTTGCGCGCCTCAGCGATATAGATAGCCGCACCGTAGGTGCAACCACAACGGAGGGGTATCTGTCGAGAGGCCAGACAAACGTGTGGTTCCTGAAGAGGGGCAGCAGCCTTTTCGGTAGTTGCAGGGGTAACAGTCTGAATGATTGACTGATCTAGTCTTGTAACAATAACCAAAACGGCCTTGCTGTGCTGGTACTGCGAACGGCTGAAAGCAAGGGGAAACTACGGCCGTAATTTTTCCCGAGGGCATGCAGCTTTACTGTATGATTAAATGATGATGGCGTCCTCTTGGGTAAAATATTCCGGAGGTAAAATAGTCCCCCATTTGGATCTCCGGGCGGGGACTACTCAAGAGGATGTCGTTATCAGGGGAAAGAAAAACGGCGTTCTACGGATCGGAGCGTGGAATTTCAGATCCCTTAATCGGGCAGGTAGGTTAGAAAATTTAAAAAGGGAAATGGATTGGTTAAAGTTAGATATAGTGGGAATTAGTGAAGTTCGGTGGCAGGAGGAACAAGACTTCTGGTCAGGTGACTACAGGGTTATAAACACAAAATCAAATAGGGGTAATGCAGTGTAAGTAGGCTGTTTAGGTTTTTTTTTATTGGTAACGCCAACGCCACGTAGCGCTCTGTAAGAAAATCACTGGCTGTGCCGTGTGCAGTCTGTGGCTGGTTTGCATTGTTGTCTGCCATTGTACTGTTGGGCAGCGGCAGCTGGATGCTAACAGCGCGTAGCGTTGCGCAGTTGGAGGTGAGCCGCCAGCAGTGGTGGACGTGGGGAGAGAGATGGCGGAGTTTTGAAATTTGTAAGAATTGGTGTCATGAACTGATATATATATTATGACTAGTGAGGTAAATACATTGTTTGTTCTCTATTAAAATCTTTCATTTGCTAACTATGCCTATCAGTAGTTAGTGCCTTCAGTAGTTTGAATCTTTTATTTAGCTGGCAGTAGTGGCGCTAGCTGTATTGCAGTAGCTTGAGCAACGAAGATTTTTGTGAGGTAAGTGATTTGTGAAACGTATAGGTTAATGATAGTCAGGGCCATTCTTTCGTAGGGATTTTTGGAAGTCAGATTGCGTTGCGCTAAAGATATTGTGTGTCAGTTTAAGCACATTCGTGTATAATTGTTCAAAGAGGACGTTTCACATAGACCAGTCTTGTATAAATTTTTCTAAGGGGACGTTTCATATGTCGACCCTTAGCCGAGGATACCTCACTGGAATCCTCTGATTTTTTCCTTGTAGTTTGTGTAATTAGTGTAGCTTTTGTTTATTGCTAGCGCGTAAACATAGAGAGAATTTCCTTTGTAGTTGCAGTCTTTCATTGTTGTACAGTAAAATAGTTGTGGCATGCATGTAGTTTTGCACGAAGTATTTCGCAGCTGCGCTTGCAATTAACTAGATATTATTTTCAGTGCTATGTTAATGTGTTCTCTTATTTTTGTTCTTCAAATTGTGTTTTTCTGTGTTGTCGTGTGAAAAATTGTGACAATAATGGCGTGTGAAAAACGTAATACTAGGCTCCAAAGTAAACTGAGAAACGACAGTGAAGACGAAAGCAGTGTGTTAGCGCCACCATGTAATGAATTAACTAATGTTCAAAGTAGTAATCTGGTAATTGTACATAGGGAAATGGAGCGGGCTGCAAACAATGGTTTAGACAGTGAAACAATTAGTGAACAAGGAAGCATTATCGATCGATCGGTTGGCAACAGCTCGCCTCAGGATTCCGAAATGACAGGACACATTCTTGCAAATACTGTAGATTCAGGTTTTGCGTCCTCACCGTTTTCTCAAATAAGTCAAGACACATTTTCTGCTTTTCAAAATGCGAATATTGCCGGTTCAAATGCACTGCCGAAAAGCACTGAGGAACATGTTTCAGACACCAGTGCACTGTTATTACAGTTAATGCAACAAATGGGACAAAAGCTTCAAAAGTTAGACACAATGGAACAAAATCTTCAAAAGTTAGACACAATGGAACAAAATCTTCAAAAGTTAGACACAATGGAACAAAATCAGAGACAAACACAGCAAAAGTTAGACACAATGGAACAAAATCAGAGACAAACAGAGCAAAAGTTAGACGCAATGGAGCAAAAGCTTCAAAAGTTAGACTCAGTGGAACATACGCTTGAACAAACACGTGAAGATTTAACTACTGAATTACATAAAATCGAATCGAAATGTCAAAAAGTCTTTAATGACGTAAAAACACAAATTTGTGAGCATTTCCAACCTATTTTTTCGCGGCATGACAATGCATTACAGAATCACGAAGCAGCCATAAAAGAACTGCAAACAATTGTTCATGAAAATCATGAGACCTTGCAAGCTAAAATTGACTCAGTTGCATCTACCGATTCGGTTACGCAACTTGCAAAAACTCAAGAAAACTTAAAGGACACAGTAGATACTCTGAAAATTGGTTCAGAAAGACACATGGAGGACATTAGTTCATTATCAGAGAAAGTAGTTGAACTTTCGGATCAGCTAAATAATTTATCTACGAAGGTAGATGATAATTTGAATGGCACAAAACCGGTAGTCTTTAATGACACAGAAGAGTGCGAACAAATTAGGAAATTCAAACAAAGTCTGAATCAAATTAGTACGCAACACCAAAGAGAAATCCGGGAAGTACAAGATCAGCTGACACAGGTAATACAACAATTACGTATTTCAGAGGACACTCGCGCTCCAATACGGGAAGAGGGACATAGAAATACGGAACAGCCACAAAATAATAACACAGGGCACTTCGGAAATTATGAAAGAAATTGGCAAGGTACACCGAATTCTGAGATGGAACCGCCGACACGACGTAACAATGACCGATATGCTACCCGCCGAAACGATGATTTTGACTATAAGCTGTTCATTACTACACGTAAATTCAAAACATTTAAGAATTCTGCCAACGACATTCATCCACAAGCGTGGCTCCATCAATTCTCTCATTGTTTTCCTCCCAACTGGTCACTAGAGCACAGATTAGAATTTATGTGTGGCTACTTAGAGAATGAACCAGCTGTAAGAATGCGTTCGGTCATTCACGATTGCCACAGTGAAGGAGAATTTTACCATGCCTTCCTCTCAGCATATTGGTCCCAAGCCACACAAGACCGAGTAAAACATGGCATCATGATGATGAAACATTTCGAACAATCTGAATTTTCCAGTCTTGTGAAATATTTTGAAGACATGTTGCACAAGAATCAGTACCTGTCAAACCCATACAGCCCGTCAGAACTCATCCGCATTTGCTTAATCAAATTGCCTGAACATTTACGGCATATTATTTTGGCAGGCCGTTGCAAAGACTACATTGAAGCTTTTCAGGGACTCTTACAAGAATTAGAAATTGACACTGACAATCGCGGAACGCGAAAACAGGAACACAACAATTACAGGTCACATCCGTCGCAATTCCGCGAGGAAAGAAATAATAACTGGACACGACAAGGCTATTCTCACAACACAAATCGTGACCAAAACAGACACCACCCGTATGACAACCGTTGGCAGAGAAGTAATAATTGCAGGGAAAGGTCACCTCTCCGCAGTAATGACTATCACAGAGACAATCAGAGAAACAGACAATATGGGAACCAAAATAATTACTATCAAGGAAGACAGAATAACTTTAGACGCAACGGTCCAGCGCGCAGTTACGATTCAGGGAGAAATTCTCCACCACGTGACCGACAAGAAATTAATTACAGAAATTACCGACATGACGACAGACGATATGATCGTAACGACAGACCTGAATTGTATCAGAATTGGCGGGATTCAAACAGAGCAGGGCCCTCTCGGCAAGGTGAATTTGTAGAAGTTAGGTCTCCTAATCCCAATAACGGCGCGCGCCAACAAAGAAACAGACAATGACTCCCACCGCAGGCAGCCGCGTGCGCCGGCTGGCTCAGAGAAAAATAACATAAGCTAACCTCGAGCAAAATTCCAGTGTTCCTTACCGACGTAACCACATGATAATTGCTTTTCAGTTGAACTCTGCGTACTAGGAAGAGTAAAGGTTTACACCACATTTCACATGTAAAACCGTTTATTGAAAGATAATCTGCTTTTTAACTTTGTCTTTGCCATAAAACATTTCACTTCACATTTCTAGTATGCTTTGTCACACTTAGAAACTGTTAACATGCAACAATGTTTTGAAGTTCACTATCCAGTCTAGAACCTACGGAACATATTTAGACAGTATTTACGAGTGCATTGTTATAGTGAACAGACATCACTGTGTTATTTCGTGTGTACATTCTTGCTTGTTAGTTACACGATTACGTAACGATTATAAGGCTCACATACTTAGAACATTTACCAGTATTGCTAATGAGATTTTAATGCAACATTTTGGTTTACTTGAAAATACATTCTGGATTTAAAGTACTTTCTGTGAGATACCAGATGATACAGTGGTTAGTTTATGTGACAGCTACACGATTTTATCACGACGCTACTAATAAGTGACAATTTACAATGTTGCTTTTGCAGTTTATCTGTTTTATATCTGCACAGTTTTTCTGAATTTTTCTGGAAAGTAAAACATGTTTTAGTAGTAACGTTTGTGGTATAGCTACAATGAGACAGCCTTTTCTGTAGCACAACAATACGTACAGTACAGTACTTACTTCATCACGGCAATAAGCGTAATAACTAAGATATCTATACGCAAAGCATTTCAATTTCGTTTATCATGAGGTAAGTACATTGACTTCTGCAGAACTTAGCTTTCGGAGGACAATACCTACGACACTACCACAGAGATTGTCTTACAGCAAGACGCACATTTAGCGCTACAGGACACGCATTAAACTATTTATTTTTCAACATATTTGAATTACAAAGAAAGTTTTCCGTGATACATTTCATTCCATTGCTGTAATCTGTAACACCTGAGGATATAATTACATTAATCCTCAGGGGGGTACACGTCTACTTTGTGTACCATGTGTTTGGCAAGCACAAGGAGCCCTAGCTAATATGGTATTTGCTTATACAACTTTACACATCGGTACCATATTTCTCTAACACATAAATTACACAGCTTTCTGGTCATTTAACTGAGAGATAAACATTTTTTTTACTGCATCATCAGTGACACATGTTTACGCAATTACACAGTTGGATGATTTAACACCTATGAAATTGTATTTTGTCTGTACTTTGTGAACTGTTTATATTTTTTCGGAACCATTGTGATACTATGAGAGCTTTGAATGACATATTTGGTATGGGATCACGATTTTTAAAGTACGTTTGAGGCAGATGACACTTTTAACATGAGCAGAGAATTTTTTCTTTTAGGTTTTGAAATTATTGGAGGAAGCTACGGAGATTTTGAGAATTTGACTGTGGTGTTATGATGTTATTATTACGATGACGATGTGAATTATGCTGCTGAGGTATGTTTAAGCTGATGCTATATGAGTTATTTGGTTATGCTATGTATCTGTTATGATGAAATATTGAAGAAGTGTCGACGAATATATATATGTGTAATAAGGTAAGAAATAATGAGTAGTGGTTAGGGACTCTGATTTGTGGAAAAGGATGTTGGAAACCGAGAATCGCTACAGTTGGCTGCTAGTCATCTCTACAAGGACTACAGTGGGTCTACACCTTTGATGACCTACCAATACCATTATTTCTACAAGGACTGCAGTGGGTCTGCAACTCTGGTGGCCCACGAATACCATAACCTCTACTAGGACTACAGTGGGTCTGCTCTGTGATGACCAACCTACCAATATTTTTCAAAACTTCGACTGACTCTGCTGTGGGTTTGCTCTATTGTGGCCCATTACCTGTCAGCATGCCAAGAGTCAGCACTGTCTTTCCGTTGGAAGGACAACACTACTTCTTCAAGACTGCATGGAAATCCACTACTCCCGTGTGCATTTTCTTTTACTGCTCAGACATTAAGCAAAAACACTGCTATTTTACTGTGATGAACAATCAGAACTGTCTTTATGGACTGAGAGAAAATTTTAGCTTTTGACCAACATTGTATCAATAAGTGTGTGCATTTGATATCTTTGTTATAGTAATTATGAAAAATTTTATCAAATCATTATTGGCCACTGCCCAAAACAATTTGTAAAAATTTTTTGTGGGGAGCATGGGGGCTATGTAAGTAGGCTGTTTAGGTTTTTTCTTTATTGGTAACGCCAACGCCACGTAGCGCTCTGTAAGAAAATCACTGGCTGTGCTATGTGCAGTCTGTGGCTGGTTTGCATTGTTGTCTGCCATTGTACTGTTGGGCAGCGGCAGCTGGATGCTAACAGCGCGTAGCGTTGCGCAGTTGGAGGTGAGCCGCCAGCAGTGGTGGACATGGGGAGAGAGATGGCGGAGTTTTGAAATTTGTAAGAATTGGTGTCATGAACTGATATATATATTATGACTAGTGAGGTAAATACATTGTTTGTTCTCTATTAAAATCTTTCATTTGCTAACTATGCCTATCAGTAGTTAGTGCCTTCAGTAGTTTGAATCTTTTATTTAGCTGGCAGTAGTGGCGCTAGCTGTATTGCAGTAGCTTGAGCAACGAAGATTTTTGTGAGGTAAGTGATTTGTGAAACGTATAGGTTAATGATAGTCAGGGCCATTCTTTCGTAGGGATTTTTGGAAGTCAGATTGCGTTGCGCTAAAGATATTGTGTGTCAGTTTAAGCACATTCGTGTATAATTGTTCAAAGAGGACGTTTCACATAAACCAGTCTTGTATAAATTTTTCTAAGGGGACGTTTCAGCAGGAGTAGGTTTAATAATGAATAGGAAAATAGGAATGGGGGTAAGCTACTACAAACAGCATAGTGAACGCATTATTGTGGCCAAGATAGATGCGAAGCCTACACCTACTACAGTAGTACAAGTTTATATGCCAACTAGCTCCACAGATGACGAAGAAATTGAAGAAATGTATGATGAAATAAAAGAAATTATTCAGATAGTGAAGGGAGATGAAAATTTAATAGTCATGGGTGACTGGAATTCGAGTGTAGGAAAAGGGAGAGAAGGAAACGATGTAGGTGGATATGGATTGGGGCTAAGAAATGAAAGAGGTAGCCGGCTGGTAGAATTTTGCACAGGGCACAACTTAGTCATAGCTAACACTTGGTTTAAGAATCATGAAAGAAGGTTGTATAGTTGTATACATGGAAGAACCCTGGAGATACTGAGAGGTTTCAGATAGATTATATAATGGTAAGACAGAGATTTAGGAACCAGGTTTTAAATTGTAAGACATTTCAAAAAAAAAAAGGGGCAGATGTGGACTATGACCACAATCTATTGGTTATGACCTCAGATTAAAAGTGAAGAAACTGCAAAAAGGTGGGAATTTAAGGAGATGGGACCTGGATAAACTGAAAGAACCAGAGGATGTACAGAGTTTCAGGGAGAGCATTAGGGAACAATTGTCAGGATTGGGGGAAATAAATACAATAGAAGAAGAATGGGTAGCTTTGAGGGATGAAGTAGTGAAGGCAGCGGAGGATCAAGTAGGTACAAAGACGAGGGCCAGAAGAAATCCTCAGGTAACAGAAGAAATATTAAATTTAATTGATGAAAGGAGAAAATATAAAAATCCAGTAAATGAAGCAGGCAAAAAGGAATACAAACGTCTCAAAAATGACATCGACAGGAAGCGCAAAATGGCTAAACAGGGATGGCTAGAGCACAAATGTAAGGATGTAGAGGCTTTTCTCACTAGGGGTAAGATAGATACTGCCTATAGGAAAATTAAAGAGACCTTTGGAGATAAGAGAACCACTTGTATGAACATCAAGAGCTCAGATGGAAACCCAGTTCTAAGCAAAGAAGGGAAAGCAGAAAGGTGGAAGGAGTATATAGAGGGTCTATACAAGGGCGATGTACTTGAGGGCAATATTATGGAAATGGAAGAGGATGTAGATGAAGATGAAATGGGAGATACGATACTGCGTGAAGAGTTTGACAGAGCACTGAAAGACCTGAGTAGGAACAAGGCCCCCTGAGTAGACAACATTCCATTAGAACTACTGACAGCCTTGGGAGAGCCAGTCCTGACAAAAGATGTATAAAACAGGCGAAATACCCTCAGACTTCAAGAAGAATATAATAATTCCAATCCAAAAGAAAGCAGGTGTTGAGAGATGTGAAAATTGCCGAACAATCAGTTTAATAAGCCATAGGTGCAAAATACTAACACGAATTCTTTACAGAAATACTGGAACACGTGAGGCAATACTGACCTTACGACTTATCTTAGAAGAAAGATTAAGGAAAGGCAAACCTACGTTTCTAGCATTTGTAGACTGAGAGAAAGCTTTTGACAATGTTGACTGGAATACTCTCTTTCAAATTTTGAAGGTGGTAGGGATAAAATACAGGGAGCAAAAGGCTATTTACAGTTGGTACAGAAAGCAGATGGCAGTTCTAAGAGTCGAGGGGCATGAAAGGGAAGCAGTGGTTGGGAAGGGAGTGAGACAGGGTTGTAGCCTCTCCCCGATGTTATTCAATCTGTATATTGGGCAAGCAGTAAAGGAAACAAAAGAAAAATTCGGAGTAGATATTAAAATCCATGGAGAAGAAATAAAAAACTTTGTGGTTCGCCGATGACATTGTATTTCTGTCAGAGACAGCAAGGGACTTGGAAGAGCAGTTGAATGGAATGGACAGTGTCTTGAGAGGAGTATATAAGATGAACATCAACAAAAGCAAAACGAGGATAATGGAATGTAATCGAATTAAGTCGGGTGATGCTGAGGGAATTAGATTAGGAAATGAGACACTTAAAGTAGTAAAGGAGTTTTGCTATTTGGGGAGCAAAATAGCTGATGATGGTCGAAGTAGAGAGGATATAAAATGTAGAGTGGCAATGGCAAGGAAAGCGTTTCTGAAGAAGAGAAATTTGTTAACATCGAGTATTGATTTAAGTGTCAGGAAGTCATTTCTGAAAGTATTTGTATGGAGTGTAGCCATGTATGGAAGTGAAACATGGACGATAAATAGTTTGGACAAGAAGAGAATAGAAGCTTTCGAAATGTGGTGCTACAGAAGAATGCTGAAGATTAGAGGGGTAGATCACATAACTAATGAGGAAGTATTGAATAGGATTGGGGAGAAGAGAAGTTTGTGGCATAACTTGACCAGAAGAAGGGATCGGTTGGTAGGACATGTTCTGAGGCATCAAGGGATCATTAATTTAGTATTGGAGGGCAGCGTAGAGGGTAAAAATCGTAGAGGGAGACCAAGAGATGAATACACTAAGCAGATTCAGAAGGATGTAGGTTGCAGTAGGTACTGGGAGATGAAGAAACTTGCACAGGATAGAGTAGCACGGAGAGCTGCATCAAACCAGTTTCAGGACTGAAGACCACAACAACAACATCAACAGTCCGCATTCACCGAGGCACATAGAAAACCGGCTTAAAAGGCATTCACAGGCTGGCCGGCACACGGGACCTCGACACTAATCCGCAGAGCGGATTTGTGCGGGGACCGGCACGTCTTCCCGCTAGGGAAGCTGCGCGTAAGACCGCGCGGCTAGCCAGGAGGGCGTTTAAACTCATAGTTTCGTCTCCATCTGCGGAAAACATTTTCAAGGCGGATCGTAGCTTCTTTGCGTGTCCGATTCACACCCTGGCTCCCTATCCACTGCATCAAAATTCTGTTTATTCGTGTTTCCGCGCAGTGGCGTGACGTCACACGTTTTGAATACTCGAGCGCAATTGGCCGCTGTCAACTGGCGTGGCTTCACTGTTGCTATCATCCCATGGTGAAAGTCTGGTATACATTTTCCTCAGACCGGAATCCAGATATCTGTGAAGTTTGGAAGGTAGGTGAGGAGGTACTGGCGGAATTAAAGCTGTAAGGACGGGGCCTGAGCCGTGCTTGCGTAGCTCCGTTGGTAGAGCACTTGCCCGAGAAAGGCAAAGGTCCCTAGTTCGAGTCTCATTTCCGTATACAGTTTTAATCTGCCAGGAAATTTCATATCAGTGCACACTCCGCTGTAGAGTGAAAATTTCATTCTTTGATCATTAGATGTCACCAGAAATCTATTGGTACAGACAGTAGGTGAGAAGTACTGTGTTGTCTGCAGATAAGCAGAAACAGCAGAATGGGCGAGTCAGGGGTGTTCATAGACTTCGAACAGGGTCTACTCATTAGTTCTGATCTGAGTAACATATCCGTCACAGACATTAATCCCTTCTAAAGCTGCCCAAATCGACTGCTGGTGATGTGATTGCGACTTGGAGCTACAAAGAAACCGCCACAGATAAACTAAGACCAGGAAGACCTCATCTCTGGACGGGCATGGACCTTTGAGCATTGTGTAGGGTGGTTTTAAAAAATCGCATGACATCAGCTAAATGAATCACACTTGAGTTTAAATGTGCTAGCGGCAGTCCAGCCAGCGTAGCGACTGTGATTAGGGAGTTAAAAAAAATGGGATTCCGTGGTTAAACAGTCCCTCATAAGACCCAATTTTGATAAGTAACGCTTGAGGTGGTGTACAGAGCGAAGCTACTGCACAGCGGGTGATTCGAAACGAGTGATCTGGAGTGATGAACCGCGCTATACTCTGTGGCAACCCGATGGAAGAGGTCCGGCGAATGCGTGGAGAACGTTACCTGTCATCATGTGTGGAGCGACCAGTCAAGTACAGAGGAGGTGGTGTTACGGTATGGGGACGTTTTCGTGATTAGCATGTGGTCTCCTTATTGCGCGAAAGAAAACGCTAAAGGCGGAAGAATAAAAATACATTTGACAGTGTAAGTAGGCTGTTTAGGTTTTTATGTTGGTAACGCCACATAGCGCTCTGTATGAAAATCAGTGACTGTGCTGTGTGCAGTCCGTGGCTGGTTGGACTCATTGTTGCAATATTCGCTTGTGTAGTTTTGGGCAATTGGATGTGAACAGCACGCAGCGTTGGGCAGTTGCAGGTGAGCCGCCAGCAGTGGTGAATGTGGAGGAGATATGCCAGAGTTTTGAGAGTTTGTTATAAGAGGACTATCTGGACGTGTGTCCGCCAGAAAAAGGAAATTTGTAAAGATGGATGTCATGAATTGAAAGATATATATGTGATGACTTTTGAATATTATTAAGGTAAATACATTGTTTGATCTCTATCAAAATCTTACATCTGCTAACTGTGCCTACCAGTAGTTACTGCCTTCAGTAGTTAGAATATTTTATTTAGCTGGCAGTATTGGCGCTTGTTGTATTGCAGTAGTTCGAGTAACGAAGATTTTTGTGAGGTAAGTGATTCATGAAAGGTATAGGTTATTGTTAGTCAGGGCCATTCTTCTGTATAGATTATTGAAAGTCAGATTGCGTTGCGCTAAAAATATTGTGTGTCAGTTTAGTGACGATCAGAATAAGATCAGAATAAGTAAAGAGAAAACTGTTTGAGTACGGTGAGTTTTGCTCAGCTGTTTGAAAATCAAATAACGCACAAGTTTACCAGCACAGTCATTCATAATTTTTCAAGGGGATGTTTCAAGAGAATTGTATACTGAGTAGAGTAGAGGAACAGCTCAGAGGCTATGATTTTTTTCAGTCAGCACGAAAATGTACCCTGTCACATAGCAGTATCTGTGGAACGATGGTCTGTAGTCACTAACATTCCAGAAATAATTTGACATGTTCAGAGTCCGGACCTGAAGACAATGGAAAACCTTTTGAATTATGCTAGAACGTCGACTTTGCTCACGACCACAAAGTCCAACATCAATTCCTTCTGCGGTTTCGGCTGTTGAGGAAGACAGAGCTCTCATTCCTCCACGGACATTCAGACACCTCACTGAAAATGGTCCCAACAGAGCTCATGCCATCATAAAGGCGAAGTATGGACTTACATGAATTTCCATCACAGGTGTCAGGATTCTTTTGATCAGAAAATCATATGTAGATGTAGATATGCAGATCGTGCAACTTTTAAAGCATTGGTAACACGAGAATCATTCTAAAAGTAAAGATCGTCTTGATCTGACGAACCGGGCAACCTCCTGTATCTTAAGCTGACAAAGTAGATTGCGGGCACAGTAATAAATATATCTTTATGACATTTGGCTGAATCATTCCTCGGGGACTTTCACAATAGGTGTCGTTAGATAATTAAAATTAGTGCTAAAATAAATCTTCATACTATCTGATATACAAAATCAGAATTAAATTATGCAACTAATTAACTGTGAATTTATCTCAGCCCAAACAACCGCATGCCTGTAGGAACAATATGGGTGGACGTATTTTCTTTTTCATTCTTATGTGCACGCCCTGTGTCCTTATTTCCGTTTTTTTTTTCGCCCTTCCTTAAAGTGTGTGGTCATTTGTGAGTGATTTGAATGTAGTATCAGACGAACCAGAGAAGCGGCGGGTTTCTTAATTTTCTCCCAACCTAAACGGTGTCAGTGGAAGGTAGAGAGCAGGAACAGGAGGGTTTGCCGAAGATGTGTAAAGCTAAACGTTTTTCTAGCAGAGGTTGATCATGGACCTCCCCCACCACTTCGGGCTGCTCTGGGAGAGCTCCGCGCGACGGGCAGTCAGGGGAGAGTGTTTTAAGACAGGTAAGCGACCAGACGTTCCCTCAGAACGGCTGCGTCGAACACGGGATAAAAGTTATTGGAATATGTTACTTATTTGTTAAACTCAACTATTTTTCTCGTAGCTATTTTTGCAAGGATCATTTAGGTACCGGTTGAAATTTTTAGTTCAATTAATCGGGTGCAGAATAATGTGATTTCCGTTAGGCGCCTCCATGCAGTCCATAAATTAAAATCGGAACCCAAACCTTAAAAGTTACAGCTTGCCTTCTTATTTTTATTTGTGGTGAACATTTTTAAATTATCAAAAAAACTGTATCGAGTGTGCATTTTGCAAGATGAGTCGATTTGTTTCCAAGCGCTTCACGCTAAAAATATGCCGCCACCAAACCCTGCTCGATGCCAGGTGAATACAATTCTTCTGACTAAAAATGCTGTCGACATTCGCTTGCCCGTGCGGACTTAGTGCATTTGAATGTCTGTGTTTTACAATAGAGCAGTGGCCATGTTCTCCCCAGATCTTCCCATCCCCATAGGACTATGCAGATTAAAGCCAACGCGGCTTGTAATTCTCAAGTGAGAAAGGCATAGGATCCCTTATAAAAATATCATTAATGTTTGTTCATCTTTAAATGCAAAAAGATTACTGTTAAAAATGCAAAAGATTAGTCGAAAATGAAGATTTGTCATTTGAAGCCAATTTCCGTTGTCGCTAACTTGTTTCTCAACATGCCGAAAAAGACTGTCATGTTAGTAGCATTTGATGAATACGCTCCCCAAATCTAACGTTCTTGGCCTATAGCATGTGCCACATGGATGACAAGAGTTACACGTTAATAAAGAGAAGGAACGCTCATAAACTTAATCTGTGCAATGTATTAACAATAAACTGTCTCTTTACTGCTTAATATTATTTGTCCTTACCCCAACTAAATCCAACCCAAGAGATTGGCAGGAAAGCTGCTACTTTTTACAAAAGTTTTTGCTTCCTCATTTGCATGACGAAATAACTTCCCATTATCTCCTACTAGAAAGTCAATATCTACGTCGGCATTTTTCGAAGATTGTTAAATATGTTACAACAGAGGCTTGTTAACAGTATAAAAGCACTTATCATTTAGCTTTACAGCGAACCATTTCTACTTCCCTTGCAGCCAACAAGAGGAGGAGGAGGAGGAGATTAGTGTTTAACGTCCCGTCGACAACGAGGTCATTAGAGACGGAGCGCAAGCTCGGGTGAGGGAAGGATGGGGAAGGAAATCGGCCGTGCCCTTTCAAAGGAACCATCCCAGCATTTGCCTGAAGCGATTTAGGGAAATCACGGAAAACCTAAATCAGGATGGCCGGAGACGGGATTGAACCGTCGTCCTCCCGAATGCGAGTCCAGTGTGCTAACCACTGCGCCACCTCGCTCGGTGCCAACAATAATTTTCGAGTCTTGAGTCTACAGGGTGTTACGAAAACGTACTGCCAAACTTTCAGGAAACATTCCTCACACACAAAGAAAGAAAATATGTTATGTGGACATGTATCCGGAAACGCTTACTTTCCATGTTAGAGCTCATTTTATTACTTCTCTTCAAATCACATTAATCATGGAATGGAAACACACAGCAACAGAACGTACCAGCGTGACATCAAACACTTTGTAACAGGAAATGTTCAAAATGTCCTCCGTTAGCGAGGATACATGAATCAACCCTCCGTCGCATGGAATCCCTGATGCGCTGATGCAACCCTGGAGAGTGGCGTATTGTATCACAGCCGTCCACAATACGAGCACGAATAGTCTCTACATTTGGTACCGGGGTTGCGTAGACAAGAGCTTTCAAATGCCCCCATAAATGAAAGTCAAGAGGGTTGTGGTCAGGAGAGCGTGGAGGCCATGGAATTGGTCCGCCTCTACCAATCCATCGGTCACCGATTGTGTCGTTGAGAAGCGTACGAACACTTCGACTGAAATGTGCAGGAGCTCCATCGTGCATGAACCACATGTTGTGACGTACTTGTAAAGGCACATATTCTAGCAGCACAGGTAGAGTATCGCGTATGAAATCATGATAACGTGCTCCATTGAGCGTAGGTGGAAGAACATGGAGCCCAATCAAGACATCACCAACAACGCCTGCCCAAACGTTCACAGAAAATCTGTGTTGATGACGTGATTTCACAATTGCGTGCGGATTCTCGTCAGCCCACACATGTTGATTGTGAAAATTTACAATTTGATCACGTTGGAATTAATTCTCATCCGTAAATTGAGCATTTGCACTGAAATGAGGATTGACACATTGTTGGATGAACCATTCGCAGAAGTGTACCCGTGGAGGCCAATCAGCCGCTGATAGTGCCTGCACACGCTTTACATGGTACGGAAACAACTGGTTCTCCCGCATCACTCTCCATACAGTGACGTGGTCAACGTTACCTTGTACAGCAGCAACTTCTCTGACGCTGACATAAGGGTTATCGTCAACTGCACGAAGAATTGCCTCGTCCATTGCAGGTGTCCTCGTCGTTCTAGGTCTTCCCCAGTCGCGAGTCATAGGCTGGAATGTTCCGTGCTCCCTGAGACGCCGATCAATTGCTTCGAACGTTTTCCTGTCGAGACACCTTCGTTGTGGAAATCTGTCTCGATACAAACGTACCGCGCCACGGCTATTGCCCCGTGCTAATCCATACATCAAATGGGCATCTGCCAACTCCGCATTTGTAAACAATGCACTGACTGCAAAACCACGTTCGTGATAAACACTAACCTGTTGATGCTACGTACTGATGTGCTTGATGCGCGTACTGTAGAGCAATGAGTCGCATGTCAACACAACCTTCCTTCAATTGGGCAAACTGGCAGTGAATCGAGGAAGTACAGTACATACTGACGAAACTAAAATGAGCTCTAACATGGAAATTAAGCGTTTCCGTACACATGTTCACATAACATCTTTTCTTTATTTGTGTGTGAGGAATGTTTCCTGATAGCCGTACCTTTTTGTAACAACCTGTATATAACTAGATAAGGAGTAGGCGTGAGTAATGGAGTGTTTTTAATTTTCTTTTGAATTAGTGGGGATTCCCATAGTACTGCACTGTTTGATGATAGTTTGTTGTAGACTTTTGCACAAGAGTACTTAATTACACGTGCAACCATAGAGAAAGTCCCGAATTCAAAATTAAATTAACTTTGTGTCATTACTGTTATTGTGTGAATAATGTATAGATATTGTGTGAATAATGAATAGATTTTGAAGCTGGCAACAGATATCATTAAGGAATAAATGTTGTAGCAAGTGAGCGAAAGATATGCAATATCATTAAAGAGGCTTTTGTAAGATTTTGGTACCAACGAAACAGAATATTCTTGGTACTATTCGGAATAAATACTCTATCCAATTTGCGTACATTGCCGCAGAATGTAATTCTAAAAGACAACAGGGAAAAAAAGCTTTAGGTCAACACAATGAGAGATGTTTCCACTTGAAAAATGAACTCAACTGAGTTTCTCAAGTAGTTCATGTATGTAGTAGTTCAATTTTAACATATCATTCAGCTACACCCCAAGGAATTTCACATGCAACATATCACTTAGTGGAGGATCATTAATGACTGTTTGTGACACTAGAAGGTAATTTTGCTTTTTTGAAACTGCATGTATGGGCGGAGATTATGGCCTAAACTTTATGCTTCAAACCTGCTATTGTCCAGTTCAGATATTGAAAGTTCCTAGCCTGGTGGTTATATTGTGAATTAACGCCAGCCTACAACCAACTTAAGCTTCTAGGAGAAGTGCACTCACCTCTCCCTAGTTAGAAGAATCAAATCGTAGTGACACAAGACGAGTGGGTACAATGAATGCTGCTGTCACAAAATAATAAGTAAATTATACTTTTACTTGGCCACTGCTCACAAGGATAACGTCGACACAGTGAAGTTAACCTGTTGAGTTTTCCTGGTTAGGCGACCCATTACAAATACACTCCTGGAAATTGAAATAAGAACACCGTGAATTCATTGTCCCAGGAAGGGGAAACTTTATTGACACATTCCTGGGGTCAGATACATCACATGATCACACTGACAGAACCACAGGCACATAGACACAGGCAACAGAGCATGTACAATGTCGGCACTAGTACAGTGTATATCCACCTTTCGCAGCAATGCAGGCTGCTATTCTCCCATGGAGACGATCGTAGAGATGCTGGATGTAGTCCTGTGGAACGGCTTGCCATGCCATTTCCACCTGGCGCCTCAGTTGGACCAGCGTTCGTGCTGGACGTGCAGACCGCGTGAGACGACGCTTCATCCAGTCCCAAACATGCTCAATGGGGGACAGATCCGGAGATCTTGCTGGCCAGGGTAGTTGACTTACACCTTCTAGAGCACGTTGGGTGGCACGGGATACATGCGGACGTGCATTGTCCTGTTGGAACAGCAAGTTCCCTTGCCGGTCTAGGACTGGTAGAACTATGGGTTCGATGACGGTTTGGATGTACCGTGCACTATTCAGTGTCCCCTCGACGATCACCAGAGGTGTACGGCCAGTGTAGGAGATCGCTCCCCACACCATGATGCCGGGTGTTGGCCCTGTGTGCCTCGGTCGTATGCAGTCCTGATTGTGGCGCTCACCTGCACGGTGCCAAACACGCATACGACCATCATTGGCACCAAGGCAGAAGCGACTCTCATCGCTGAATACGACACGTCTCCATTCGTCCCTCCATTCACGCCTGTCGCGACACCACTGGAGGCGGGCTGCACGATGTTGGGGAGTGAGCGGAAGACGGCCTAACGGTGTGCGGGACCGTAGCCCAGCTTCATGGAGACGGTTGCGAATGGTCCTCGCCGATACCCCAGGAGCAACAGTGTCCCTAATTTGCTGGGAAGTGGCGGTGCGGTCCCCTACGGCACTGCGTAGGATCCTACGGTCTTGGCGTGCATCCGTGCGTCGCTGCGGTCCGTTCCCAGGTCGACGGGCACGTGCACCTTCCGCCGACCACTGGCGACAACATCGATGTACTGTGGAGACCTCACGCCCCACGTATTGAGCAATTCGGCGGTACGTCCACCCGGCCTCCCGCATGCCCACTATACACCCTCGCTCAAAGTCCGTCAACTGCACATACGGTTCACGTCCACGCTGTCGCAGCATGCTACCAGTGTTAAAGACTGCGATGGAGCTCCGTATGCCACGGCAAACTGGCTGACACTGACGGCGGCGGTGCACAAATGCTGCGCAGCTAGCGCCATTCGACGGCCAACACCGCGGTTCCTGGTGTGTCCGCTGTGCCGTGCGTGTGATCATTGCTTGTACAGCCCTCTCGCTGTGTCCGGAGCAAGTATGGTGGGTCTGACACACCGGTGTCAATGTGTTCTTTTTTCTATTTCCAGGAGTGTAAATATGATGATGATAATGGCCCTCCAACATAAATCATCATCACCATCATATTTATTTTTAACTGGTCGCCTAACCAGGAAAAGTTGTAGGAAAAGTTAAAGGAGCTTGAAATTTAAGTCAAGTTTGTATATAACAGCAGTTTATGTGTAAGGTGTCAGGCAAATCCAACACCTTCCATGAAAACCCTGACATAATAAGCAAATCTAGTAGTATGTCACATAGGTCAGAATAAATCGTGACATTATATTAACCAAAGTAATACGAGTAACGAGTGAGCAAATGGAATACCACAGACTAACACAAGAATGCCTAAATGCATGTCGTACCTTCCCACCGTGAGACCGACGCAGTTTCGAGGGGAGAAACGAGAACAAAAGCCGAGAGCAGAACCGTGTTAAGCTAGAAGGCCCTACGATAAGGGACAGACTGGACACCCACTTCGCCAGCTAACCACTAGAGCCACACAACCTGCACGTTTTAGTGTGAGACTTTTTCGCGTCCCAGGTACGTCAAGGACCACCCCCCAGCCCATGTTAAAAGATAGAGCCCTCCAGAAGAACAGTATAGATCTCACGATAACGCTAAAAGGACCACACCAGCTGCAGGTATTAGCGTGAGACTTTTTCGGGTCTCTGTTACGTTGCAAACTTTAAAAACATTGCCCCACCACGAAAAGTATAACGTTTCTCATTGGATAGACAGAATTTTTGTAGGCGGAGCTTAAGGTTAACATTGAGACCCTGATTGGTCAGATGAAAACACAGACAGATAGTTTTTTTTTTTTTTTTAAACCAACTTCGGTAAATTGTAGTAAGGAGAAGTTAGGGAAGAGTTAGTTCCGAGACGGCGAGCTGGGTGGCTGCTGCGCCCGCCGCCGTCGCCCTGACGCTGCCTAAACACCGACAAGGTAATGAACGCACGCGATGCCGCATTTTTGAGCGCATAAGGCTTCACTCAGAACTGCAGAAGTCTCATAACCCCCTTTTTGCGTAATACTAGTGTGGATCGTAAATTAAAGTTCATGGTGTTCACATTTGCCACTTGAAGTAAAAATCTGAAACGCGATGATTTCTCTGTTACATAATTATTGAGAAGCCACATCAGCCACTGTAATTTACGGCAAGTTAGATAAGTAATTAAAGATAATTGAGGGTCACTGTAGACCATTTTGATAGTTTTCTCTCTTGTGAAACTTAATGTAAACCTAGATTATAGATGTGATATGGCATAGGTCATCCTTCGATCCATTGTAGAACTTGGAAACCCACTCAGGGAATATTCGTTCACATTTTGGTTGAACGCAGTTGGTTTTTACCATCCTGTATTAAAACATTTCCTTTTATCAATAGTGCATTTTATAAACAATGTTTTGTGAGTAGAATAAAATTTCCAATGGTAAACTTAACTGCTTTTTCGACGTTATTTTACCAGCTAACTAAAAAGAGGAAAGCCTTGAACCCCTTCCACTAAATTTAGTTAGTATTAAGATTCTTTTACAGCGAGTGCAGTGGAGCTGACGCTGAGATCATTAAGTATTTGGTTATATCATCGCTAGTCTCACTGAACCCTTCTGAATTCTACATGTCATGTGTGGTCTGGCGTCTCCTTACCAGCAACAGGTCCCAGGTTCAAACTAGTTAATTCCCTAAAAAACACGCTCAGAGCGTCGTTGCGCGAAAGTGGTAGGGAGACACGATATAGAACAAAGAGACACCACCATGAATGTTTAGATATGTACTCTGTTTATTTCATAAAAATAACAGCAAACTGACGGAGAGTAAAGTTACCTGAATATTCATTTGAATTGAGCAAGAAAGACGCTAGTATTTTGGGAGGTACCAAAATTTATCTTAGATACTACGTGGCGAATTAAGTACCAAGATCCTTCAAAGCTACAGTACACATTAAATCGAATCAGCAAACGCACGTTGTGTAGTAGAAAAACACAAGTAAGTGAGCTGCTCTGGATATGGATCACACTACTGCGGATTGCGAACTAGTAAAAATCGCCACGCAGCGCTACATGGTTGCTAGGTCTAGATTCTACCAAAATAACCTCATGAATAACTGGTTCCTTAACTTAATTGTTCCTCTTCAACTCTCCACTCCAGAAACTTCTGCATGGCATGACGACTCTGTGCTGTTGCCTGTGTGATGGGTGATAATTATTGCTAAATTCATAAAGAGGCAGGGGACAGCATGCGCAACTACCGTCCTTTTATGTATAAGATACACATTTTTAAACACGAAGTTAGTATTAGTGCAAAGTGTTGTCTCCACGATTGGTCAACCTTACACGCCAAGAACACTAACACCAGCCATAAACTGGGTAAATGAATCACAGCATAATCTCTCTTGCAGCAGATGATTTTTCCAAGGAACCAACCGCCGTGCGGAATTAGCCGAGCGGTCTTAGGCGCTGCAGTCATGGACTGTGCGGCTGGTCCCGGCGGAGATTCGAGTCCTCCCTCGGGCATGGGTGTGTGTGTTTGTCTTTAGGATAATTTAGGTTAAGTAGTGTGTAAGCTTAGGTACTGATGACCTTAGAAGTTAAGTCCCCACACATCAGTTATTCTCTGTGGACTTTTGGATGGTCATGAATTCACTGGCCACGTGAGGTGCAAGCATGGGTTGCTATCCAACGTCCTTGATAACTGCCCATATCTCCAAAGGGCGTATTCTTAACCTAATTCAAAGATTATGTTCTCCTGACAAAAGAGGCCAGAGCGACGCTTCTAGTGACATACTCTGGCGATGTGGGGGACACAATGCTGTCTTGTGCACACCTTGATTACTCTAAAGTGGATTACATGCAGTACAATATAGCCATGGTCATTAAGTGAGTGTTTAAGTTAAGATGAAATTCCTAAAATTAACTAAAAATAAAATTTCAATATTTAGTCCGAAGTTGGCGAATCAGCTCTCAACAGCCGGAACATCGAACTTGCTCGCACTCAACAGCGAGGCACAAGGAGTCATGGTCTCAAGGAAGAGGGGGAGTGTGTTTTGAACTCTGATGAGAAATTAATGAGGTTATTTCTCTAGCATGCACAATGTGAAAACCTGTTAAAAGTGCTAAGTTTCGTGTTTTTATACATAGTTTTAATGCTGCTTCGGATAGAATTTTTTAGCCTCATAAAGAACTCCTGGCGAGTTTAGAGAAACCGTTTTATCAATGGCCATGTTAGTGGCTGAATTACAGATGAAGATTAACTACTCATCTGCATAACTGCAGCTTAGTCGATTTTTTGACCGGATATAAGGGAAAGTTCTACTAAGGAGATTAAAACTGAGCAGAAATATCAAAAAGATAAAACACAGTTCTTTATTTCAGTTCAAATGTGTTTACATTGTGATATCCTTACGGTTATAATACTTGAAGGATTGAAAATAATAAATCAGCAACTGTAGAAATCTGTTGAAGTTTTGACCTGTATGTGTTAATTCTAGCTTCTTTAGGGATGTTCACTGTGGAAAAAAGACTTTTTTCAGTTTACAAGTGCCAGGTTTTACGAAATCATTATTTTGTTTAGATAAACCTGGCAACTCTGGCCAATGTGTAATATATCATAGTTGTTGCAACATATTAACTGTGTTTCCTACAGGCGCTATATGTAAGATAGTCAGCTGTTATTTATGGTACTGTGTGAAACAATTTAAACGACACACTTTAGTAGTGAATGTACAATTTACCTGGTTATGAATATAAGTCACTACTAAAGAAAACCTCTGTTGGATTCTTCAACCTAACTATAATAATCGCCCATCGCGATGTTCGGTGGAGAACTAGAGGCGAAGAACCTTTACAATTTGACAGCTTTTCTTCTCTAATAGAAGATAGGCGTAATTTTATGAGTGGGCAATTCCGTGTAATCAGATAGTTTCTTTATATATTTAGGAAATGTACTGTACTTCTGTTGTATTCTCTTGTGAGTACAGTGCAAAAATAAAGACGGTGATGATAACTGTATCTAAATCTTCCTTACTGCAAATGACATTTACCGCTTAGAGAGTTTTCAGGTAGAAGTTCCTTCTTGATGGAATCAAATTTTCTATAGAGTCCAGTACCAATTAAATAACGGTTCTCACCTTGTGAAAGGAGATTATTAGAATAACGTCTTTTGTCATATGATTTCTGAGAAAACAGAAGAAACACGTGCGTTATCTCAGGCTGTAGAGACGTATCAGCATGTAGATAATTGTTAAAAGCGTTAATCTGTTCTTGCGGAAGCAGTGAGTTCAGCTGCACTCGTAATCAGATACAGTTTCTTTAGACATTGGTCTCATTTATCTAGCCTCAAGTACTCAAACTTTTAACCTGGTTACTTTACAGATAGATGAAGTGCAGAAATAATGCTACATTGTCATGAAGAGGAGGGTTCAGACTGGTACATCATCGGTGTAATATACTGCATATTAATTGCACATAAATATAAAGTATTCCTATATATTTTAGAATGTGCTGTGGGATTGTTTAGAGTAAAAATGGACTAGATAAGGAATTTAAATGTATTATTTTTTTAACTTTTCAGTTACAGACTCAAATAATTCCACCTATTCCCACTCGTTAAATTAAGGAAGAATTGTCCATAAATAAGAAGTACAACTGACAGCCATCGGAAAGTTGGTTTGAACGCCACCGTCCTATATTAGGTTTGACCCTATTCTAGATGACTTTATGTTATATCAGAGTACCAAACAGATATCAGTGGCGTTAAGGAAGAGGGTGGGATAAGAAGAGGTGTCCGACACGGCTTCTTCTTTATCCATAGATATTTAAATGAAAAGCATCACTAAAGGTATCAAAATTAATGGTAAAAGGATATATTTTAGTCGATTTGCTGGTAACAGTTTTAGCAGATTCTGAAAAGGACTTAACTACATGTCAAAAATTATATCTGTTGTCTTGAACAACCAAAAACTGGAAGAAGACGCAAACGAGACTAATTGTGACTGATAAATCGAACAGCAAAGCAAAAGCAAATAAAATATTTATGCTAGTAAATAAATTTCACTAGTTGGAAAGTACGATAATAGATGACAACAAAAGTATAATGTATGTTACAAGAGGATCTGTAATGGCTAAACAAGCATTTAAAAATAAATTTAATTTATTAATAAACAGCCACCTTAATATAGAAACAAGAAAGAAATTCATCGAGACATTTGTTTGGGTCATTTTAGTCCGTGGTTGTGAAGGAAGGGCTCTAGGGACACAAGAACAGGAAAGAAGAGCGAAAACATACTGGACTGAAAAATCTAATGAACAATACTAAAATAAAAGACAAAAGACGAAAGGACGTTGATTAGTATGATAAGACAAAAAACTAAAATAGCTAGACATCTTTTTCGACTTAACAGCTTCATAGAAATGTATTAGAAGGAGAACTTCTGGAAGAAAATCAATGGGCAGACTCAGACCTTCATATTTCCATGTCAAGTGATCTAATGATCCCCTTCGAATATCACAGATTTTGTTCAGATACGATGCGCAGGTTTGTTAAATGACCAAAGAAAGGTTTACAAATTTCTAGCGTTGTGACTAGCGCAAGAAAATATCGCGATGACACTTCAGAAATTTTAACTAGGTTCGAAGTGCTGTAATTCAATGCATAATTCCGGCAGAGGTACAAAACTTAGCAAGATAGTTGAATAGCAAATTATGTAAATTCTGTAAGTTTTATGTCACTTGACGTACGATTTTTCCACCAAGTGGTACTCAGAAATGTCCACAAATTTTGTCGCGACAGAAGTTCTCTTAAGTTGAATTAGCTTCAATTCTTTACGTAGCTGGTTAAGAATCTTCTTCTTTTGTAGTCTTACAGGTTGTCTCAAAAATGACCGGTATATTTGAAACGGCAATACAAACTAAACGAGCAGCGATAGAAATACACCGTTTGTTGCAATATGCTTGGGACAACAGTATATTTTCAGGCAGACAAACTTTCGAAATTACAGTAGTTACAATTGTCAACAACAGATGGCGCTGCGGTCTGGGAAACTCTATAGTACGATATTTTCCACATATCCACCATGCGTAGCAATAATATGGCGTAGTCTCTGAATGAAATTACCCGAAACCTTTGACAACGGGTCTGGCGGAATGGTTTCACATGCAGATGAGATGTACTGCTTCAGCTGTTCAATTGTTTCTGGATTCTGGCGGTACACCTGGTCTTTCAAGTGTCCCCACAGAAAGAAGTCACAGGGGTTCATGTCTGGCGAATAGGAAGGCCAATCCACGCCGTCTTCTGTATGTTTCGGATAGCCCAAAGCAATCACACGATCATCGAAACATTCATTCAGGAAATTAAAGACGTCGGCCGTGCGATGTGGCCGGGCACCATCTTGCATAAACCACGAGGTGTTCGCAGTGTCGTCTAAGGCAGTTTGTACCGCCACAAATTCACGAAGAATGTCCAGATAGCGTGATGCAGTAATCGTTTCGGATAAGAAATATGGGCCAATGATTCCTTTGGAAGAAATGGCGGCCCAGACCAGTACTTTTTGAGGATGCAGGGAAGATGGGACTGCAACATGGGGCTTTTCAGTTCCCCATATGCGCCAGTTCTGTTTATTGACGAAGCCGTCCAAGTAAAAATAAGCTTCGTCAGTAAACCAAATGCTGCCCACATGCATATCGCCGTCATCAATCCTGTGCACTATATCGTTAGCGAATGTCTCTCGTGCAGCAATGGTAGCGGCGCTGAGGGGTTGCCGCGTTTGAATTTTGTATGGATAGAGGTGTAAACTCTGGAGCATGAGACGATACGTGGACGTTGGCGTCATTTGGAACTCAGCTGCAACACGGCGAACGGAAACCCGAGGCCGCTGTTGGATCACCTGCTGCAAGAGTGCAAGAGCTGCGCGTTGCCCTCTGTGGTTGCCGTACGCGGTCGCACTACCTTTCCAGCACGTTCATCCGTCACGTTCCCAGTCCGTTGAAATTTTTCAAACAGATCCTTTATTGTATCGCTTTTCGGTCCTTTGGTTACATTAAACCTCCGTTGAAAACTTCGTCTTGTTGCAACAACACTGTGTTCTAGGCGGTGGAATTCCAACACCAGAAAAATCCTCTGTTCTAAGGAATAAACCATGTTGTCCACAGCACACTTGCACGTTGTGAACAGCACACGCTTACAGCAGACAGACGACTTACAGAATGGCACACCCACAGACTGCGTTGTCTTCTATATCTTTCACATCACTTGCAGCGCCATCTGTTGTTGAAAATTGTAACTACTGTAATTTCGAAAGTTTGTCCGCCTGAAAATGTACTGTTGTCCCAAGCATATCGCAACAAACGGTGTATTTCTATCGCTGCTCGTTTAGTTTTTATTGCCGTTTCAAATATACCGGTCATTTTTGAAACACCCTGTATTATCTAGTAGCTTGTTTACAAAACATTTAAGTTTCAACTGGTTTGAATTAATAGCTTCTAGGATAGATCTGGGTGAATTTTTCTGGAAATAAGTTTGCCGCCAAGGTAACTGATTTTTGAACTTTTTATCCACAAGGGACGGCTGATATATATCTGCATAAACCACTATTTAAAGTACCATCATTTTCTCGATAAAATATTAAATTTTCAGGATTCCTTTTTGCCTTGAACATCTATAAGAATCGAATAAAGTGCGTCACACAAATGGCTATTCAATCAGTTCAGAGAAACGTGGACATCAGGAAGAAAAAGTAATTTTAATCAGGTTTACCCCTATTTCACATCAAACAAACTTAGAATTTGTGTATTTTGATGCTTTCCTATCAATTTTTGCAGAAACCAGAGTTTTTGGGAATGCAATTTAATGAAAAAGAGCGATGTAGATCACCAAAAAAGTCATAGGATTGTTACCATATTGGTAGCCCCGTTTTCTGACATATATTTTTGAGTTGAAAGGTGATTTAACAGTCATTAACTACAAGCCTCTGCAACGGAATGCAAAGGATTCTTTGTTTTTTCGCCTGCGTGATTACATGCATTTTCGGATACTGTGTTTTCCAGTGATGATGTCCCAAGTGTAACATAAAAACTATTACATTTATGAAACATTAGACTTACAATATTCAGTAGGTTTTCGACTTCTTAGGAACACACTACTCAAGAAAATGGTACTCAAGCTTGAAACTTTAAACAAACTTGATTTTTGGACGTGAGGTAATACTGCCAGTGAATACCTAACGCATTCAACCAGTGAATAAGCTCTGTCAAAATGTTCTTTTGAAGTTTGGACGCTCAAGTTGTAATTTGTTGTATAATTTCAGCAAAAGGCTGCTAAATGTTGGAGATTTTTCTCCCGGATAAAAGTCACTGTCGTTGAGTCGTTCTGGACTGAGGTTCTGTGACAAGTTGTCTTCATTATAAAGCCATTTTATTGATAAATTTTGGATCTCTGTTGTAAATCTTTTTAAAGAAAAATCATCGCAATCAGAAAATACTAAGATTAGTAAATGAAATTCTGGTAAATCAGCTGAAATTTTTTAGAAAATATGGCTAATGGACAAAAGTTTTGTTAGAATTGTCATTCTAACATCTGTAACGCTCTGGGTGCTGTTACAACTTTGACTTCATATAATGAAAATGTGCATATTGAAGTAAATAATAAAATAGCTGTTCGAGTCATCTTTGAGTTACCCTTATCAAAATTCAGAGCGTCAGTAAACACGATTTAAAAGGCTACGTCAAACGCCATGTTAAACAGGAACAAAGCTTAATAAGTAGCCTAGTAGCATCTGCTAGTGCTTCCACGCTGGTGAGTTGCAGCAACCATGGTGTACAGGTAAACAGGAGTGCATGAACTGTTCTGAATATAATTCAGTTGTTGCCGAACTTGAAAGAAAAGTGTACACTTCTAAACATATTGAGTAAATCAGGTTCTCACATTAGCATCTATAAGTCTGTCCATAAAAAAATTAAATAAAAAAAACTGCAGAAATATGTGTGCCTAAGAGAATGGTTGATACAACTACAGCGTTGAAAAACGGAAACAGTGTGTTAGCAGCACCGCGAATAAAAGAACAGCAAAGTTCATTTTGGAAGAGTCAAGACTCCAGTGCTTGAATTTTTTGAGAATGATAAGTTTAGTACGCTCTGGCACGTCATAAACTGTTTGCTATATTGAAATGAGATTTTAGCAAATGATAGCACTAAAGAGGAGAGTGTTTTGTCATATGGCTATTATGCAAAAATTAATTATCTACCATGTTACACTATCAGCTACTGACTTTTTCGATGAAAGAATGTAATTTTTAAGGGCCATCGATATCTGGTGAAATGTGAGATGCTGTGAGTTTTGGAACAACGTAAGTGAAGACTTACACGTCGAATTTGTGCCGAGAAGGTGCTTTTTCATAAGCTGCTGATATTACTTTTCCTCAGTTTCTCACTTAATAAACTTAATAAACCACTTTTCAGAATTCGCTCGGAGTTGCGTCTGCAAAACTTGTTAGTGAGGTGACACTGTGAAAACTCCTCTGGAAACCATAAACATACTCAAACATGAGACCTGGGTAATTTCCATAATTTCTCCAAAGGCATAGAAACGTTTTAAAGAAACTCACTAATGTGCTTGGCGAACTTTATTGGGCAGTCCACTTGCAGACTTGTGAACCTGGAAAAAGTTTTGTTTGAAGAAAACAACATTACCGCAGCAGATATTTAACTTTTCATCATCTTCAGTAAGGGCTGGTTCCGGGAAACCGTATTTGCGACACATTGTTGGTGTAGACGGTATCAGAAGACATGTGATAATATGATGAACAGAGATCCACCAAATATCTTTTCGAATGGGCCAGTGAAATAATCTCGAAGAATCACAGGCATGCACGATGTTGGCAAAAATATCATTCTCCTCAAATGAGATATCACAAAATTGCCAATTCTGCAACTGCTGCCGTACGTACACGTGACGTTATGTCCTGGTTGGTTCTGATATATTGGCAACAAATGACAGGAAGGCCCATAACATCTTATTCATTTCACTTGTTTTCAGATCATTTGGAATAAACAGTTGAATTCCTATTGTTCCAACGGCCCTTGAAGGCTAAGGAAACCTTTCTGCATGAAAATATCTGGTTGACTTAATTTGGACGTTGTCAACAAAAAGGAACCATTGCTGAAGTCTATGATTTTCTGCAGATTTTGTGTCCTTTTTTGTTTCGGTAAACTCACAAGATTTTTCAGAAATACATGAATAGCAGTGCTATCTTGTCCTAGGCCATCACTAATTATGTACAAACTTTACCTCTGTTCCCTAATATTTTATGAAACAGACAGCAATGGGATTTAGATTAGCTTGATTGTTTTCCCAGTGAAATCCTTCAACAGCATCTTGTATAGTAAAGATTTCCTGCAAAAGAGAACAGTGCACTTACTTGACAACTGCTCCACAGTTTTGAAATACTACTGGTGATTATTTGAAACCAAGTGGTGAATTATGAGGTGAGAGATTCTTGATGCTGTCTCTATAACAAAATCATCTACTGGTAGTTGCTTTGTTTCAAGTGATGCACGATCTGTTTGGATCCATGCAAATCTTCCGCGCTAACCCCGACATCGATGCAGCATGAAACTTTTGTGTCAGTCCTGCAAAACGTCAGACCCAACAAAAATTTATAACCCATGCCAATGATGCTACTAGTAAGCATGAATTTGGCGTTCTGATGAGCTGCGCAGACACTCACTGAGCGCACGCATGAGGATCTAACAATGAGACACCATTTTGTCTTAAGTTCACAGAATTTTGAAAAACCAATTTATCGGTCACGCTTCTTTCGATATACATCGAACAAATCGACAGATTACTCTTCAACAGTAGTTTTCCTTTTGATATTTTCTTCCATTTTTTCTGACATAAAAATATTCCTTCTGCTGTAGCAGAGCGTACTGAACTTATCATTCTCAAAAAATTCAAGCTCTAGATTCCTGACTCAGAACGAACTTCGACATTTCTGCCTGGTTCTGTTAGCACGCCCTTTCCATTTTTCAGTTCTCCAGCTGTTTTAACCTTTCTCTTACAGACACAAGTCTCTGCAGAGACATTTGTTTTAATGGACCAACTCCTAGGTGCCAATGTGAGAATTTGAATTTGCTCAATAATTGCGCAGTTTTCTTTCAAGTTTGATAACAGCTGAGATCATTCAGAACAATTCATGCACTCCTGTTTCCCCGAACCCATTGACTGTTGCAACTCATCAGCGCTGGAGTACTAGCAGATGCTCTTTGGCTTCTTGTTAATCTTTGTTCCTGTTTAGCTTGGCGTTTGACGTAGTCTTCGGACTGGTGTTTACTGACGCTCTAAATTTTTAGAAGTGTGACCCCAGGATATCCCAAACTGCTGTTAAACTTATCATTTTGTTCCATAAGCACATCTTCATCACATGAAGTCAGAGCTGGTACAGCACTAAGTTTGTCACAGAGGTTCACATGACAATTCTAAGAAAACTTTTGCCCAAGTGACCACACTTGCTGAAATATTTCAGCTGATTTGTCATACTACCACTTTCTTTCTGATGATTCTTCTTTGTAAAAGAGTTACCACATGAACTTTGCACAGACCCAAAGTTTGCCAATACAATGGTTTTAAGACGAGACAACTTTTCACGCTACCTCAGACCAGAACGACTCAACAACAGTGACAATTATTCAGGAGAAACATCTTCTACATTCAGCAAACGTTTGCTGAAATTATACAACGAATTACAACTTGGCATCCAGATTACCAAAAGAATACTTTGGAAGAAATTAGTCAGTAGCTGAATGATTAGGTTTTCAAATTATCAGATTTTTTTTACGTACGAATCCAAGTTTGTTTAAAGTTTTGAGTTTGATTACCTTTTTCTTGTGGAGTCAGTATCTAAGAAGATGAAAAATTACAGAATCAGTCTAGTATTTCATAAACATAGCAGTTTTTATGTTACATGTGGGACATCATGCACTGGAAAACAAAGTAACGGAAAATACCTATAATTATGCACTTACGGAGACAGTTAATGCTTCGCTTATTGTTTCAGAATTCTGTAGTTAATGACTGTTGGATCATATTCCTACTGAAAAACATATGTCAGAAAACGTGGCTTCATATATGGAAACAATTATGTTATTTTTGGGGAATTTTGTAGCCCGTCTTTACCAAGCTGTACTGCCAAAAAATATTGTTTCTTGGAAAATTGATAACAAAACACTAAAATATGGAACTTAACCATCTGTTTAATGTGGAAAGGACTAAGTCTGATCAAAATTGCTTTTCCTTCTTTATGGTCATGTTTCTCTGGTTTGAATGAATAGTCATTTGTATGAGAAATCTTATTTGTTAACTATCGACGTTCAAGGGAAAAAGTCATCAGCGGAAATTTAATATTTTGTAGGAAAAGGTGGTTTTTCAAATGGTAGTTAGTGTAACTCTGGGTCAGTCGTCCCTTGTGGATACAAAAGTTCAAAAGTCACTTACTTTGATAACAAAGTTGTTTCCAGACAAATTCATCCGTGTGTATCGTATAAACTAGAAACTAGAGACAGTAAAACTTATAGGTTTTATAAATAAGCTACTAATAATAGGACCACAACAGGAGAAGTTTCTTAACTAACTGCATAAGGAGATAAAGCTGTTGAGAAATTTTGCCTTGACAAAATTTACTGACAAGTTTGAATGCCACTTGGAGCATATATCTCATAAAACTTACAGAATTTGCACTGTGAATTCTGTTAAGCTATCCTGTTAATTTTGGCTCGTGCACCACAATTATGCATTGAACATCACTTTTAACACGGCCAACGTTTTTGAAATTTCACCGCGACATTTGCGCGTCGTTCATGAAGTGGTCGCTACTCACAAAGCATTAAAATTTCGGAGCTGGAGATTTGTGAATCCTCATTTGGTCATTCAGCAAACCTTCATACCAAATTCGAACAATATCTGAAATTGTCGAGTGCAGACCCCAAGCCATTTTACGAGGTATCATACCACTTAATTTAGGCATCAGATTTGATTTTGCAGTCGATATTGTAGACAGCATAATGTAGCTATTAATGAAAGTAGTATTCACAACTGAAGCAAAATCCGCTCTAGGTAGAGGAGATACTGAAATAGAAGAAGAGAAATCCAAAGCAGTCATTTATCGCTCGCTATATACCTCAAGTTAAGTATGCAATAGTTTATCACTCGTTTCTTATTTACATTTACTGTGAAATTCGACCCAATCCAAATTCCTTAGTTCTGGGTGAGTGCACTCATGGTGTGCAAAAGGTATCCAAGAGTATCGACATCTGCACAAATATTAAGTTTATAACTACGTGCCAGAGTATAAATGCAACTGTCGCCTTGCTGAGTGTGTTAATGGCCATTGGGCTATATCATATATTTGACTTCTCCTGTGTGTAGATTTCATTCCGTTGTCATATTTACATATCACAATCTACTGCTGTCCGTATTACAATAGGGCCCTAAGCAGTGGTCACAGACAAAGTATTTCAAAAAGCTTGATACGTTTAAGGCACTTTCCATTCAGCGCAAATTCATGAAAGACAGAGTAAAAAGTATTATGCTAATTTATCATCCAAATATCTATGAATTATATCATGATACTCGTTTTCATTGCATAGTGCATGTCATATATATTCACAAATGTGTAATTTCCATTGATACTGAACGTAAAGACATAATGCGGCAGTACGCTAACCTTATCAAACGGTCTTAAAAGTAAAGAACATTACCTTATAGTTCAGTCTGACCTATTTCTTCAAACCCACGTTGATCTGGTCGTCCAGGAAAATGACTTAAAAACTCAAAACAGAACGAAATTTTTCCTGCCCTCGCTGTAGGAAATGCATATATTTCTTTCCGTAAAGTAGAGCAGCAACGAAGTATGCAAATATTGATGTCAATATTATCTGTGGTTTATAACATAGACTCAAAGATTCCTCTAAAGTCGAGCTCTTTGTCACAGAGATGTTATACCTCCATGTTTGTTTTACATTTTGTATAACTGAAGTAATGGGAATACTACGCCTCGTAACTGTTGTCTTCCAAAAAGTTTCTTAATAACATTAGGAGCAGTTTGACTACTGATTAACTGTGTTATCACAGCCTTGTTGACCATAATCTCGCCGATTTTTGTGACGATAATTGCAAATCAGGGAAGACTGCTTTTTATAGTACAGTTTGTGTAAAAACGTTTATTTCTGCTTTCGTAAGTAGGCCTAATATTAAGAACGATAAACGAGAAAACTTAAGTCTGTGACTGTTGGTTTCTGTATTTACTTTCTGTGGTTTCATGATGTTAGAATCTCTCGATACACCATTTTCCTTGCGCGTTACATGTTTCCCATCATCCATCAACTTGTAGCAGATCCATCACTTTTCTTTTTCTTCGAGATACCCTTGTCAGCACATAGGATTTTTCTTAAGCGATCAGCTCTCTTATTCTGAATCAGTGATTTTTTTCGGGAAAAGTAACAGTTTACAGTTTTAAATTGAAAATATTAACTCTGCTTAAAGCGTTGGAGATAATACACATCACCAACAAGAAGACTGTGTATTTTCGAACGTTTGAAGACTATATTCGACGTATTTGTATTTTATTAAACCACATTTTACTTTTTTTACGATTGGTACGACATTTATTTACATATTATACTCTACTTTGGTCTGTTATTAATTATTATTATTGTTATTGTTACTATTGTCGACAGAGATTATTTGCTTTCAATTGTTGATAAAAACAGATCGCTCCTCAAACATGAGCAATGTACGAAGCAGTTTTAAAAAGGATTTCGAAGGCCACTGTGTTGTGAAGTTTGAGAACTAACTGTTATGTTTAGTACTGGTGGCAAGAGGATTCAACGAATACTCGCAAAATAATGAAATAAATTTATTAAATATGTTTTGAAATGCTTTATTTGGAGGCTGTAGGCTACGTTAGAGATTTTACAGAGTACGTTACATTTTTCATTAACGCAAAGTGTGTTGGGTCTTTCCAGTTTGGATTCCGCAAATATTTTTTCAAGTCCAAATTCTTTATTTATTAGTTTGTAGTTTCACTGCAGCTATTTATACAACGGCTTTACAATCTCGGTGAATTTATGAAAGTGTTATTATGGCCGGTTGTACAAACTCCGGTTAGCAGCAATTCTCGGAATAGCGCGGAAAAGCGTTGTACAAAACCGGGATAACGCCTAACCGCAGAATAAGCTAGGGACATTTTCACCAGTGATTTCGGATTGGATTAGCGAATTTAACAGGAAAAAAGTTTTTGTCGATGGCAGGATTATGATACAATTAGACAATGAAGACAAGATTTCGGCATAATTATTTTTTACAGTGAGGAAGGAGAAGAAAGTGAGAGTCAAGTCAATTACTTTGAAGAATATGACGATTCGAAATTTATATCTAGATTTCGTCCATTGAAGGAAGACGTAATTCGTCTTTTCGATCTCGTACGTGAGAAATTGGAGCATATGACTGACAGTTGAGAACATTTCTGTGTTTCCTAACTTACTTGGTTAATTGTTATACTATGCATTTGGTATCAGTACTTCCTGAATGGTATACTGTTACGTGCATAAAAATAATAATTCATACAAAAATAGTCTCGTTTATCTACCGCGTGTTACAACTGCTGCAGTATTAAAGAAAAACTTCTTAGTTTTGTTTAGCAGACAACGCCAAAATAGACCTAGTTAAGCCGAAAAAATGACATCATTCTAGAGCGCCATTTCTATTAAAATCTTTTTCGGTATTACACAACAACATTGTGATTATTTGACGTAACAAGAAGTTTAATAGTACACCAATGTTTCGAGTTTGCTCAGTCGCATCGAAAGCAGGAAATACTATTCGCTCTTAACTGCCAATGAGACAACAATTTCCCATATTTTAGTGAATGCTTCAGAGGAACGAGATTGCCTCCCACCTAGCATTATTCCCATAAACATGTACATCTACATCTACATCTTCATGGCTAGTCTGCAAATCACATTTAAGTGCCTGGCAGAGGGTTCATTGAACCAGCTTCACAATTCTCTATTATTCCTATCTCGTACAGCGCGCGGAAAGAATGAACACCTATATCTTTACGTACGAGCTCTGATTTTCCTTATTTTATCGTGGTGATCGTTACTCTCTACGTAGGTCGATGTCAACAAAATATTTTCGCATTCGGAGGAGAAAGTTGGTGACTGTAATTTCGTGACAAGGTTCCGTCGCAACGAAAAACGCCTTTCTTTTAATGATGTGCAGCCCAAATCCTGTATCATTTCTGTGACACTCCCCCCCATATTTCCCGATAGTACAAAACGTGCTGCCGGCCTCTGTGGCCGACCGGTTCTAGGCGCTTCAATCCGGAACTGCGCTGCTGCTACGGTCGCAGGTTCGAGTCCTGCCTCGAGCATGGATGTGTGTGATGTACTTAGGTTAGGTAGGTTTAAGTATTTCTAAGTCTAGGGGACTGATGACCTCAAGTCCCATAGTGTTCACCTAGGTATTTAGTTGAATTTACGGCTTTTATATTAAACTGATTTATCGTGTAACCGAAATTTAACGAATTCCTTTTAGCGCCCATGTGGATGACGTCACACTTTTCGTTATTTAGGGTCAACTGCCAATTTTCGCACCATTCAGATATCTTTTCTAAATCGTTTTGCAATTTGTTTTGATCTTCTGATGACTTTATTAGTCGATAAACGACAGCGTCATCTGCAAACAACCGAAGACGGCTGCTCAGATGGTCCCCGAAATAGTTTATATAGATAAGGAACAGCAAAGGGCCTATAACACTACCTTGGGGAGCGCCAGAAATCACTTCTGTTTTACTCGATGACTTTACGTTAGTTACTACGAACTGTGACCACTCTGACAGGAAATCACAAATCCAGTCACATAACTGAGACGATATTCCATAAGCACGCAATTTCACTACAAGCCGCTTGTGTGGTACAGTGTCAAAAGCCTTCCGGAAATCCAGAAATACGGAATCGATCTGAAATCCCTTGTCAATAGCACCCAACACTTCTCAAGTGAATAAAGAGCTAGTTGTGTTTCATGGGAACGATGTTTTCTAAACCCATGTTGACTGTGTGTCAATAGATGTTTTCTTCGAGGTAATTCATAATTTTTGAACACAGTATATGTTCTAAAATCCTGCTGCATATCGACGTTAACGATATGGGCCTGTAATTTAGTGGATTCCTCCTACTACCTTTCTTGAATAGTGGTGTGACCTGTGCAACTTTCTAGTCTTTGGGTACCGATCTTTCGTCGAGCGAACGGTTGTATATGATTGTTAAGTATGGAGCTGATACATCAGCATACTCCGAAAGGAACCTAACTGGTATACAGTCTGGACCAGAAGACTTGCTTTTATTAAGTGATTTAAGTTGCTTCACTAGTCCGAGGATATTTACTTCTACGTTACTCATTTTGGCACCTGTTCTCGATTCGAATTCTGGAATATTTACTTCGTCTTCTTTTGTGAATGCATTTCGGAAGGCTGTGTTAGTAACTCTGCTTTGGCCGCACTGTCTTCGATAGCATCTCCATTGTTATCGCGCAGAGAAGGCATTGATTGTTTCTTGCCGCTAACATACGACCAGAATCTCTTTGGATTTTCTGCCAGGTTTCGAGACAAAGTTTCGTTTTGGAAACTGTTATAAGGATCTCGCATTGAAGTCCGCGCTAAATTTCGAGCTTCTGTAAAAATCGCCAATCTTGGGTATTTCGCGTCTGTTTAAATTTAGCATGTTTGTTTCGTTGTTTCTGCAACAATGTTCTAACCCGTTTTGTGTACCAAGGAGGATCAGCTCCGTCGTTTATTAATTTCTTTGGTAAAATCACTCAATTGCTGCCGATACTATTTCTTTGAATTCAAGCCACATCTGGTCTACACTTATATTATTAATTTGGAATGAGAGGAGATTGTCTCTCAGGAAGACGACCGCTACGGTAGCATTTTCGAATCCTGCCTCGGACATGGATGTGTGTGATGTCCTTAGGTTAGTTAGGTTTAAATAGTTCTAAGTTCTAGGGGACTGAAGACCTCAGTTGTTAAGTTCCATAAGCCTCAGAGCCATTTTTTGTATCTCGGTTGTCGAACTGTTTCGCTGAGCGCCCTACATAGAGAAAAAGTGTTTAAAGGTCTCAAACACGAACGACGGATTGCAGCAGTCCGTCGCTAATCGAGCGATCTGTCCGCTGGTCGCACGTGAGTGGGCAAATCGCAGATCCTAGCGACCGATCGCTGATGGCTCGTAAATCCCATTCATGCGATAGCAGGCAATATGGCTGTCTGGTTGCAACTCGCTTATCAAGTGTTAAATTTGGCTGTGCAGGTTTGTTTTGATCCGATATGCCCACGTGGAGTAGGGTCTTTAAGTTAGATTTTATAGTTGCTCACGGAGCACGAACCAATATGAAAAGTGACGCTGACTGCGAATTTGTCACTTTCCAAATCTAAAAACAGTAATATGCGACTCAAGCCGCAGCTTGGAGCGCCAAGCTGAGAGGGGCACCAGAAGCTCCTCGTGTGAGAGATTCCTGTACAGGACGTATCGAAATCACACTACTGGCCATTAAAATTGCTACACCAAGAAGAAATGCAGATGATAACGGGTATTTATTGGAGAAATATATTATACTAGAACTGGCAAGTGATTACATTTTCACGCGATTTGGGTGCATAGATCCTGAGAAATCAGTACCCAGAATAACCACCTCTGGCCGTAATAACGGACTTGATAGGCCTGGGCATTGAGTCAAACAGAGCTTGAATGGCGTGTGCAGGTACAGCTGACCATGCTGCTTCAACACGATACCACAGTCCATCAAGAGTAGTCCAGAATGAGATTTTCACCCTGCAGCGGAGTGTGCGCTGATATGAAACTTCCTGGCTGTATAAAACTGTGTGCCGGACCGAGACTCGAACTCTGGACCTTTGCCTTTCGCGGGCAAGTGCTATATCGGCTGAGCTACCCAAGCACGACTCACAAACCGTCGTCACGGCTTCAGTTCTGCCAGTACCTCGTCTCCTACCTTCCAAACTTCAAGCTGTGAGGACGGGTCGTGAGTCGTGATTGGGTAGCTCAGTTAGTAGAGCACTTGCCCGCGAAAGGCAAAGGTCCCGAGTTCGAGTCTCGGTCCGGCACACAGTTTTAATCTGCCAGGAAGTTTCATCAAGAGTAGGTGGAGGAGGAGATTAGTGTTTAACGTCCCGTCGACAACGAGGTCATTAGAGACGGAGCGCAAGCTCGGGTGAGGGAAGGATGGAGAAGGAAATCGGCCGTGCCCTTTCAAAGGAACCATCCCGGCATTTGCCTGAAGCGATTTAGGGAAATCACGGAAAACCTAAATTAGGATGGCCGGAGACGGGATTGAACCGTCGTCCTCCCGAATACGAGTCCAGTGTGCTAACCACTGCGCCACCTCGCTCGGTTCATCTAGAGTAGTGACTGGCCTATTGTGACGAGCCAGTTGCTCGGCCACCATTGACCAGACGTTTTCAGTTGGTGAGAGATCTGGAGAATATGCTGGCCAGGGCAGGAGTCGAACATTTTCTGTATCCAGAAAGGCCCGCACAGGACCTGCTACATGCGGTCGTGCATTATCCTGCTGAAATGTAGGGTTTCGTAGGGATCGAATGAAGGGTAGAGCCACGGGTCTTAACACGTATGAAATGTAACGTCCACTGTTCAAAGCGCCGTCAATGCGAACAAGAAGTGACCGAGACGTGTAACCAATGGCACCCCATATCATCACGCCGGCTGATACGCCAGTATGGCGATGACGAATACACACTTTCAATGTGCGTTCACCGCGATGTCGCCATACACGGATGAGACCATCATGATGCTGTAAACAGAACCTGTATTCATCCGAAAAAATGACGTTTTGCCATTCGTGCACCCAGGTTCGTTGTTGAGTACACCAATGCAGGCGCTCCTGTCTGTGATGCAGTGTCAAGGGTAACCGCAGCAATGGTCTCCGAGCTGATAGTCCACGCTGCTGCAAACGTCGTCGAACTGTTCGTGCACATGGTTGTTGTCTTGCAAACGTCCCCATCTGTTGACTCAGGGAGTGAGACGTGGCTGCACGATCCGTTACAGCCATGCGGATAAGATGTCTGTCATCTCGACTGTTAGTGATACGAGGCCTTTGGGATCCAGCACGGCGTTCCGTACTACCCTCCTGAAACCCACCGATTCCATATTCTGCTAACAGTCGTTGGATCTCGACCAACGCGAGCAGCAATTTCGCGATACGATAAACCGCAATCGCGATAGGCTACAATCCGACCTTTATCAAAGTCGGAAACGTGATGGTACGCATTTCTCCTCCTTACACGAGGCATCACAACAACGTTTCACCAGGCAACGCCGGTCAACTGCTGTTTGTGTATGAGAAAATGGCTGGAAACTTTCATTATGTCAGCACGTTGTAGGTGTCGCCACCGGCGCCAACCTTGTGCGAATGCTCTGAAAAGCTAATCATTTGCATATCACAGCATCTTCTTCTTGTCGGTTAAATTTCGCGTCTGTAGCACGTTATCTTCGTGGTGTAGCAATTTTAATGGCCAGTTTCAGGTCACTTCCAACTGTTTGTCTGGCTTTCTGTCTTGATGTGTTTGGGTCCCGAATCCTGGGGCTGGCCTTTATATTTCGTATTTCATCACACATGATAACCACACCAAACACACACACACACACACACACACACACACACACACACACACATTCAACGATTCTAACGAAATACACAGCATTAGCCAAGCACTACTGGATCCTTCCGCAAGACTTAATAAAGCGTCACATATACTGTTATTATAGTCACAGACGTCGCTTTACATTGCACTCGTATACAGGGTGGTCCATTGATAGTGACCGGACCAAATATTTCACGAAATAAGCATCAAACGAAAAAACTACAAAGAACGAACTCGTCTAGCTTGAAGGGGGAAATCAAATGGCGCTATGGTTTGCCCGCTAGATCGCGCTGCGATATGTCAAACGGATATAACTGCGTTTTTTTTTTTTTTTTAACAGGAAAACCCATTTTTTATTACATATTCATCTAATGCGTAACGAAATGTGAAATTTTAAGTTGGACCACTTCTTTGCTTTGTGGTAGATAGCGCTGTAATAGTCACAAACGTATAAGTACGTGGTATCACGTAACATTCCGCCAGTGCGGACGGTATACATTACCCGTGTTAAAATGGACCGTTTACCAATTACGGAAAAGGTCGATATCTTGTTGATGTATGGGCTATTGTGATCAAAATGCCCAACGGGCGTGTGCTATCTATGCTGCTCGGTATCCTGGACGACATCGTCCAAGTGTCCGGACCGTTCGCCGGATAGTTACGTTATTTAAGGAACCAGGAAGTGTTCAGCCACATGTGAAACGTCAACCACGACCTGCAACAAATGATGATGCCCAAGTAGGTGTTTTAGCTGCTGTCGCGGCTACTCCGCACATCATTAGCAGAAAAATTGCACGAGAATCGGGAATCTCTAAAACGTCGGTATTGATAATGCTACATCAACATCGATTGCACCCGTACCATATTTCTAAGCACCAGCAATTGCATGGCGACGACTTTGAACGTCGTCTACAGTTCTGCCACTGGACACAAGAGAAATTACAGGACGATGACAGATTTTTTGGACGCGTTCTATTTAGCGACGAAGAGTCATTCACCAACAGCGGTAACGTAAATCGGCATAATATGCTCTATTGGGCAACGGAAAATCCACGATGGCTGCGACAAGTGGAACATCAGCGACCTTAACGGGTTAATGTATAGTGAGGCATTATGGGAGGAAGGATAATTGGTCCCCATTTTATTCATGGCAATCTACATGTTGCAATGTTTGCTGATTTCCTACGTAATGTTCTACCGATGTTACTACAAGATGTTTCACTGCATGACAGAATGGCGATGTACTTTCCAACATGATGGATGTCCGGCACATACCTCGCGTGCTGTTGAAGCGGTATTGAATAGTATATTTCATGTCATGTAGATTGGTCGTCGAAGCGCCATACCATGATCCGCACGTTCACCAGATCTGACGTCCCCGGATTTCTTTCTGTGGGAAAAATTGAAGGATACTTGCTATCGTGATCCACCGACAACGCCTGACGACTTGCGTCACCGTATTGTCAATGCATGTGCGAACATTACGGAAGGCGAACTACTCGCTGTTGAAAGAAATGTCGTTCGTTACGCTTGTTGCCAAATGCATTGACGATGACGGACATCATTTTGAGTATTTATTTGCATTAATGTAGTATTTACAGGTAATCACGGTGTAACAGCATGCGTTCTCAGAAATGATAACTTCACAAAGGTACATGTACCACATTGGAACAACCGAAATAAAATGTTTAAACGGTCCTACGTTCTGTATTGTAATTTAAAAAACCTACATCTTACCAACTGTTCGTCTAAAATTGTGAGCCATATGTTTGTGACTATTATAGCGCCATCTATCACAAGCGAAAAAAGTAGTCCAACTAAAACATTCATACTTCTTTACGTACTACACGAATATGTAATAAAAATGGGGGGTTCCTATTTTAAAAAAAAACGCAGTTGATGTCCGTTTGACCTATGGCAGCGCCATCTAGCGGGACAGCCATAGCGTCATCTGGTTTCCCCCTTCAAGCTAGACAAGTTTCGTTTTATGTAGTTTTTTCGTCGGACGCTTATTTCGTGAGATATTTGGCCCGGTCATAATCAATGGACGACCCTGTCTAGCAAAAGGCTGAAATTTTTACAATGTTCTAAGATCTCGATCTCCAAGAACCGTGAAAATTTTCTTGACTTCTTTATCTGTTTATGAGGTACAGGGGTTCAAATTACCCTAATTGTACACGTAAAATCCGGTGTGAGACGAAAACTTAGTTTACACAGTGACGTAGCACGGAGAAACATGCTGTAAAGTGTGTGCGTTATCATCAGAAAGGATCTGGGAACCACAGGCTGTAGTTGTTGTTATTGTGGTCTTCAGTCCTGAGACTGGTTTGATGCAGCTCTCCATGCTACTCTGTCCTGTGCAAGCTTCTTCATCTTCCAGTACTTACTGCAACCTACACCCTTCTGAATCTGCTTAGTGTATTCATCTCTTGGTCTCCCTCTACGATTTTTACCCTCCACGCTGCCCTTCAATGCTAAATTTGTGATTCCTTGATGCCTCAGAACATGTCCTATCTACTACACTGTAGTACTCAACCACATAAAAAGTTTTTTGCTTGTAAAATCCGATATCACGTATAAATTAGTTACACGTTATTTCAGTTTCAGACAAGTAAACCAAAAAGTTCTCTTCATATGAGTGGCATGTCCTTCTGTAGCAGGGGAAAGAAGGGAACCAGTGGAATAGTGCTCCTATTGGAGCACAGAAAACACAAATACGCTTCTGTTTAAAAGATTCCGATTGAAAAGTGGGATATCAGCTGCTTCATTCTACATTCCTCAGCATCTTTTAAAAAATCTAAAAATGTTGGTATGCGAACATGTTCGCGTTTTCTTATCCTGACAGAGAAGACAATGGTAGTGGTGAAGAGACGAAAAAGTAATAAGTGCTGGAAGATAGTAGAGAGTGTTCGTGGTTTAGAAAGAGCGAAGGAGACAATGGCAGTGTGAGAGAAAGAGAGGGACACAGTGGTAGTGGAACACAGTTGACAGTGACAGAACAGTATTGGGAAAAGAGTGAAGGATGCAGCGCTTGATGGACGGAAATTAAGAGGAGTAAGGGGAAGTGGGTGAGAGATAATGAGGGACAGAGTCTGTGATGATGACCACGAGGAAGAGAGAGGTAGTGACAGTGAGAATAGACGGCAGCAGTGGGAATGAATGAATAAGATAGTATCAGTAAAAGAGAGCTAGAAGGAGAGGAGGCAGTAGATTTAGGACAGAACGATGGAGCAGAAAGAGATGGACAGGCAATGGGGCTGGAGAAGGTGGAGAGAGGGAGGAAGGTGAAAGAGGTGTACCATGTGGTGACCAGAGGAGATGGACAATAAGATGGGGAAAGAGCAGATGGACTAAGAGGGCTGGAATAATTGCATACCCAGGCAACGCCAGGTACTCAGCTAATGTTTCAATAAAGAAGGTACATAGTATATGTTGGTGCTATAATTAATGATATAAAAATTTAATAGATATTCCTTCACAAGTTATACCAATACTAGGAGCCCCGCGCGACTACTTAGAGAAGGAGGTGTTGTGTACTTCCTCTGCACAACTCTTCGCAGATACACATTGTTTTTCGCCAGAAACAACAGACTCACTCATGTGCTTCATACTGTTGTCTGTCTCAATGTAGACCTAGAAACTAACAAAAAGTGTCTAACATCCATATTCTGATCAAAGTTTTCCGCAAGTTTCCTTTGTTTATCAGGCAAATGACGAAGTGGTAGTACCTTGCCGAATATTCTCAACTGAGAATCCCTTTGACCCTCTCTCGGCTCGCTGAAAGAAGGTGGGAGAAGTTCCGAAAGTTCTAGAACGCCCCGCTCTGTTTACTTGGATACTGAATGAAAGATTAAAGAAAATGGAGGATGTAGTTGGCTTCGTTTACTTCTCAGACACCTACTGTCACCAGTCAAGAAAAACTGTATAGCTTATTTTGTTCTTATTTATTTTGTCCCCCAAACCAGTTAACGACGCCAAACAACTGCAAGAGGAAAAACAAGTTTAATATTGTGATTGGTGGAATCCAATTCTTACACTTTTGTTCAAAAATGGTTCAAATGGCTCTGAGCACTATGGGACTTAACATCTATGGTCATCAGTCCCCTAGAACTTAGAACTACTTAAACCTAATTAACCTAAGGACATCACACAACACCCAGCCATCACGAGGCAGAGAAAATCCCTGACGCCGCCGGGAATCGAACCCGGGAACCCGGGCGTGGGAAGCGAGAACGCTACCGCACGACCACGAGATGCGGGTTCCACTTTTGTCTCGATATGTTGCCACGCTAAGCGGATAAAAATTATGTAGTATAAGAATACATTAAAAGAAATACAAATGTCCGATAATTATTGGTATTAAATTAAAATGATTATTTCTTTAGGCGTGTAGCCTGCATGTTTAGAAGAAAACTTGGGTGAATAACAAGTCAACTTCTGTTTCAGAATTTTAAATAACTGTAAGCGAAAAACACTGTAACTAAAAGGCGTACTCACCTGGGTAGAAAGCTCTGACAGTAATTTGAAGAGTTTGTGCTCAAAAGAAAACGAAATCTTTATATAATATTTGCTGTTCCATCATGTATTAAAAGTGACTTCACACGGCAATGCTAAGCAACACAAACACGTCATAAATTTTTTCAAGACACTTAATTCACCATGAAATGCTAATGAGCTGCTATGTCCGTGGCACTTTAAAATTAAAGCATTTATCAAACATAAAAAGCAATCCCTATGAGGTCGGGATAACAGAAATATGTCAAAGTTTTTCTCTTTGGCACGCTATCGCAGTGGAAACCAATAATCACCACATATTAGAAGTGCTCAGCAATCTTCAGGAACTATATACTTCAATTATTTCAGTTTTCAATGACTTCTCTTAACGTATTTTCCGCAAGCGAATCATCGTGCAAAATTATTGTGTCACATAAATAATGTTAGATATAGGTAATTAGCATTAAAATTAATACCTTGAGGTTTACTGCCTGACAATTACGAGTACGCAGACATGAGACCTTAAAACCATCAACATGAAAGACAAGTTCGATTAATTCGTTTTCAACCATATACTGTTATGTGCATCAGAGTAAAGTAAATCGTGTAGCATAATTAGCTGATAGACTCCGAGGGCCTACTCAACTGCCTGACCGGAAAAGTTTCTATGACGCTATTAGTCTTAGTCTTTTCTAGCGAAATGTGAGTCTTGTGTCTAATGTGTAAGTATAATTAATTAGTGTAATTGACTGACACGTTGACTTTACCGACTAGTCTACCTATTTTCAGCGTTCTTAATATAGTATTTGAAGTTCGGTTCCCTGAAATGAAATTTCTAAAGCATTACGATTGGGCTCTGAAAAATACACGAAAAATTATCTTAGAAGATTTCTGTGCGCTATTAAGTATAAAACATTTGTAACTTATATACAATTTCGGGACTTTACGCCTGCCACGCCGGCCAAAGATCTTGAAGTAGCTGCAGCTGCTCCTCATCGATTACCAACAATCTCTGTTGATTTTTATATTAGGATGAAAAATGTCCCGAAGAAACGAAGTAGCTTGTAAAACGGTAGCCCAGCACGTAGCGTAACTGGTATCAATTTATAAAATTGCTGATAAGAATTTTGCGAGTAGCGTACCTGTGTGTACTTTTTCTTAATTACATGTTTATTAATAAATGAAAAAGTTAACCACGAGGGTCACTCCAAAGAAAAATATAATTTTTTTCAAATATTCAGCTTTTCTTCTACATCTTTGACATTCTGGAGGCCACAGAAACATTGTTTCCGCTTGTATTGAGATTAAATTCGACCTTTTGGGCCAGTTGCGCTCTGGCTGTGCGTCTGAAGCCGTGTGCTACTACAGGGTCCCTGTGTTGTGACAACACGACAGTGAAAAACATTCACAGTATATTGAAGAAGGTGTATGGGGATGACGCTGTTGATCGTTGGGCAAGCAGATTACCTAGTAAAGTGAGCACGCCAGTATGTACTACTCGTACGGACCTCCGACGCAGAGGCAGACCGAGCACTGCACGGACTCCTGACGAACTGCAGCGTATTCACAGTGAACGAAACTTAAATCCGAGTGAGAGTACGACAAGTGAGAGTGTGCGGAATATTGAAAGAGTAAATGTTCTTAAAAGTTTGAAGTTGAAAGAAGACTGAGCGAGGTGGGTTTTGAGAATGTTTGCGAATGCCCGCAAAAAATAGGAAGATAGTCTACAGTGAACTTTTAGAACAGTAAGAGAATTCTGGAGACTACTTTCTCCGAGAATTGTGACTGAAGCTGAAACCTGACTTTGAACCAGAGACGGAAAGTCAGTCGGTGGAATGATATACTGCAAACTCGCCAAAGAAGAAGAAATTGAAAACTGATCCTTCAGCGGGAAAGGTGGTGGTTGCTGTGTTTTTGATTCTGTGTTTTTGATTCAGAATGTCTCTTGCTTGTGAATGTAATGGCAATTCCTAAAAAAAACTTCATGCTCGAATGTGTCACGTTCGACAGTTCAACAAAAACATAGTTTTTTGCTGTTGGTTGATAACATCCGACCATATGTCAGTGAGAAAACCGACACCGAGAACATAAATCTTAAGGGGACTACACTGGAACACCAACGCTAAGGGCCTGATTTGGCACTTTGAGATTAACATCTCTCCAGTAAACTGTAGGAATTTCTTCGCACAACGAGATCTCATTGGAACACCAACGCTAAGGGCCTGATTTGGCACTTTGAGGTTAACAGCTCTCCAGTAAACTGAAGGAATTTCTTCGCACAACGAGATCTCAATATGATGACTCCCTTGTGAAGGCTGCTATACAGCGGCTTAAACATGTTGATCCCGATTTCTACGTGCATATATACGGTATTAAGTTCCACGACGGCGTAAGGAGATGAAAGGGATGAATATTATGTGGAAAAATGACATCTCTTTCCCAAGAATGCTTCAACATACTGTAAGAATATTACAGGTATGGAAAATAAGTTGCATGTTTAAAAAAATACATAACTTTTCTTTTGAAGTGATTTTTGTATAGAAAAGTGTACCATAATTTTTAATAAAACTTTTATTTATTAATTTTTATTTATTAATAAAAATTTTATGCCGCCCAGGGTGACCGAGCGGTTCTAGGCGCTACAGTCTGGAACCGCGCGACCGCTACGGTCGCAGATTCGAATCCTGCCTCGGGCATGGATGTGTGTGATGTCCTTAGGTTAGTTAGGTTTAAATAGTTCTAAGTTCTAGAGGACTGATGACCTCGGAAGTTAAGTCCCATAGTGCTCTGAGCCATTTGAAACATTTTTTGAAATTTTTTATTTTTAATTACTGTCTGTATGAGAATGAACTAAAATTTGACAAGAGAAATTAAATGAATTTATGTTAAATAAAGAAAAAACTATGTACGTAACCAACACTGTTTAACCTCTAGAAAGAGCTTTTTTATTTTATACATTAGAAATAACTATTCCATTTTCTGTTTGATGTTTCACATCTATGTACCAAATTTTAATTTATTGTGAAAACTGGCGTTTTCAAGCAAATTATAATTACAAATTAAAATATTTTACTTTTATTAAAATTGTGATTTGACATTGTGTAACTAAAATTTTTATCTGTTTATAAGAATGGCATTCAAGAAGAAGTAAAAAAATATGCTACTAGTAAGATTAGAACCAGCTACTTCACGAATTCAATCCAGTTACGGTAAGCGCTGCGCTACCAACGAACGATTAACGAGATATAAATGTTTCGAACTCGGAAATTATCTAATCGCCAGAGGCGACTTTTTTCGATTTCTCTTGAGAATTTGGTCGTACTGCTTTAGGAAATTGATGTCCTATGTGTATGAAGAAAATCGAAGCGTGTCACTCCAAAATGTCCTCTCGTGAGTTGAAAGCATATGAGTGCAGCGTCGTGTTAGTGTTGTTAACAGAGAGAAGTTGGAGGATGAATCTCTGTGGCGACATGTATCCTATTCCTCTCCAGTAATAAGCGAACCGTCAAGCTTCAAGTCCCCATTCGATGAGGGGATTATCATCAACAGTACCAAATGCTCTTTTTCCAACTGATATAGAAATGTTTTGGGATTTAACCTAGGGCATTGGCGTATAGTCTGGTTGTCATAAAATACCTGTCATTCTCCTTCCCAACTAAATATTGACAATTTGAACTTGAGCCGATTGTCTTCGAGAACGAAAGCCACAACAGTCGTGTGTCTAGCGACCTCGGCTGCAGGTAAAGAGTCCTAGTAAAATAATCATGACTAGTTACTTCCTCGTCCAAATTACTGGTCAATTAGATATGAATCATTAACCAGGAATAATCTTCTCCATAGACGGAAGCACGCTGTATGATATTTCACGGAAACAGGTTTCAAACAAAACGATTCTTTTGGCAGTGATATACAAGATTTTTACAAAAATACGTACTAGTAATACTGAAAAGAATTTATATTCCAAGTAGGAAAAAAAAACAAGTTAACTTGAGAAGTGGCTTTCGCACAATTGACCTTCTGCGGGCTGCCAACGAAATTATAGAAAGTATCAACGAATGCCAGTTCCCACTTTGTATTTGGTTTACAGATTACGAAGATCTCTGCTGACAGCTCTTGAGAACTAAGAGCCATAGAATTGAAACTATGTACAACAGTTTGTTGACGAATTCACAAACCAAGTGTACAGCTTCCATTCGATTACACCAAGAGAATGAAAAGTTTAGAACTAAGAAAAGTGTTAGGCAGGGTGATTCCATTTCAGCGAAACTATTTCCTGCGTCGTTGGCAGAGATGTTCCAGTCATTAAACTGGCATAAAGAAGGAATATCCACAACCTGGTTTTATATTAACCACTTACGATTTGCAGGTCGCAGTGGTTTCCTTATTTTTTACAGTAAGATCAAAACAATGTATAATAAGTATGTGACAAGAAAACAGAGATTAATATTGAAATTATATAAACAGTTAAGCAATTTGTATTGTCGGGATAACTGAAAACTACAAGCGGGTGGACAATTAAAGAAAGAAACAGGAGCGTAAAAATGGCTGGGAATTCGCTTAGGAAACTTAACGCTGTAGCCAGAAATACACGGAAGGAAAATATCGCAACACCAAAAAATAATTAACGTAAAGTAATGGGATTTAGGGGAATATATTTATTTAGGTAATATAATATTTAAGTGATTAACAGTGCAGGATCACAGATTTATGTAAGCACGAGGTAAGCCACTCCAAATGTGAACTGCTGGTACATTAACAACTGGTGTAACCACCAGAATATTGAATGTAAGCTTGCAAAAGTGCAGGCATTGTGTTGTACGGTTTGTGGGATGAATTTGCGTGCCTGTTGCACATGTTTGGTCAATACAGGGACGGTTGTTGAAATTCGTGGGTGACGCTGCAGCCGTCGTCCGATGACGTCCCATATGTGCTCTATTGGAGGCAGATCTGTGATCGAGCAGCCCAACGCAACATGCTGGCACTCTATAGAGAATTTTGTCGCAATGCGTCTGCACAATGTGTTAGTGAGGAGACACTGTGTAAGCTCGGCTGAGTTTTGGCAAAAGAAGCAAATTTTAACATGGTAACAAGAGAGATGTGTAGGTTTTATTCAAAGTTCCCCATTTGTGACACTTCTCTGAATGTCATAATTGGTTAACAATCCAAATACTCGTAAATCGTTGCGTTTTCGGCGGAATTATTTTCAGATGCTAAGCAAAGCAGAGATGGCAGATCTCTGATCTTTTTGAATGGTCACCATGCAAGTGTGGGCGTGAAGGGACCCCGCTTGATATTTACAAAACATGTGGGTGTAGGCTTTAGTTTAAAATGGCATTTCTCCTCCAGTACTCGACATTTCCGCCAGAGCGCCTCCGCACAACCCCACCATTACCGCTCCCCGAGCTTGCCCTGCGGTCTGCACATCTACCAGCCACGGTATTCTACGTGCACTATATTCGCAATTTCAAAAGTGCCACAAATAAACCCTAAAACTACATGTTAAAAGATGAAGGTGGTAGTGAAATAGCTCGTAGTTTTTACGTGGAAGAATTATAGAGAAGCCTTGAATCACAAATGATTCTCAGAGAGTGTGTCATAATTGGAAGAGTAAGGTCCCTTCATCCTACAATAACTGGATGAAATGTTAAGGATGTAATATATAATAAGGCGCACAAACCCTCCATCGATGGAGTAGCATAACATGTCTTGTAGGATGTGCATTTTACATGGTAGTGGTAGTATCCTTCACAAGGTACCAGTAGAGTTACACATTCTCTCATGTAACTACTGAGGGCCAGGAACAAATTTGGAAAAGCGGCTATCATGTAGCAGTAGGGGAATTAATCTGTTGAATGAGGCTTGCAAAGAATCCAATATTGCATATACAGCAAATAAAGCTTTGGTAGAAAGCCTTCCTACAAAGTGAACTTTAGCTGACAAAATTAAGCAGATACGTGCAGTATGGAACATTGCTATAGGACAGCATATTGCAGCATTTCCAGCTGATAAAGCAGTGAGTGCTGGGATTAATTTCTGAAAAATTATAAGCACTATTCATCACCCCTTAAGAAGAGGAAGAAGTAAAAGAAGAAAATCCAAGGATGTTTAAAAAATTGCATAGTCATCAACATCAGTAGCTAAAAGTGCCTGAAGCAGAAAGGAGCACAAATAAAACGATTGGTTGAAACGCCTTGCCTTCTACCAATACCTAAGACATAAAAAAGTATCCCATTCATAATTAGTACATTGGTGGGACTTCCAGCTATTAGATCATTAGCCAGATGAGCGAGAGCCATTGTGAAAACAGTGAAAAATCCACAAAGTCCTCAAGAGCAGCTTGATGCGAAAACACACAATACTACCTGACAGATCCCGACTGCTTAAATTCATCAAAAAATTTGGGATTCCAGGGTTTCATTGTATGTTTGTGTGGAATACAATGCATACTGTGGGATTCTAAAGAATACGGGATTGTAAATTTATACACTAAATGAGGATCTGGTTCTCTATTGGTTACAAACGTTTAAAAAAATGGAATATCATTTATTGCTGTGGCTCATTTGGTGACTTAGACCAAACGAAGAGTTGTGGCACTACTTTACCAACAACGGTGTGCTCTACAACTTTTCACGCTACCAAAACTTTGATACATATCTATGTTGAGATTTATCCCTCGTGTTCCTCCTCATGACAGCATAAAAACGAACACAATGTACATTACTGTGTTAGTTGATATACAGATTTCATGGCATACTTTCTGACTTTAAATAAACCATAATCAGTTCTATACATGAATTAGTTTCTACCAACTGATTTAAGCAAGGAGTGAGGTATATTTCATTGACTGGGCTGGAAACATACAACAGCACACCCAATATCGATAAGAGAAACAATAAGCTACATCTAGGAAGTTTCAAGAAATAGGAAGAATAAGTTGTGGAAATACTCTCTGGATCACATGATTGCATTTGTAAAACAATCTGTAAAAGGTCTTGTGCAAACGATGATATGTTTAAAACAGAGATAAAAACAGCAGAACTTACAATACACTCCTGGAAATTGAAATAAGAACACCGTCAATTCATTGTCCCAGGAAGGGGAAACTTTATTGACACATTCCTGGGGTCAGATACATCACATGATCACACTTACAGAACCACAGGCACATAGACCTAGGCAACAGAGCATGCACAATGTCGGCACTAGTACAGTGTATATCCACCTTTCGCAGCAACGCAGGCTGCTATTCTCCCATGGAGACGATCGTAGAGATGCTGGATGTAGTCCTGTGGAATGGCTTGCCATGCCATTTCCACCTGGCGCCTCAGTTGGACCAGCGTTCGTGCTGGACGTGCAGACCGCGTGAGACGACGCTTCAACCAGTCCCAAACATGCTCAATGGGGGACAGATCCGGAGATCTTGCTGGCCAGGGTAGTTGACTTACACCTTCTAGAGCACGTTGGGTGGCACGGGATACATGCGGACGTGCATTGTCCTGTTGGAACAGCAAGTTCCCTTGCCGGTCTAGGAATGGTAGAACGATGGGTTCGATGACGGTTTGGATGTACCGTGCACTATTCGACGATCACCAGAGGTGTACGGCCAGTGTAGGAGATCGCTCCCCACACCATGATGCTGGGTGTTGGCCCTGTGTGCCTCGGTCGTATGCGGTCGTGATTGTGGCGCTTACCTGCACGGCGCCAAACACGCATACGACCATCATTGGCACCAAGGCAGAAGCGACTCTCATCGCTGAAGACGACACGTCTCCATACGTCCCTCCATTCACGCCTGTCTTGGCGTGCATCCGTGCGTCGCTGCGGTCCGGTCCCAGGTCGACGGGCACGTGCACCTTCCGCCGACCACTGGCGACAACATCGATGTACTGTGGAGACCTCACGCCCCACGTGTTGAGCAATTCGGCGGTACGTCCACCAGGCCTCTCGCATGCCCACTATACGCCCTCGCTCAAAGTCCGTCAACTGCACATACGGTTCACGTCCACGCTGTCGCGGGATGAAACCAGTGTTAAAGACCTGCGATGGAGCTCCGTATGCCACGGCAAACTGGCTGTCACTGGCGGCGGCGGTGCACAAATGCTGCCCAGCTAGCGCCATTCGACGGCCAACACCGCGGTTCCTGGTGTGTCCGCTGGGCCGTGCGTGTGATCATTGCTTGTACAGCCCTCTCGCAGTGTCCGGAGCAAGTATGGTGGGTCTGACACACCGGTGTCAATGTGTTCTTTTTTCCATTTCCAGGAGTGTAGAATCTTTATATAAAAAATAAATAGGTTTATCAAGAAGTGCAGTTTTGGAGAAGAATTCCAACAGATTTTATGAGACAGCTCAACAAGTAGATATACTTCCAGTTAGCACAATTTGTGACCAGCATAATATTGCAATAAATGTGTACCTCAACTGGAGATTGTTTCATACTGTCTATTCTTTCTATTCCACACAGAATATTTCAGGCTAGGATGGGTGCACACAGCCATAAATACACCACTTTGCAATGAAAGCACTTGAGAGAATTACAAGTTCCTTAAATCAATCGACTTGAAACCACACAATGACATCACTTGATACAACTACCCCATACCATCATGATGAGCAAATTATATGCTGGAAATATTTCTCCCACAGACCATTTCCTTTGGTGATATTTAATGGTAATGAATGGATTATGATTCAACGACAGGAAGTTTAAACAGTTCCAGGCAACTGAATACTATACTTGGAAAGAAAATTTGCGAAAAAGGATGGAAGCCCTACAACATCACAGATATCACACAATGTTTTCACCTCCCTATTTCAAGAAATAAAATACCAAGCGAATGGTATTGAAACTGAACTTATTAGGAATTTTGGAATCCCATCTCCGCTGCAACTTGAATGTTTTACATTCCTATACGGATTTATAAGTGACTATAAGCATTTCAGCACATGTATACCACTCGAGATGCTGACAGGATACTTCAGGGACATAAAATGCGTTGTCTTGAATGCAAAGCAAGAACTACTTATGGAAGGAAGTGCAAAGGTTAATAATTCATATAGCTAGGGAGAACAAGATGTAACTGTGCTTCAAGTATTAGTTGGAAAATTAAAATTACTGAATGCTTATATCCAAATGCCATTAACATTTTGTTCAGGAGAGCTGTCTGAATATCCATACTACCGACTACAACCAGGCAAACCTGGGTTATAAAAACATCTGTTCAATTAGAAGCGCCTCAGTCCATTGTACTGGTGTTGCAGTCTAACTGGAAGGGAAGCTTGGAACCTGATTGAAGCACATTTGACAATTATAAACTAACCAGTGCTGTAGTTTACCCTAATTCAGATTTATACCAATGTATGATGATTTAGAGCTGAACTGAGTTAATAACGATTACAACCTACTCTTTGACATGTATGCAAGGGTTTGCCCTTCTTACTATGAGGGTTTTAAAGAAGCAGAATACAGATTCGTGCTCACCCCACAGTAATTTAGAAAATTAGTGCACATTGCCATGATAGATTACTCAAAGCAGAATGAAACTTTTAAATCAAAACTGGTAGATTCTGTACAGAATTCGCATCATTAGAAAATTTCTCAAAACAAACGGCAGTATAGACATTAGAACCCATGTGATTAATTATTAACCATTGACAGGAAATGTGCAGTGAGGTGTATAAATGAACAGGTGCTACTTTGCACATAAAACATTTCATAATGAGACCACAAAGTGTAAACATCATCAGACACTCAAGGCTTCTATGATGAATGTGGGCAGTTTGTATTTTAGAATACTGCCTTGATTGGATTCACAAATATTGGATGTATCACAATTTTCTTCTGAAACATTGCGCCACCAAAAGCATTCAGAGATGTGAAGTGTGCCAAGACACAAGAAACTGCATTATGATTAATATGGTATACACAGGTATGTTTTACTAAGATATGGTGCCACCTTCGAATATTTGAAGCTATAAACACAATCATGTATGTGAAAGGCAGTGGGAAGGTTCTGGGATGAATAATATTTACAAGCATGCTGCAGTTTTCAATCTGGGATCGTACTGGTGCACACTGTTATGAAGATGAAGAAGAAAATGTGTTATATGTGCTTTGGACGATGTACAATTACTTTTAAGCTGGGTGACAACTAAATGATTTTTTAAAATCAATGTATATTCTTATTTATATTTTTATTGTAACTTTCCCAATTCATATTCATCACCACACCATCAGCATCATCATCATTATCAGGTATATGGACAGACCATTTACAAGCTTCAACTTGTCCACCATTCACCTCCTGTACCATCTGGTTTCAGCTTCCTCATCCATCCATCCTCATTCCTGATCCTTTACCGTCAGGTTTGAAGAAGATCCAGCTTGTCCACAACCCTCAGCTAACAATTTTTATCAAGCTCCCCTAAATATCCAGGTCCAGTCTTAACAAGGACATATAGGACATATATAGTAAGAAGATATTTGTTCATGATATGTATACATCTTCATCCACATATACTGTCGATGTCATTCATTTAGCACAGGAGAATTTTACACATGCCTTCAATACATCTATTGAACTGGCAATGATCATGCACAACCTGCTCCCATGGTGCAATACGTGTAGCATTATAAGCAAACAGGAAATGGAATTGATATCTCCATAATTATTTGATAATACAACATTCTCAAACTCCGAATATACTTTAATGAACTTATTATAATGGGTTGTATTCCCTGCAATGCTCAATGATATGCGCAGTCATAATTGTTCAACTATTTCGTATATGTTCTCATCGTAGTACTTCGCTTCTAATCTTTCCACCTTCTACTTTCAAAGATGCATTGTTTTCTTCGTCTTTAATGGCATTATCTTCATCATCTGACACATCTTGGTCTGTTTCCTTCTTGTTCTTGTTCTTCTTCTTTTTCTCCTCCTACTTCGCTCTGAATAGCTGTTCTTGAACTGAACTCTGTAGAAGTCGACGAACAGGTTTTAATGTTTTTTCTAGCACAGATTGGGCTTCAGCTTCCCTTTTTTTTTGCAGCAATGACTGCTTCTAATGGATATTTCATTGAGATTTCAGCAGTCCCTTATGAATATTTTTGTAATTAGTTTCCATTGTTTGACACAATCGCTGCAGCGTCATGAAATTTATTCAATATTTATGTACAATCTTTCTCAGAGAAGAAGCTACTGTTACTTCTTTCACTAATGCGTATGTATCATTTGGTCTTATGTGCCCGTTTGTCTTCTTTTTATAATTTCTCAGGCTGCCTCCGCAATGAAAACAATACAAACTCAGGAACTCTATATGACATTGGTAGGCTGCTACGCATATAGCAGAACATCCCAGTTACACATGTTGACAGTAGTCAGTTTTGAGACTTCTCCGAGTCCAGCTATACAACATTTATGTATACTGTGTTTCACTTTGTTATACTTTCACTGTAACATAGGTATTTTTTTTATCAAATTGTGCTGAAATGTGATGTATTTTGTTACAGTTTGAGGGATGATTTGGTATGGTTCAAAAATGGTTCAAATGGCACTATGGGACTTAACATCTGTGATCATCAATCCCCTAGAACTTAGAACAACTTAAACACACCTAACCTAAGGACACCACACACATCCTTGCCCGAGGCAGGATTCGAACCTGCGATCGTAGCGGTCGCGCGGTTCCAGACTGAAGCGCCTAGAAGCTCTCGGCCACACCGGCCGGTGATTTGGTGTGGTTTTGGGGTCAATTTGTTACAGTTTTTAGCACATTTATTACAATTTGAGCCGAAATATGGGCAAATTTTTACAATTTTTACTGAAAAATGGACAATTTATTACACTTTGGGGCAATTTATTACAGATTTTGGCTGATTTGTTACAGTTTTGAGGCAATTTCTTATAATCTTTCCTGAAGTTGAAGTAAATTCTTAGAATTTTCGCTTAAAGCTGGGGACAGTTTGTTACAGTTGGGGGCAATGTTTTATAGTCTGGTGGCAATTTTGTACATTTTGTTGTAATTTGTTACAGTTTTGAGGCAATTTGTTACAGTTTTATGCGCATTTTATTACAGTTTCTGGCGTCAATTCTTGCATATGAGGAAGTCACATACATGGAAAGCGACTACATTTATTAGTTATCACAAGGGGTTAACGACACATCTACGTTCAAACAAGTTTCATATGAGCAAGTCATATACATGGAAAGCGACTACATTTATTAGTTATCACAAGGGGTTAACGACACATCTACGTTCAAACAACTTGCATATGAGCAAGTCACATACATGGAAAGCGACTACATTTATTAGTTATCACAAGGGGTTAACGACATATCTACGTTCAAATAACTCAGGAATGTCTTGTACAGCAACATGTGAAGCAGAATAGCTCAACAGTTTTCAGGCTCAGCTGGGTGGTGTATTACATAGGCAGAATGACTCAGTACAAAGTTTTGGTAAAAGAATAAGGAGAATTAATAAAGATACATATGAATTGATGAAGAATGATGAAGCAACAAAAGTTTTTCTCCAGGAGGTGGGGCAGGGCGTTAGACTCCTTTCCAAATGGGGTGCTATATATTACTATCATTTATCTGGCACAGTGATCATAAGAGTTATACAACAGACATTGAGGCACATACAAAGGTATATAGATAAGCATCTTTTCCTAGATCAGTACATGAGGATGGAATAGGGGAGATAAACGATAATCAACGGCATACCAACCACAATGCACTTTACAGCAGCTTGTGGAGACTGTGTTTGGATGTCGATGTAAGATGTTTGTAGACAGTACACACGATTACACTGTAGTTGAAAATAGCCCTTTTTGATAGATCTCTGTTCAAATCTGTAGAATACCGCTGCAGTTACTTAGGAAAAAACTATAAAATTCGATGTGTGTACACACTATACTTCCAGCAGAATTTGTATCTGTAATAGAAGACCGAATGGTTTGAGGGTGAATATACACACATAAAAAAAAGTTGTGCAGCGCCTCAGTCCCCAGAGTTCAGGAACCTGTGCAGAATATTAGGATAGAGATCAACATAAACATCATTTCCGCCCTTTTTATTGCTCATGAAAACCACACATTGCATGTTGTACTACCATACAGCAAGACCATAAGTGGTGGTCCAGATTGCTGTACACACTGGTACCTCTAATATCCAGTAGCATGTCCTGTTGCCTTGATTCATTCTGTATTCGTCGTGGCATACTTTCCACAAATTCATCAAAGCACTGTCGGTCCAACGGCGATTCGACGTAGATTGCTCAGAGTGGTTGGTGGGTCACGTCGTCCACAAAAGCCCTTTTCAATGTATACCAGGCATGTTCAATAGGGTTCATATCTGGAGAACATGATGGCCACTCTAGTCGAGCGATGTCGTTATCCTGAAGGAAGTCATGTACAAGATGTG